>NC_083368.1:16567272-16875681 GCF_030254825.1 Meriones unguiculatus | reverse complement strand
GAAAACAAAACAAAACAAAATGAACAATAACAACAAAACAAAAACAAAAACTGGGGGGGTGAACTTAGGGACAGGACTGGCTTCTCACCCCAGCTGGAAGACATCCTCCAGCAGGATACAGGCAAACCCATTCCTCTGGTGGTAGCTGTAGATGTGGCAAGTTTGTCAAGAAATACATCTAAGCCTGTGGACTCTTCCTGAAGAGATTTTCCCCACTCTCCCCTGATCCACAGTCCCCCACCATGTCCCTCTGCATGCTGGGCACAAAGGATATCTTGGTGAAGAAACTGTCCAGGTTCTGGATGTGATGCCAGGAGCCTGGGCACGGAGAAACAGAGTCAGGACTTGGCACCATCCCACTGATGATTAGTTTTTTCTATGGAAACACCTCAACACTTACCACGGAGTCCTTCAGGCACATGAAGCAAGGGCTGATGGTCCTCCCCATGGAGGGGTGAGTCTTGGGACCCCTCAGGGTCACAGTCCTCTAGCCGTTCATAATCCTGCTCAGGGATCAGAGGGCCTATCCGCAGCCCAGGATGGTCCTGGGGGCACCGGCAGGAGGGTGGGGGAGTGACCGAGGACAGGGCGGGGGTGGAGTGGGACCCCCACGTGGGGGAAGCAGAGGTGGGTGTCATTGTGGGATGGGCCCGTGTTGGGGGTGTGGCTGGGGTGGGTAAGGCATTGTGTGGAGGCTGAGAAGCCCCTGCCTCCTGAATCGCCAGGCAGGGGGTCCCCGAGGCAGGCGGGAACACTGAAGAGGAGTAGCTTCTTGTACGAGGGCCAGGGGACAGAGAGAAGACAGAGATCCTCCCTCCCCCAAGTCCCCGACATGGAGAAGCAGGCAGTGGCAGTGCCAGAGGGAGCAGAGGCACTGAGCTGGGCCCCAAGTCTCCCCACCGCCCCCGCTGCCTCCTGCTCCCCCCCCACCCCATCCGGCTCACCATCAGGCGGCAACTTCTCCAGAGAGGTTGAAGGAACTGGGCTGCTGTTGTTTCCTCAGAGGTCTGTGAAGCTGAGCAGAGACTACAGCAAGGACAGTGACAACAACACCAGGTGAGTCAGGCTGGGCAGGCCTCAGGCATGCCAGCCCTCAGCCACCTGTGTGATCACTCACACTCCTTGCAGGGCAACCTGAGGCCAAGGCCCAGGCTCCACACCTGGAGGGACACCAGTTTGGGAGACAGGGGTTCAAGAGTTATTGGGACTAGAAGAGACACCTATGATCTCGGCTTTCAGCCCTTGAGGGCACAAGTAGTAAGGACAAGGTAGATGCAACAAAAATAATAAGCACAAAAGAACAAAATCCTATCAGAGGGTTAGAGAATGTTGGGAATGGAATGTTAAACCTTCATTTTCTACAGTTAATACTCCCTTCCCTCCACGCCTTTGGGCCCTGATCAACAGAGACTGATTTAAGACCACCTGCCAAAAAGGTGGTTCATTCAGGTCCCAGCACTTGGGAGGAGACAGGGGCGGCAGGATTAGGAGTCTGAAACCATCCAGGCTACATCTGACCCTATAAAACAAACAAACAGACAGACAACCTTGCATATTTTCTCTGAATGGAAGAGGAACACTTGACTTTGTAGTCAGCTAGGAGGAAACAACAAGAAGGAAGTAAAAGGAAGGAATGCTAGCCATCTTGGATTTGAGAAATAATTCGAGGAGCTTAAAGGAGAAAAGCCTGATTCCTTGCGAGTTCCATTTGTCTTCTTTATCCTCTCGAACCCTGAAACACTCTCCTCTAACTCCTGACCTGGTGGCAGGGGCCACCTGAGAGGCATCAGCAAAGGAAGAGATGCAGGACTTCGAAGGATAATTTGGGTATGTGCGGATGGACTGGCTCAGTTTGAGTTCCGTGTTGTTGCCTCACCAGGGAGGAGGCCCAGGTGGCTGGTCTGATGGCTTGCCCAACGCCATTCCCAAGGTCCTGAGTCACTAAGTGCCCTACTGAAGCCCATTTCTGAGACGCTGACTTAGCTAGCAGGTGTCAGGGCCTTCAGGACTTAGGCCAGTATTCCAGAAATGGAAAGGAACACTGTGCTTCCTAAAATGTTTCTGAGAGGAACATAAAGGACATTCATGGAACTTCCCACAAATTTATCCAGACCGCTTGCTTTTCTTATTTTTCTTCCTCCTTTCAGGCAAAGGACTTGTCACAATAGTTCATAACTTCCATACTTTCATGGCTGGGTAAAGGTACAGCTTTTTACAAGTGACAAAATGGAATGGGGTGGGGGAGCAGGAAATTCCTAAGATCTTTCTTAAACCTCTAGAGAGATAGGTTAAGTGAGGTTTTAACTGGTACTTCCCTCTGACATTATTCACACAGCATCTCTCATAGTACATACTTTTTAAGACAGTCTTTACATACACCCTGATCTCAGACCCAACCTCAAACAAATTCTGGCTCATTGTCCTGTCTAGTTTCACTCTAAATTCCCATATCCACAGCATCTCTTTGCCACCCTCAGCTTAAGCAAATTTGTATCTCGGAAGCAGCACCAATAACTAATATAATAACTAAAAAATAAATAATAATAAATAACTAAAATAATGATACCAGTAATACTAATAAACAATGTTCAAACGTCCAGGTGGATTACCAGAAAGCAGATGCAGGGCAGAAGCAGCGCCCCCTGGTGGGCAGTAAACAAGAGCATGCTTTTCTCGTGGATCAGGAATGAGTCAGAGCCACGCCCATCAAGAAGCCACAACCCAGTGGAGGAGGCAGTTAAGAAAATAATTACAGAGAAGGCGTGGTGACTCAAGCCTGTAATCCCAGCACTGGGAAGGAAGGATGGAGAGTTCAAGACAAGCCTGGCCTATAAAGAGTTTGAGGCTAGCCAGGGCTATGGAGCAGGACTCAGTTGGCGGTAGTGTGGGAGATAATTATAGCAAGAGTAAGCGCCCAGCTGGTGCACAGGCCGTTTGCTTTTGGGCTGGTATCTTAGGCCAGTGATTCAGACCCAATGAGGAGAGAACCTATAGGTCAGATCTTAGGTTGCACTTTAACTTCACGACATACTAAAAACTCATGACAATTAAGGGTCAGTATCAGGACCACAAGATTAGTTTTTCAATGCCTGTGGCTGAAGACTCCAGGAGTTGAAAACTAACGTGGTGGCATGTCCCGTGTTCGTCGGCTTGTTTGTTTGTTTGGAATGGGTTGGGCTTTAGGTTTGTTTAACTCATGCTCTATTTTCACTCATTACTTCTCCCAGAACCAGTACTCTACACTCCCTGAAGATGCCAGGGCACGCAGAGAATGTCTGGGAAATCTCTGGGGAAATGGCCCGGGGTCAGGACATTCCCGATTGTGAGTCTGAACTTTGCACGCCCTCTGACTGCAACCGGACCCTAGGGCACTGAACAAAAAGAGACTTCTGCTCGGTCCCGCCCGCAGCCAAGATTTTATCCAATCACAGCTTGCGACAAGATTGATGTGCCTTTTCTCCAATCACCGCCGAGGGGAGAAGGGGTTGCCGGGATGTGGCCGTAGGTAACATGGAGCCCTCGGTAGGATGAGTGTGAGCTTGCTGTTGCTGCCTGCTCCTGTCTTAGTGCCTCAACATGTTGGTACACTTATTTCGAGTCGGAATCCGGGGTGGTCCAGTCCTAGGATGGTCGCTAAAATCCTTGCGCTTCCAGACGTTCTCGGCCACCAGGTAAAAGAACAAGAGCTACGTGGAGTGTGGGCCATTGACCGGCCGGCAGCGCGCGGGGCCCGTCGGGAGGTGTAGTTCTGGGCTCGCGCGTGGCTTGCTGGGAGCTGTAGGCTAGCTCGGAGGGAGTGGAATGTCACTCCCCGGGGAATTGGCCTCAATTATTTATGGCGCGTGTGGGTGCCAGCAGGAGGCTCCTCAGGTCTGCATCTCCTAGCGGTCTGGACGCGACCGACTTCAGACCGCTGGGCACGCCCAGTTATCACTTGCCCACCAAGGGGTGCCGTGCCATTCACAACCCACGTCCGCTCCCTGGTAATTCATCTCTGGAGATCTGCACGTATCTGGAATTGGTGCCCGCAGATATATACTATTGATAGTGCCTTGGCATTAGTCGAAATAATTTTAAATGATCAAAAGTGATTCCTGAGCTATCGAGATAGTACAGCAGGTAAAGGCACTTGCCACCAAGCCTGAAGACCATACGAAGAACTCATATGTAAGAGAGTTGCAATTTTGGTAAATTATCTTTTTACCTCCACTACCTCAAACCCACTAAATAAGCAAATACATAACACTTAAAACAAAACAAAACACTTACGTAGTTCCTAGGCTGGGTTTAGTGGACCCTGTGAATTCAAGGCCAGCCTGGTCTATAGAGAGCTCTAGGCCAGACAGAATTACATAGTGAAATATCACCAGCATTCAGGGGAAAACAGGAGGGTTGGTGGGAATTTGAAGCCAGCACAGTCTTCATAGTGAGTTCTGAGTGAACAAAACAAATAAGGAATTGATCGTTAGGGCTAGATGCATTTGCTGGGCATCTGAACTGGGCCTAGTACTGGTCAGTAATCCCATTTACTCAGGAGGCTGAGTCTAAATTTAACGCACAGTGGAATGTATACCATATGTTCTAAGTTCAAGGCCTCCTTGAACAACTTTGTAAGATCCTGTATCAAAACAGAGTAAAAAACAATTCAGGTGGCTTAGTGGGTAAAGATGTGCCACCAACAAGATGTGAAAGGAGAGAACCAACTCCTGCAAATTGTCCTTTGATCTCCACTCACTTGGGTGGGCGTGACAAACAGACACACACACACACACACACACACACACAAATAAATAAATAAGAAATTGTAATAAATATTTAAAGTAAAGAGGGCTAAATCAGTGGTGGAATTTTTTTTTCCATACATGAACAATAGACTCATTTCCTAGTTCCCTTGGTGGAAAAAAATCTAATCCAATTAAATTCAGCATTTAATCCCAGCATTTGAGAGGCAGAGGCAGGAGGATCTCTGAGTTCAAAGCCATCCTGGTCTACAGAACAAGTTCCAGGTCATCATGGCTACACAGAGAAACCCTGTCTCAAAAAGTTAAAATAAATAATAACTTTTTAAAATCCCTTTTTGGTAAGATAAAAAAAAAAGAAAGAAAGAAAGAAGGGAGGAAAGGAGAGGAGAGGAGAGGAAAGAGGAAAGGAAAGGAAAAAGGAAAGGAAAGGAAAGGAAAGGAAAGGAAAGGAAAAAAAAAAAAGAAAAGAAAGAAAACTAACCCATATTGGTCCAGAGAGAAAAATGGGTTGAAAGCATGCAAGAATCCAAAGTCTATTTTTTTCTTTTTGTTGTTTTAAGACAAGGGTTTTCACTGTGTAGTTCTAGCTGGCCTCGAACTCAGTAGACCAGTCTGACCTTGAGGTCACAAAGATCCATCTGCCTCTGCCTCTCCAGTGCTGGGATTATAGGGGTGCTCTGCTACCCAGAAGCTAGATTTTTTTTAATGATTTTATTTATTTATTTATTGTATGAGTGTTCTATCTGCATGTACACCTGAATGCCAGAAGAGGGCACCAGTGCTACCATGTGATTGCTGGGAGTTGAATTCAGGAAGAGCCTCTGAGCCATCTCTCCAGCCCCAGAGCCTAGAATTTAATTGTAAATATGCTTCCAGAAGCAGCTGTTTCCCTGGGGGAGTCCAAGAGAAAATTGCTAAGGGTGGGTGATGTATGGAAAGCCCATCTGCTTGATGGAAGGAGGGCAAGCACTGAAGCTGGATGACCTGGTGCTGGGAAGTTGTCCACCGACTGTTGGCAATTGCTATGCCTTCTTAGATTCTTGGCTTGGAGGAGATGAGAGAAGCTGGAAAGTAGCCATGGTAAATTATTAATGGTTTGAAAACAATCTTTAGAAAAGAGTGAGGGTGTTGATAATATTTGAATCATAAAGAGACACAAGGTAAGACCAAATAGATGAATGTGTTCATTTCAGTTCATGAAAGGAATTTAGCAGATTTTAGCCATTTTGAAAGGACTGTAACAAACTATCAGAATATGTATTTCATAATTAAGGGTAGTACTTTGGAAGACATTTCAGCTTTGGTGCACACACCCATACACACACACACACACACACACACACACACGGTATTGGGTTGTACTGGGGCATTGTATTAAGTTGCAGCGTACGGTGTCAGTCACAGTAAATCTGTATGGCGAGGCCAGTCTGCACTGCATCTCTAACAAGGACATGCACAGCTCCACAAACATCTGCTCAATAGACAACCCAGAGATTTCCTAAGTTCTAGAGCATAAGATGCCTCTGGCCCCTCAGTAAGCTACTGTCTGATGGAAAATTAGGACAGTGGGACAGGAAGAAAAGAGAGTGAGTTTTATCTAAAACTAAGGATAGATAGATAGACATAAGGCATCGTGGACAAGAAAAGAAAAGCCAGGCAGGTAGCACAGGGCCAGGCACAGGCTTCCCTGAGAGCAGGGGTGGGGGGGGGGGGGTGAGATCTATAATGAGGGTCTGAAAATATGAGAAGCCATGACACTAAGGACCAAGCAAAGCCTCGCTCTGGCTTTTATTTATTTTTAGTTATGCGTGTGTGCATGGGTGTGCGCACATGAGCACAGGTTTTGGGAAGCCGGAGGGAATGCATCCCCTCAAACTGCAGTTCCAGGCAGTTGTGGACTTCCTGACAAGCATGCTGACGTCACAACAGGCCCTCTATAAGAGCAGCACATGCTCTTAACTGCTCAGCCATCTCTCCAGCCCCTGTTTATTTTATTTTTATTTTTTTTTAAAGATTGATTTATTTATTATGTATACCGTGTTCTGTCTGCACACCAGAAAAGGACACCAGATCTCATTATAGATGGTTGTGAGCCACCATGTGGTTGCTGGGAATTGAACTCGGGACCTCTGGAAAAGCAGCCAGCCCTTTTAACCTCTGAGCCATCTCTCCATTCTCCCTCTCCTTTCCCCTACCCCCCTTTTATTTTATTTTGAGATAAGGTCTAACTTTGTAGCACAGGCTGGCTTTGAACTTGAAATCTTCTACCCTCAGCCTTCCAAGTGCTGGGATTTCAGGAATGCACTACCACGCCCTGCTTATATATTCTTTTTTTTTTTTTTTTAGTCTTTCCTCATCGTTAGTCTATTTTGAGCATTCCTCTGTGTACTTTTGGCCAGATAATTTCTGCTCTAAACAGGTTCCCTCTGTCCTGTCCTTCCCCTCTGGTTCTTCTCTATTATGACCTCTAAAGTACAAATCTGATTTTATTATACCTTATGCTAACAACTGCAGATGGCTCTGAAAACCCAGCATGGTGGCCTTCTCATGTCTAGGTGCTTTTCAGAGACTGGGGTCACTGCCCTTCCAAGGCACCTGTTTCCTTTCCCTTCCCTTGAGCTCTGTACAAGCTACATTGTTGCGGAAACTCTTACTTCAGGACACTCTTGAGAGCTTTCCTTGCCTGAGCCTCCCAACTCCTACCTGCCCCAGTCTGAAGTTGGCCAGTGCTCATTCACCAATGTCTTTTCTGATGCTGTTGTCAAACACAGCAGCACCTGCTCTCTGACCTCTATGTTTCCCCACCTACCCTCACGCCAACTAGCATGACCCCAGGGAAGGAACTTTGTTGGATTTGGTCAGTGCCATACTCTGTGATGCTATAAGTTTACAGATGTTGTCAGCAGCTGAATCTGCATTTCCATTTTCTGCACGTGCGTCCTGAAGGGGGAAAAGGGCTTGGCCATCCATGAGGACGCTGAGATCGGTCCTTTGCAGTTTTCTTTCTGTTTACTGTCAGCGGTGGCAGAGGAACATATGGCCCTGTGTCTTCAGGTATCACACACTCAGGGCCTGCCAACAGGAGGTGGGGTAGTGGGTGAAATAAATCCAAAGATTTAAGTACCCTCTGGCCCTGACCACCATACATAGCCTTGGCCATATCAAAATTAGGACAGTAGAATGAGCCTGCAACCAGACAGCAAAGTTCTTTCTTGACCACCTCATCAGTGGGAGCAAATTATACCCCCTCTCAGTTCTCCTTACCAAGTGAGAATACGCGCATCTCCCAGGGTCAGGAGCCGTGGGCCATCAACTCACTATTGCTAGGTCATGTCTGCCATGTTGGTGACCTTGCACATGAGCAGGCCCAGGCACGGAGAAGAAGCTTGCCCCCAGGATTCTCTCTGAGCCTTCCTCTAGGAAGCCGTCATGGTCTGTCTCTTCTCCAGCAGGCTGGAGACCTGCATTGACTGGGTTGCTGGAGGCTAAATGGGGGCCTTGCTGGCTGCTGCTGGCTGGAGGACAGTGCTCGAGGGAAAGGCTTCTAGGATAATGCTCGGACAGCATTGCATTCCACAGCCACTCCACAAGTGGGCAGGTGTCTTACAAATCAAAGCTGCCTAAGAATGTGCTAAGATATTTGTTCTGGGTGAGGTAGCACATATCTGCAAGTCAGAGCTACTCAGAAGGCCAGGAGGATCACTTGAGAGCAAAAGTTCAAGGCCAGGCTGGGTAATATTGAAAGATTTTTTTTTTTTTATCTCAAAATAAAATAAAATCATCCCTGGGCCAGGCAGTGGTGGCACATGCGTTTAATCCCCGCACTCCGGAGGCAGAGGCAGGTGAATCTGTAAGTTTGAGTCTGATCTACAGATGAGTTCCAGGGCTGTTAACATAGAGAAACCCTGTCTTGGAAAAAAAAAAAAAAAAAAAAAAAAAAAAACAAAACCTGGGAGAGGCAGCAGATAAAATGCTCTTCCAGAAGATGCTCAGCCAGAGCCCATGGGAGGGGCAGTCTGTCATTCGAAGGCCTCAGGGCTACAGTTGTCAATGCCTTTTTTTTTTTTTTTTTTACTTACAGGTCTTCAGATGACTGTTTCAGCTCATGCCTCCTCCGGGCTGTGGCCCGGCTGCGGTCACAGCTCCGGACTCAACTCCCTCGAGCCCCACCAGCTTCCCGCCGGAGCCCCTCTGCCTGGTATTGGGTTGGGGGGACCTTGGTGGTCCCTGCAGTGGTGTGGCAGCATCCCCGTTTCTGCCTTAGAGCACTGTGTGAGGCCGAAGGGTCTCCTGGCCACCCCCAACCCAGTGCCCTGGAGCTGCGCTTTAACTGGAGGCTGTTCTGGCATTTCCTTCACCCCCACCTGCTGGCCCTGGGGGTAGCCATTGTGGTGAGGCTTTTCCTGCTCCTCCATGCTCAGTCTAGGATGGGCCTAGGCACCTCCAAACCCAAGTTGCACAGGGACAGCATTTCCCCCTTGTGGAAGCAGCAAGGGCTCTCCTACGCTCTGGGGCATCAGGATAACCTGTACGAGGAGGCTGAGTTTGTGGGCTGTGAGGACTCACGGGCTGGAGGTCTGGACTCGAGCTCTCAAAGAGGCACTTCTGTGACCACATGAGCAGCCACAGTGCCAGGCTCAGCAAGGGGAGAGGAAAAGGCAAAATCAGAGCTGGGGAGGGGGTGACATGGCCTCCTCTCCAAGTGTCCGTTCCCTGTGTCCTCCTTGTCCCAGTTGGCCTTGGGTGCTGCGCTGGTGAATGTGCAGATCCCCTTGCTCCTGGGCCAGCTGGTGGAGATCGTGGCCAAGTACATGAGGGACCGCGTGGGGAGCTTCACTTCTGAGTCCAGTAGGCTCAGCACCCAGCTGCTCCTACTCTACGGTGTTCAGGTACAGCCAGGTGGGAGGGTTGGGGGCTCACAGCCGCCCTCGGGGGGCGTCCCTGAATGCCAGGTCTCTCCCACAGGGACTGCTGACCTTCGGATACCTAGTGCTGCTGTCCCACATTGGTGAGCGCATGGCCATGGACATGCGGAAAGCCCTCTTCAGCTCCCTGCTCAGGTACTGGCATCGGCAGGGCGCGGGGCCAGGGTGGCTGTGGGCTCCCACCAGCTCTGAAGTAACTCTCCCCTCTCTTCCTCCACCTGCTGTCATCATGTTTACCACCAGGCAAGACATTGCTTTCTTTGATGCCAAAAAGACAGGGCAGCTAGTGAGCCGCTTGACTACAGACGTGCAAGAGTTCAAATCATCCTTCAAGCTTGTCATCTCACAGGTCAGCGGGTCAGGGCCCTGTGCAAATTCAGCAGGCCAGATTTGCCTGGCCCCGCCTTGACATCCTGACATTGCCTTGCCCAGCTCTTAGTGTAGATCAAGACTTGCTACTCCCTGAGGAAGGTATGAGAGAGGGAACAAAGAATCTGAAGGGAAGCACCGGCAAAGTGTCAAGGTCAGGACGGGCTTCTGTTTCATGCTCTGAAACCCTGCCTCCCCTGGAAAGCCATTTTGAGGCAATTATGAGCGACCCTGACAGGAGCAAATTCACTTGACCCAACCTAATGCCTTTGTACTGATTGCTAGCCAGCATCGAACCCATGCATGACTGTACTGCGTACTGACAGCCCACCCTGTGTGCCCCTCTAGCACCTGGCCCCAGGTTTGGCAGGGCACAGGTTTGGATTTTTCTAGAATAAAAAGGGTATAGCCTATGGACATTCTCACCCATCCCTTTCACAACAGTCATCAGATCCTGGATGGTCAAGAAAGGGTTTCATTTGGTAACCAGTGACTGCCCCTTGACCGCCAGGGCCTCTACTTGTGGCTAATGCTGCATGCCTCCCACCCTCCTCTCTCTACTCAGGGACTGCGCAGCTGCACCCAGGTGATTGGTAGCCTGGTGTCCCTGTCTTTGCTGTCCCCGCGCCTTACACTGCTGCTGGCAGTCATCACACCTGCCCTCATGGGAGTGGGCACCATGATGGGTTCGGGTCTCCGAAAGTTGTCGCGCCAGTGTCAGGAGCAGGTATGGAATTCTTGACTTGTTCCCCTTGTTTCTTCCTAGCATCTCTGGCCCATTCTTCTTGACCCTCCTCACTCCTCTTCCTGTCTACAACCTCTTCCCTATTTCCCTGTCTTCATGCAGGTTGCCAGGGCAACAGGTGTAGCAGACGAGGCCCTCGGCAATGTTCGGACTGTGCGGGCCTTTGCTATGGAGCAGAGGGAAGAGGAGTAAGTCCTAGAAGGCAGAGTATAAAGCTGGTCCATCTCTCTCACACACCCTCCCCTGCCCTGACCCTCAGCACAGCTGCTTCCTGAGTGCCCAGCCTGGTCTTTCTTCCCAGACGCTATGAAGCAGAACTGGAGTCATGCTGCTGTAAGGCAGAAGAGCTGGGCAGGGGCATTGCCTTGTTCCAAGGGCTCTCCAACATCGCTTTCAACTGTGAGTGAGTGAGTGAGCCTGGGAGGGGACGTGGGCATAGGCTGGCTGGGAGCAAAGACAGGCAGCAGGCAGTCTCTACCTGCCTGGGTGTTCTAACGTTGAGCCCCTTCACGGCGAGGCGCCCCAGCTGCCAATACCTGTAGGTAATGAGAGAGTGATAGCATCCCTTAGCTTGTAGAGAGTGCTGTCCTCCTGCCCTGCCCCACTCCTATTTATTTTCGTGCCACTGGGGTAGAACGGGGGCCTCAATGTTAAGAAAGCGTCCAACTACTGAGCTGTTTCTCCAGCCGTTTTGTTTGCTTGTTTGTTTTCATTTATGTATACATGTGTGACTGTATGTGGATGTGACTGCTCACAGAGGCCCTAGAGCTGGAGTTAGAGGCAGTTGTGAGCGGCCTGATGTGGGTGCTGAGAACTGAACTCAGGTCCTCAGCATGAGCAGTATTTGCTTGTAACCACTGAGCCATCATCCCTGCCCTTTTATTTTTAGATAGAGACTCACTAAGTTACCCAGGCTGACTTCAGACTTTTTCTGTATCCCAGGCTGCCTTGAACTCATGATTCTCCTGCCTCAGCCTCATGAGTAAGTGTTACAGGCCTATATCACTATACCTGGGCTGCAGTTCAAGGCTGAGAGTCAGCTGGTTGCAGAGCAGGGTTAAGACTCGGGACTCAGCCCTCATCCCTTGCCACTTCCTGCCTCACTGCCTGGCCCCTTTCCGTGTAGGTATGGTCTTGGGCACCCTGTTCGTTGGGGGCTCCCTTGTGGCTGGACAGCAGCTGAAAGGGGGAGACCTCATGTCCTTCCTGGTGGCGTCCCAGACAGTACAGAGGTGAGTGGGGAATACTCTCATCTCTCAGGACTCTCCCTCCCACACCCCCTCAATACTTCCAGAACCCTGCTTACTTGGAGAATAGAGATGTCAGTGTACTCGGGGACAGGGCTGTTGCCTAGCACTAACCCTGGTCCTCAGGGGAAACACAACAGGGAAGAGCCCCTAAAACTTCTACAAGAGCCTCCTCAGGCTCCACTGGGCCTGCATTCAGGGATGCAGTCAGCACCATTAGCTTTCCCAACAACTCTCAAGTGTCCCTGAGAAGCTTTAAAAAAAAAATTAATTGTGGTGAAACAGACAGTGGGAATTTTACTGCCCTAGCCATTTTTAAGTGTATGCTTCAGTAGTGTTATGCATGTCCCAGTTTTCAGCTACCACAGACACCATCACCAGAAGTTTGTCTTACAAAAGTGACATAAAATTTCATTTCCTGTGGGTAGGGGGTGGGACTGGGAGGCGAGGTGGGATGGGGCTACCACCAGGATGTAAATGAATAAAAAAATAAATTAAAAAAAATTCATTCTGATTAAATAAATACTAGCTCCCCATTCCTCCCAGCTCTGGTACCTCCTTCTGCCCTCTGTGATTCTGACCACACGGAAGTGTAATCACACATCATCCTTCCCTTTGTGCCCGGCTGGTTTCACCTAGCACAGTGCTGGGGGACAAATGGGGAGCCCCTTCATGTTGTGGCATGTGTCAGGGCTGAGTATTTATAGACCTTCCTTGACAGGCTTTTTAAGGGCTGTCTTGGCCTCAGACCACTTTCTAGAATGAGACACAGACCCCTGCTCCACAAATGGTACTCCTGTAGCCTTCATTTCCTGTGCAGGCACCTGGAGCTCATCTACTACCTTGGCCATAGGTAGCCTCAGTGGGCCGCCCTAGCAGGCCTCTAATCTAATCCCCTTCTCCTCCTCAGCGAAACCCAAGCACTTCCTACTATTGTTTTCTACCTTGCTTTCCCCATCCACAGCAAATACTTAAATAAAACCAACATATAAATGTATGTTATAATAATTAAAGAGCGAGTATGCTGTGATAAATAAAGAGCAAAGACGTATTAGCACCAACAGTGTCAAGAAGCATCCTCAAGTTGGTCCTTCCCCACAGAGGTGACACTCGATCAGTGGTGCCCAGTCCCTGCCCAGAGGCCTATCTTGCCATTGCTGTGACTCCACAGTTTCTTAGGGAGAGGCTCAGTGTCTGCTTGACCCTGTCCAGTGTAAAGTAAAGCCAACTCAAGGGTGGTGGGACAGTCTCATCCCCACCACAGCGGGGGGTCTGCAGAGCACACCCCTGGGCACTGGTTCCCAGAGCTTCTGCTCCACACCAAGGACCCTCAGACCTCTGGCCCCAGAAGCCTTATCTGTCCTCTGGCTCAGCAGCTGTTCCTTCCTGCCTTTTCCATGTAGGAACTCTGATTGCAGAAGAAGTGGAGATTACCATGTCCCCTCAGCTACCTTGCATTCCTCATGCTGACTTAATTCCCTGATCAGCGTGGCTCCAGCCCCTGATGACTTTCCAGTCCTTTCTAGTCCTGAGGACTCAGATGAACAGCTTGGCTCTGCTCCCTGGGCACACACCTCTCTTTTTCATGTTCTTACATGCCTGCTGTTTTCAGTCTACTATTCAGCCCTAAGCAGTGCCGTGCTTATAACTGCAGGGCAGCCCAGAGAGCAGCCTGGACTGTCTCAGGGCCCTGACCAGGTCACCACCACTAGCCACCTGGAGGAATTGTCTCCTTGAGGAAGCTACTGTGTTTCTTCCTGGTTCTTGCTGTGTATCCAAGGGCCCGTGTGTCAGAGCTGGGGGCCAAAGGGAGAGATGAGCAGGGCGTCACAGCTCCAGCCAAGGGTGCCTTTTGGCAAAGAATGTGTGGTCCCCAGATAGGGAATCTTTCCAGAGCAAGGGCAGGGCAACCCCGTGAATCATGTGTGTTTGGATTTCAGTTGCAGCTGGCCCCTTTGCCAGGCTCTCATGGATTACTGGTGTCCTGTGAGCGGGTCCATCCACATCCACCTAGGTCCTCCCACCACAGCCTTCCTACTCCCGGCAAGTGCCTGTTGCCCTGAGCCTGTCGTAACTGTTTCCCTGAGGGCTTTGGGTGCTTAACCCAGCACAGGAAGAACTGGATTTGGTCCATAGCTTGCTGGGATGGTAGTCTTCTCAGAAAGGACCCATTGCACACTGGCATACACAAGTCATGGGTTGGCTAAGCCACGGGGGCCGGTGACTAAGGCCGTTGACTCATCTTCCTCCGTAGCTCACAGCAGGCGACCAGCCCCAGCCCTGCCAAGACAAGGGAGGTGACCCACTGTCTAGACAGATAAACACATAGCATTTCCTACACATACCCACCTTTAGGGCAAGCCCACAGTAAAATCTTCATCAGGGAATTTTGCTTTGGGGGCTCCTCAGAGATTTCCCTTTTAGGCCCCCTGTCTCTGTGTTCTTTGTCCAGAAGGGCTTAACTTTTTTCCACCTTAATTTGAAAGTAAGTCCTTGCTTCCGAGAAGTCTAGCATTAGATCTGACCTCCCACTTCGGACCTATCTTTATCCCTGTGAGCTCTGTCAAGGCATCTGTGCAGTTAGAGCAGGTAGATGGTATCAGGCCCCTTCCGGTGGGCCGATGTCCTCCCTCATGCTGTGGGTGCCCTTCACCCTGTCCACTGGAGGCCTGGAAAACATGGGCCTGCCACTGAGTCCCAGGCATTTGCCCCTCACCCACTGTCTCCTGGACCCCTCTCCCCTGCCAGATCCTGGCTTAGGCAGCAGACAACTGGTACTGTGTAACTGAAGAGGAGACAGAACAGGTGTCACAGGGTCCTGTGGCTCCTATAGCCATAAGATCCTGGGGGCCTTCTGTGCATTAGCCCTGTGTCCTTGCCTCCCCTACCACAATTTTCCCTTCTCTCTAGCTCTTGCTAACCTCTTCTAACCCTCTTTCCTCCTGGCAGGTCTATGGCCAGCCTCTCTGTCCTCTTTGGTCAGGTAAGTGCCCACGTCTGGGATAGTCTCATCCATCACTAGAGAAGGTGTGCATGTTTTTGTCTGTGTTTGTGTGTGTTGGCTGCTGTGAATACTGCCTATGGTTGGGCATGAGCAGGGGCAGAACAAAGAACAGGGTTTTTGAACCCCAGGACCACAGTCTGGCTCCACTCTGCAGTCTATCATGAGGGCCCTGGACACACTGCAGCCCTGTCTAGTACCCAGAAGTCCCCTTCTGTGGAGCCCCAGTTTTTATCTCAACCATAAACTCGATTCCCACTGCAGGTGGTTCGTGGGCTGAGTGCAGGTGCCCGTGTCTTTGATTACATGGCCCTGAGCCCCTGCATCCCATTGACGGGGGGCTGCTACATACCCAGCAAGGACCTCCGTGGCTCCATCACCTTCCAGAATGTCAGCTTCAGGTCAGTATCGGTGGGTAGGCTGAGAAAAGGGGTCTTTGGGAATGAGAGGGCATGTCAGGTGGCATTTAACTAACTGCTCCCTGTGAACAAGCCCCTTGGGGAAGTAAGGACCGGAGCCTGCTCTGACTAGGGCTTTCTTGGCCACCCTCAGCTATCCCTGCCGCCCTGGCTTCGAAGTACTCAAGGACTTCACCCTGACACTGCCCCCTGGAAAGATTGTGGCTCTTGTGGGCCAGTCTGGAGGAGGTAAGAGGAAGCTCACCGTCTCCCATCCTCTGGTTTAGTTTTTGGTAGCCACTTGGAGCAGGACTGGTAGCAAGCCATTAGTGGTTCCCGCTTTTACCTGGGATGGGGCATTCTCTGTTCTACAAGGGTTTCTTTGTTGGGAGATTATCCAAAACCTTCCTTCTCCCCACAACTCCCCTCACCTCCCCCCTCCAGGAAAGACCACAGTCGCTTCCCTGCTGGAGCGCTTCTATGACCCCACAGCTGGCATGGTGACACTGGATGGGCATGACCTGCGTACTCTCGACCCCTCCTGGCTCCGGGGCCAGGTCATAGGTTTCATCAGCCAGGTGAAGGGCAGAGGTTGGGGAGGGTCTGAAAAGCAAGACTGGGACCTCTTTTCTTTCTTCCCCACTTCCCTCTCTGCTCCTCTGAGGATGCCTATGGTCTTCATGATGCCTAGCCATCCTCTGGGTCCAGGATGTCCCTCTCCCAGACAGCTGCAGCTCTGTCCTTGTACTCCGGGGTATAGACACTGCTCCAGTGGGCTGCAGTCTTAGGATCCCAAAGCAGTGGTTCTAAGACTACCAGTGACCACCACCCACCAAGCCCAACAAGGAGCCATTTTTTTTCTTTGTGGACTTGAGATAAAGCCAGCATACCATTGTAGTAGGGGCAGCTACCCACATGCAGGAAGAGACTGAAACTCAAATGGCCTCCTATCAGTTTATAGGGCCTGTCCGTCATCACCTATGGTGAGGTAGTCTGTGTCCTCTGTGGGAGGGACCTCTGTTTCCCTTTAATACTTCTGAGGCTGACTGAAGAGTATAGTCTGTAGATACTATCTCTGTGTCCCCGTCCCCCTCAACACTGCAGGAGCCAGTCCTGTTTGGAACAACCATCATGGAGAATATCCGATTTGGGAAGGTGGGAGCTTCTGATGAAGAGGTGTATGCAGCTGCGCGAGAAGCCAATGCCCACGAGTTCATCAGCAGATTCCCTGATGGCTACAGCACCATGGTTGGTGGGTCCCTTGGTGGGAAGCTGCTGGGTCAGCAGGGCAGTGGTAAGGCCTAGGAGCTTAGCTCTATGGGCATGGAGCAACTCAGGTTGACTCTCCAGAGGGGCATCTAGGAGACAGTCAAGCCAGGAAAAACCAGACCATGGCTGAGGGGACAAAGATGGCTTTACGGAGACAGAAGAGCACCAGCCCATGTGGCTCAGGCATAACAGACTAGGCAGGGCTCTGAGAGATGAGGGATACAAGAAAGGCAAATGAGAGAACCCTGGCGACACACTTGTGCACTCTGGAGCCTACCACAGTCCAAGACGGGAACCAGGGCTTCTCCCAAAACTGTCCCTGCTCTTCTGATTCCTGGACAGCTGTAGTTCTGTTCTTCTGTGGCATCCCTCAGCACAACAGGCAGGTGTCTTGTGCAGGCTTTTCCTGTCTTCAGGGTACCGGACCATACAGTGGCACACTAGCTTGTGCCCATGGCAGCCTAAGTCTTTGATAGCCATCCCCATAGCTCTCTGCCTGTCTCTGGGGCTGTATGTACCACATACAGAGTAGGTACTGCCCGGTGCTTGGCTATGCTTGTCTTTATCAGTCCCTCCAGGTCCTGACACGGCTGTGCTCACATGCTTAGGCCTCTGCGCTGTTGTGATGGGAGACCCTCGTCATCTTTTCCTTTGCCACTTCCTTGTCCTTTTAATTCCAGTGTAACTCTTGCTTGTTGGGGCTCCCCTGGACTGCTCCCCTTATTGACCTGTGACCCTGACATCACTTTGCAGTCCCTTGAGGTTATTTGTGGCTCCCAGGTTGTCACTTCTGTCTTCTGTGGCTTCAAATCGCTCTGAGTTTAGTATCTGTGCTGTGCAGCCCATGGTTGGGTGCCAAGTGGTCTTGCTGCAGCCAAGGCCAGGATCCAGAAAGAGAGTTGTTGCTGTAGGCACCTGGTGAGAACTGCCCACTCAGCTCCAAGCCCCACCTAGGAAGGGACACTAATGCAAGACACTCATGTTTTGGGTGCACGATCATGCTGGAGCAGGCAGACTGACAAGTATGAACATGGGGTGGGGTGGGGGTGGGGTCCTTAGAGGAGCCTGATGGGAGTTTGTAAGTATCCAGTGCCATTTGCCTGCCACCTCCGAGTGTGGAGCTAAGGATCACTTTAGACCCCTGTCTTGTGCCCTCTCTCCCTAGGTGAGCGGGGCACAACCTTGTCTGGTGGCCAGAAGCAACGCCTAGCCATTGCACGCGCCCTCATCAAGCAGCCCACCGTGTTGATCCTGGACGAGGCCACCAGTGCACTCGATGCAGAATCAGAGAGGGTAGTACAGGAGGCGCTGGACCGGGCCAGTGCTGGTCGCACTGTGTTGGTCATTGCCCACCGGCTCAGTACTGTCCGCGCAGCCCACTGCATCGTTGTCATGGCCAATGGCCAGGTCTATGAGGTCAGTTGGGCTGGGAATCAGCAGTGGCTCAGGTAGCATAGCTAAGCTATATGAGCCTGGCCTGGTTCCAGGGGCTTGAGGTCATGTTCTGGGAACAGCACCCCAGCAGATCAAGGTCTTTCTCTCCTTGGATAAGTCCTGGCCTCTGGCCTCTGGGAAAGCTGAGCTGCAGGCTCTCAGGACCAGAGGATGTATATGGTGTTGGTGAGGAGTCTGAGGCAGAGCTGGCCACCCAGGGGCTAAGCTGCAGAGAGGCTGTGTCAAGGATTCTTCCAGTAGCAGTCAGGGCAGAATCAGAGTGCATGCCTGTGTACCCCACAGCCCCAAGCTGAAGGAGATGAGGGATCAGGCCTCTCAGTGTCAACTGAGTAGGAGAGGGCACTGACGGATAAAGCTGTACCCAAGGTAGTTCCTTTAAAATGAGTCCAGAGTTGTCAAGAGTCCCTAGAAGGGACATCACCTTAAGTGGCTATGAGCCTCACAGGTGATGGAGAGCAGTCCTGCTGGTGCTCTGAGTTTAGCTCTGTTGAAATGAACCTCCTTCTGTCTCCAGGCTGGGACCCACGAAGAACTCCTTAAAAAAGGCGGGCTCTACGCAGAGCTTATCCGGAGACAAGCCCTGGATAGCCCGCTGACCTCAGCCACACCTTCAGAGAAGCCTGAAGACCCCAGGGGCTGCCAACAGAAAGCCTGAGAGGCCCCCCAGGGCAGGTCACGGCCAGGCATCAGCCTGGGGCTGGAGGCCTGCTAGAGACAGAGCCCTTGAAGGGCCAGTGTGCTGGGGTATAGCCTACACTCCTGTTTCGTTCAAGGGACTGAGTCCAGCAGCTGGGGTGGGAAGATGGCTTTCCTCCCTCCTGCTTCTGCCATGCTGGCTCAGTTCTGTGGTCACCGGGATGCACACAGTGAGGCAGAGTCGCTGAGTACCTCTGCTTGAGCCTCTCAGTCTGACCCAGCTCTACCCAACACTCACTCTGGGGCACTGAAAATTCATGGTCTGGACAGGCCCGGTAGAATGGGCTGTAATCTCAGTACTTAGGAGACAGAAGTAGGAGGATCAAGAGTTCAAGGCCATCCTGGGCTACATAGTAAAACCCTATCTCAAAAAAAAAAGGAAGAAGAAAAACCTAAATAAATATAATAAAGAAATTTTGAAAGAGGCTGAGGCTGAAGCTTAGTACAGAGTGCTTGCCTGCCATGTTTGGGGCCTAGATTCAATGCTTAGTACTGCAAATAGAAAAATAAAACCCGGGGTTGGAGAGTAACCCAGGACCTCAGACATAGGCTATGCCCCACCCTAAGTAGGCCCATACACCCCCAGCCTTACCCTTGCATCCAAAATGTGTCTCTTGGCCCATCCTCCACACAGCCACAGTCCGGGCTTCTGGCAGAATGAAATGGTAGTGGTCCATTGTACAAGAAGCTCCCGCCTACCACGCTGTGCCCTGTGTGCTTCAGTCAGACCTGGTGAGACTGCAGAGCCAAAGACAAGACACTGAAGGGGCTGAGACTGGGCCATGTGTACACCAGAACACTCAGACCAAGGCATAGTGCCAACCGGTACAAACCAGGCATGGAGGTGCACACCTGTAATCCCAGATGGGGCCTGGAGGCAGGGTGATCAGTTGAGATCACCCTTGGCTGCATAGAGAGTTTGATGCTAGCCTGGCCTCGGGAGAGCCTGTCCCAGAGGTGGAAGGCACGGCTAGTACAAATCAATGAGGTTGACATGAGTAACACAAGGATCCTGGGAGTCTTAAAGGGGTTAAGCAGACAGCCTGAGCGGCTTGAGTTGGCCCCAAAGCTGCAAATGAGGCAAGCTGGGGCCTCCATTGGCTTCTCAGGTGTAAGAAAGACCCTCTATACTGCACTGCTGCCTCAGAGCATCAGGACTTTCTCTTAAGCTGCTGATCCACCTCACTCCTAAAGGACCATGGCCCCCAGCCTTGGTACTGTAGGTCACTTCCCACTGAGAATCCATCCCTGGCCAGCCACATCCGGGTTGTAGGACTCTGTGCAGACAAAGGAACCAGGCCAGGGGAGAGGTGCTGTAACTCCATAGCCAGACAAGCGTTTTGTACTTTTCATGTGGCAAAGAAGAATGGTCTTTCAGGTGTGAGGGGTGTAGGGTGCAGAAACGGTTGCTGTTGGGGCCAGTGTGGGAAAGGTGGTAGGTAGTTCAGCTGAGTGCAGAAGCTGAGGTGGGGCTTGTGCTTAGGGCCGCATATACTGCCCTGAGGACAAGGAACCCGAGAACCCTAGTCCATAGCGCCCCAGTTTGCTGTCTAGTGACAGTCCAGGAAGCAGAGTTCTGGGGTGCATTTCCTGGCCAGTGCCTCCCCCGACCCCCTGCCAAGTGAAACTTAGGGCACGGCCTCTGCTTTCCACAGAAATGCCCCTCTGTTTGGCCTTACCCTTTGTCCAGTTGGGACATAAAATCTTCACGGAGCAACCAGCTCCGGGAATGGCCCCTCATGCACAGTCACCAGATTCTCAGCTCCGATGGCTACAGGATGACTGCCCACCAGGGAATGGGACGCTGCGGTCAACGGCTGGTGACCCCGCCCTGTAGCTTTGTTACCCTGTCACCTGGCTTTCCCCTTCCCTCAGAGAAAAGCAGTTTGGCTGCACTTGCTCTCAAGGAAGTTGAGTGGGGCATTTTGTAATGATGCCCTTAAAGACCGCAGTGTGGTGGCCCCAGAAAGTGGTCACCATCTGGGCCACAAGCCATTTTTACTCAGCTCTCCTTCCTAGCCTACCTAGCCTGTGCCACTAAGCTTGGGACAGTTTCTGAGACTGTGAGCCCTGAGTGCTTGCTTAGGCGGACCAGTGGGCATAGAGTTAGGCAGCAGTGTGCCTGGTTGGCTGGTGGAATTATGTCCCCACCACTCATGGCCAGAAGCTACCAAATGAAGCTGGCAGTCTCCAGGGCTTTTCAAGGACGTGGAATACAAATAAAATCCTGGGGTCAGTGGAATTGCTCAACAAGCGGGGACACCTGCTGCCAAACCTGAGTTCAGTCCCCTAAAACTCAGGTGGTGCATGAGAAACTCCCAAAGCTTATCCTCTGACTTCCATACACATGGCACACATACCCAATAAATAAATAAATAAACATTAGAAAAGTGTATCAAATAATGTCTGATTACTCCTGAGCATACAAGGTTTTGCCCAATTCCTAGATACATGAGGTATATGAAAGTTTACCCAGTACAGAACATGACAGTGACAAGAACCAGGTCCCCGTGCAGATGTCCTTGGGCTACTGGCCCTTCTTGTCTGAGTCCCTTGAACTCACTCATCCAAGCCAGCTAGCTCTGAGCTTGTGGCTGTCTCCTTCAGCTCTGGAAGCACACACCCCACCCTGAAGCTCTCCCCTTACCTTCCTTTCTGAATTCCTGGAAATAGCTCCATGCCTCGGATCGCATGCTGCCTTTGCCCCAT
This sequence comes from Meriones unguiculatus, assembly GCF_030254825.1. NCBI lineage: Eukaryota > Metazoa > Chordata > Mammalia > Rodentia > Muridae > Meriones > Meriones unguiculatus. Next base: position 16,854,125 of record NC_083368.1, on the reverse strand, counting down.
GGAGGGTAGGGTGCAGGGAGATGACTCAGTGGCCTGGATCCCCTCCAGGCATATTCCCTGGTCAAGATTAATGGGAAAGCAAAATGGCATAACTGCTATTGGGGTTGGGGTAGGGGATCTGATGACATCTATCAAATTAGCAAGGCAGTGCCCTCAACCCAGGAACTGTCTCCGGGAGTTTCTCTGCCATTGATAGCGAAGGTGCCATTGAAAGGCTGGAAACTCCAGTGGTTATCAGAGAAGACAAGACAGGACAGCACCTCCACATGATGGACTAGGACCACCTTCAGAAATGAGGGAGCTTTCCGGGGCTGGCAGTCATGATCCCTAGACTATGTTAATTGAGAGAGGGAGATGTAAAGTCACAGGGTACCCTGGACACCCTGAGGATGGCAGGAGAGTCCGTAGTCATTGTGAAGGAGGACAGCCTCACCATCAGCAGGGCGTGAGAATGAGCTGCATCCTGGGGCTCCAGGCAGAGGAGGACGCTCAGTATGCAGAAGGCCTCTGGATATGGAACCTGAAGAGAGGCCTGGTCATGCAGTGTTGCTAAGATGCTGGGGTCATAGGAAGAGAAAATCTGCCTGTGCCAAACCTCCCACCACTCTATAACTTGGTCAAGAGCCAAGTCCACTCTGCAAAAATACAAATGATGCCAGGTGGGTTCATGGAAAGGCACGAGAGGCAAAAGGAGAGAGGGGCTGGATCAAGATTCAGCAGCTGACCCTCAGGTAGCCCTCAGGGCTAAAGGGGCCTAAAGGGCCCCAAAGGCATCCCCAACCCCAATGCATATCTGGGTTTCCTTCAAGCCCTACCCTAGACTGCTGTGGTTTCCTCCTGGCGCCTCTGGTCTTTGATAGCAGTGACTCCCCCCCATGCTGCACTAATGGCTCAGCCTGGGGCCCCAGGGACCTTCCCTGCCCCTCCAGACTGCTCTGCTGGCCCCCCAGCCCCCCTCATGCTGAAACCTAATCCTCTGCAGCAGCTTTAGCTCAGTCTTGCTCTGCAGCCCCTGCCTGCCACTACCTCCTGCGCCCTACCTGGTCTTTACTGCAGAGCTGTAGCCCCACGAAGCCAACGCCTGTTCTGGGGAAGGCAGAGCTGGACCGAAGTTCTCCTCATCCTGTCCTACCAGGCCAGTACTTTCACCTCTCAGTCTTGGCTCCTCCCTTCTCTCCACCTTTCTTCTCCTTTTTTCCCCTGCCTAGTCCTCTGCTAAGCCACCTGAATCCTATCTCAGCCCCCACCCCCCTCCGTTAGCCCTACAAAACAGCCTGTCACTCCTTGGAAGCCCTGTACCCAGTCAGCAGACCCCTCCCTGGGCTCCAGCTATGAAACCCCCCTCCGGACTGGAGGAGGCCCCGAGGCGACAGGCCTCAGACATCCGGGTGTTTGCCAGCAGCTGTACGATGCATGGTCTGGGCCATGTCTTTGGCCCCGGAGGCCTGACCCTGCGCCGTGGGATGTGGGCCACAGCTGTGCTCCTGTCGCTGGCGGCCTTCCTCTACCAGGTGGCCGAGCGGGTGCGCTACTATGGGGAGTTCCATCATAAGACCACCTTAGATGAGCGTGAGAGCCACCAGCTTACCTTTCCAGCCGTCACTCTGTGTAACATCAACCCACTGCGTCGCTCACGCCTCACACCCAATGACTTGCACTGGGCCGGAACAGCGCTTCTGGGCCTGGACCCTGCGGAACATGCCGCCTACCTTCGTGCCCTGGGCCAGCCCCCTGCACCGCCTGGCTTCATGCCCAGTCCCACCTTTGACATGGTACAACTCTACGCCAGAGCCGGCCACTCCCTTGAGGACATGTTGCTGGACTGCCGCTACCGTGGCCAGCCTTGTGGGCCTGAGAACTTCACAGTGGTGAGCCAGTGGCCCTAAGACTCCTACTCAGGGACCACACTCTTCAGCCTTGTCAGCCCGTGTCCCCACAACAGGAAACCACCATAACACCCCTGCCTGAATAGCCCTTCCTTCCTGCTGGCCGCAGGCCCTCCATCCAAGCCGTTCTGTCTAGTCCAGCTGCTTCTGGAGGCTCTCTTCATCTCAGTTAGACATGTGTGCACCTGGCCATGCCTCTCAGCAAGGACGCTGACCCAAGGAAGCTGCAGGGTCAAGGGCTAGTTGGTGAATACACTGCTCCTAGGGTAGAATGCAGTCCCCTGCGACTATTCTGTCTTGCAGGAGAGGACTTCCTTTCCTCCTCCTCATCTGAATTTTGCCACCCCAAAGGATAGATCTATTTTCTTTGGTTTCAATTACCCCCATAGGCTTCTGGCTTTGTCAAGAGGCAGAGGAGTTGCCCTGAGGCAGGAGGCTTCCCCACTCCACAGAGCCACATGAGGCTAAGGACACTGAGATGTGGGCTTCAGAGTTCCTTCAAGGAGGGTGGGAGAACTTGCTTTGCCGCATGAGATCCAGTCTCAAAAATTCCAAAACATAAAACAAGCGTGGTGGTGTATACCTTTAATCTCAGAACCTGGGGAACAGAGGCAGGAGGATCCCCATGAGTTTGTGGCCAGCCTCCTCTACATAGTGTAACAAGTTTTAGGACTACATAAAGAAACCCTGTCTCAAAAAGAAAATCTTAAGAAAATTAGGACGAGCCTTTAATCAACGCACACATTTAATCCCAGTAGTTGGAAGGCAGAGGCAGAGGCAGAGGCAGGCAGATCTTTTTGAGTTTAAGGCCTTCCTGGTCTACAGAGTAAGTTGCAGAACAGCCAGAACTGTTACACAGAGAAACTCTCTCTCTCTCTCTCTCTCTCTCTCATACACACACACAAAGAAGAAGGAAGGAAGGAAGGAAGGAAGGAAGGAAGGAAGGAAGGAAGGAAGGAAAGAAGGAAGGAAAATTAGTTGGACAGGGTGGAAATTCAGCTAGGTCACCTAGACTTAGCCACCTAGGTTCCCCCTAGGAATGTAGGCAACACATCCAAGATCTATTGAACTTGGACTTCCGCTTCCAGGAAGTGGGAGGATTTCTCACTGGGTGTGATGGTTCATTCCTGTAATCTTGGCACTTGGTATTCGGATGCAGGAGAATCAGGAGCTCAAGGCCATCTCGGCTACACACGGAGCAGCAGACAAGCCCAGGCTGCATCAGAACTTGTCTCAAGCCCTGCCCCACCCCCCACCACCACATCAAAACCCCAAACGACAGAGAGAAGGGGCTCAAGGAGGGGAGTGGTCCCATTCCCAAGGGCTTGCTTCAGAGAGGAACCGCCCCTTTCTGCCCCCAGATCTTCACTCGAATGGGGCAATGCTACACCTTCAACTCCGGTGCCCAGGGGGCAGAGCTGCTCACCACTCCAAAGGGTGGTGCTGGCAATGGGTTGGAGGTTATGCTGGACGTACAACAGGAGGAGTATCTGCCCATCTGGAAGGACATGGGTGAGGGGCACAGGGTCGTTTGCCTGTGAGGAGGGATGGGGGTGGAAGCTTGCACGAGGCTGGGAAATCTCAGAGACGGTGGGAAGGAGAGGAGGCAGATGCATAGAGAGCAGCCCCAAAGCATGTCTTTTTGTGAGAAGAGGCAGGGTTGGCTCTTCCAAATCCTGAGGAGAGGAGCCGCTAAGGGAGTCTCTCCTGGGAGTGGAGTGCCTGGAGCCTTAAAGGTCCCTCCCCGCAGAAGAGACCCCGTTTGAAGTGGGGATCCGAGTGCAGATCCACAGCCAGGAGGAGCCCCCTGCCATTGACCAGCTGGGCTTTGGGGCAGCCCCAGGCCACCAGACTTTTGTGTCCTGCCAGCAGCAGCAAGTATTTTGGTTCATTTCTCTGTGCCCCTCACCCGCCCCAAGCTCCTACCCTTCCCCAAAAGACCCTCAGACCCCAAGCCACGGTGCCTCAGCCTGTCCTTGGGTCCCTCTCCCCAGCAGCTCTCAGTAACCGTGTCCCCTAACAGCTGAGCTTCCTGCCTCCGCCCTGGGGCGACTGTAATACTGCATCTGTGGATCCCGACTTTGATCCGGAGCCCTCTGATCCCATGGGTTCCCCTAGCCCCAGCCCCAGCCCTCCTTATAGCTTAATAGGGTGTCGCCTGGCCTGTGAAACCCGCTATGTGGCTCGGAAGTGTGGATGTCGCATGATGCATATGCCTGGTAAGGGACTGGGGTCTGTTCAAAGTAGGGAATGGGGATCCCCTAGGGGGCGCTCTCGGGCTCCCGGACTGTTCTGGTCTTCCTCTCCTAGGAAGCTCGCCAGTGTGCAGCCCCCAGCAGTACAAGGACTGTGCCAGCCCAGCTCTGGGTAAGGCACATCTCTTCAACTTCCCTGTGCCCATCCACTCGGCCGTTGATCCCAACCTTCCAGCCAAGTGGTCCTTATCCCTGCTTTGCGGCCTGCAGACGCCATGCTGCGAAAGGACACGTGTGTCTGTCCCAACCCGTGCGCCACTACGCGCTATGCCAAGGAGCTCTCCATGGTGCGGATTCCCAGCCGCGCTTCAGCTCGCTACCTGGCCCGGAAATACAACCGCAGCGAGACCTATATCACGTGAGCGGGGGAGAGTACCAAGGCTGGAGGCCCTGTCCCTGAGTGGAGGGGCTCCTAGCAGGGTCATTCTGCATGCAGCCCAGGCTGGATTCATGTCCACATCATAACGGGGTCTGGGACTCTGGGCAAACTGCTTCAACTTTCTGACTTGGGGGAACGGGACTAACCCAAGGTTCTTGAAAGGGGCCAGAATGGCCACACCTACTTCCAGCTGGCACCAGGTGGTGTCCAGGAAGCAGTTCTGGCTTCTTTTCCTCCAGGGAGAACGTACTGGTTCTGGATATCTTCTTTGAAGCCCTCAACTATGAGACAGTGGAGCAAAAGGCGGCCTATGAAGTGTCGGAGCTGCTGGGTGTGTAGGGAGTGCCTGGGTCTGCAGAGGTGTGGACAGGGCAGGCGACTGTGAGCTGACAACACTCTGCCTCCACAGGAGACATTGGGGGACAGATGGGACTGTTTATTGGAGCCAGCCTGCTTACCATCCTTGAGATCCTCGACTACCTCTGTGAGGTGGGACAGAACCCAGACACGACACGGGGAGGGATCAGGCCACAGTGTCCAGGGAAGTAGATGTTGGCCACCCACTCTTGCCACTTGCCCCCAGGTTTTCCAAGACAGAGTCCTGGGTTATTTCTGGAACAGAAGGAGCTCTCAAAGGCGCTCTGGCAGTACTCTGGTAACAGCCCCTTTTCCCCCTCCCACCCCTAGCATTATAGCCCTCACTCCAAACCTTACACATTTGGCCTAGGAGATACATATGTCAATCCTGGCTGGTCTCCACCTGACTCTCCATCTTCCCACAGCTTCAAGAAGGGCTGAATGGCCATCGAACACATGTTCCCCATCTCAGCCTGGGCCCCAGGTAATATGAAATATGCCCCATAGAGTCAAGAGACAGGGCAGCTCGAGAGGAGGGAGTTCGGATCCAGGGCAGACTAGGTGGAAGGGTCCTGTCCTAGTGCTGTGGCTTGTCCCATCAGGCCTCCTACCCCTCCCTGTGCTGTCACCAAGACACTCTCTGCCTCCCACCGTACGTGTTACCTCGTCACAAGGCTCTAGACTGCCAGGACTGCTTGGCTGCACTGTGACGTCTTGGACATGTCCAGCCTCGACATCTTTGCTGTCTTCACCCTAATAAAACTCGTGTACATGTGTCTCAGGTGTATGCCTTATCGATCAGACACTAGCAGAGTCAGGGACAGACCTCTACCCCATCCACTGGCCAGCTGGGACCCAGGCTGAACAATTCTGTTGGGGGTGGGGGCGGGGATAATTTTAAGAGATCAACCAGTTGTACCTTAGAGTTAATGAGCTTATCAAATCCATTTTTCTTTTAATTTTGTTTTTCTTGTGCAATGGGGACTGAGCGGAGGGCCTGGAGGACTCCACTATGTAAGCGTTTTCCCGTGGAAGTACATCCCCGTCACTTGTGTTCTTCTCAGGCAGGGTCTCAGATACTTCCAGCTTGGGTTGAACTGTGTTGCCAAAGATGATCTCGAACTCTTAGTCTTTCTGCTTCCACCTCCCAAAGGTTGAGATTATAGGCATATACCACCATGTTTGGCTTCCCAGCCCTTTTCATAGCTTGTTTATTTAGAAACACGGTCTTAACTAAGTTGTCAAGATCGCCCTGAACTCACTCTGCAGCCCACACAGGCCTTGCAGCTCTCTTGCCTCAGGCTACTTGGTAGCTTGGCATACAGGCCTGTACCACTAGATTCACCTCCTACCAACATCTAAGAAGGCAGAGCTTAGGTGTGATGACCCACAATTGGCATGGTCAGCAGGCATTCCCTGTACCAACGGTGTAGGTATGAGGCTCTAACTAGCTCAGCAAGAAGGTGGAAGTGGCAGGTTTACGCTAAAGGCTCTGGTCCATGGCAAGAACACAAGTTGCTGTCCTGCCTTGGAAGGTCATGCTACGGGAAAGTTCTTGCCTTGCCAACCTCTCAAGCAGGAGCTGACAGCCTGCTTGAGACAGTGGGCCTGAGAGCCCCCGCCCCGCCTTCCTCTTCCTGTCAGGAGGGCACCACTGGACCTCTGCCTCAGGTCCAGTTTCCTTCTTTCACTGCATCCCAAACACTGGAAAACTGGCAAACAGGAATTGGGAAGGGCTGCTATGGAAGAGACCCACACAGCTCTCAGTCTCTCCTGCCCCGGCCTACAGCTTCAAGTGTGAGAAAACAGATGGAAGGCTCTGTACAGGACAGAGATACCCACAGAGAGGTTTGGCCCATTCTCCCCATTCTGTCAAAGGCTCAACTCTGCACCCAGGGTATCTGGCCCTTCTGGGCAGAGAAGAAAAGTGTGCAGAAAGTATACAAGCCTGAGTATGAAAACAGGGCTGCCATGACACAATCAAAAGAATGGTGATCATGGTCTCCTGTACCTGGTCTCAGGACAGGTAAAGAGACAGAGTCAACAGTGAGCAGCTTGTTGAACAAACTGCAGGCTGAATCACAGAGCAGGGTCCCCAGCCACCCTTCAGAGCCACCCCACCACCATATCAGCAGACTGTGGGAAAGGAGCCAATTTATGAAATTAAATAAAGTCCATGGAGGGAGTGAAAACCGCAGGCCAGGGTCCCCCTACCCTGGCTGGATCCAGCACAGCTGGTGCTCAGCATCCCACACCCCACTTTTCCACCCTCCTGGGCGGGAGGGGAGGCTTAAATAGGCCAGGCCCCAGCCTGGCCACCAGGGGTCAGAGGGCCTACGGGGGACAGAAGTCAGAGAAGTAGGGGTGCTGCAAGGCCTCCTCTGCTGAGATGCGCTGCACAGGGTTACACTTCAATAGGTTCTGCAGGTGGGAAGAAAGGCAGAGGTGGGCTCAGACCAGGGTGGCCCACCATCTTTTTGTCCCTCCGGGCAAGCACCACAATCCCCAGTTTTTAGCCCTAAGCAGGCAAATGTCCCCATCTGCTTCTACCCCTCAGCACCTACCTGCAACAGGTCTCTCCCTGTGGCATTGAGCTTGGGTACGACATTCACCAAGGATGTTGTAGCTGGGTACATTGGGTAGGGCTGCAGAGGAGGGCCAGGCAGAGTCAGCTGGGTACGGAGCACAGAGTTGGAAAATAAAAGGGGCTTCTAACGAACCAAGACCTCCCATAGCCAGTCACACCTTATAGTCTGGCAGCTTGGTCATGGCTGGCCATTGCTCTTCAGTCGGTGTCCCTAGCAGTGTGTCCATGTGGTCAAGGGCCACTTGTGGGGAGAGTTATACTTCAGAGGCACGTGGCGGGGATTCCTCACTCCAACCTGCCCTTCTCTTACCTCATCTTGCTCTACCCCCAGTCCAGGCAGAGATGAACCCCATTTTTAGGGTGTTTACAGTGGCCAAGGAAAATCCAACCCCTAATGCTTGTGGTCCTAACAGAGCAGTCATTTTCCTCCAAGAACCCCTGTTCTTTCATCTTAAAGGTCTACTGCAACAACTTCTAACTCCCTCATCAGGTGTGCTAACCTTACAACAGACATCTCTTTCCAGTGACTCCATGAAAGGACAACGTGGAGAGCAAGCAATGGCTACCTCTCACCCCGCTCTAAGCTCCATACCCACTCCCTTTCTACAAAGAGGTGAAGGAGAGTGGGCTAAGGGCCCCGGAAGGATATCGAAAGATCCTCTTTAGCTGGTCATCCACATCATTGCCAGGGAAGAGAGGCCGCCCTGCATTAGCCAGCTCTAAGGAAAAAAACAAGGATAAAACAGTACATGAAGGATCTGTCATTCTGAGGTGCCCATGTTTTCCAGCCCTAGCCCCAAGAGCCCCTCTCCCTTCCCTCACAAGAGGTCCTCTAGACCCTATTTGTTAACCCAACTGGGAAAGAAAAGTGCCTCTTCGGAACCCCAATGTGTCACCTGCAAAGATGCAGCCGGCTGACCACATGTCGATGGACGTGGAGTACAGCTTGGCCCCAAAGAGGACATCCGGTGGGCGGTACCACAGCGTGACCACCTGGAGAAGACCCCACCCACAGGGACCCCCCCTCCCACTTAGACAGCTGGAAGGAGGTCCAGGAGGAGGCTCAGGGAGCAGAGGAGACAATGTAGTATAGAGAAGCCACCAGGGGACTCCCTCCCTTCAACTTGATAGGCCACTTCCCAGGCTCACCTCAGCAGAGTAGCAGCGGACTGGGATACCAAAGGCTCGGGCCAGGCCAAAATCAGCCAATTTCAACTCCCCATTCTGAGGGGGGGATAGACAAAGGGGACATGGAGAAGGACTTTTAAATGGTTCAGGGCAGGCTCCAGCTCCCTCATCCTGTCCCTCGATGCTCCCCATCCCTGGCTCCAGCTTCTGTGTTCTCACTCCCTCTTCCCAGAGCAATACCCTGTTTATGAGCAGGTTCTGGGGCTTCAGGTCCCTATGCAGCACGTTGCGGCTGTGACAGAATCCCAGGCCTTTCAGCAGCTGGAAGAGGAATGACTGGGAAAAGGTAAGGAAGAGGAAGTCAGACCTGATGTGTCCTATAGCCCATGTGACCTGCAGCAAGCGGAGACGTCCATCCAATTACCCTGTATTTGTATCTCTCTTTCTCTCTCTCTCTCTCTCTCTCTCTCTCTCTCTCTCACACACACACACGCGCCAAAAGAAAGGGTCGGGTCCCCTGGAACTGGAGTTAGAGGCAGTTGTGAACCACCCAATGTGAATACTGGGAACGGAATCTTCTGCACAAACAAGTGTTCTTAACAGCTGAGCTATCTTTCAGCCTCTCTTCTAGTTATTTCTGAGACTCTGTTTTGCAGGCACTAAGTAGTAGAGGTACAACAGTAACCAAATTGTCCTTGCTCTTCATCTTTCTGGACTGATAGGTTGGTGGGCCTTCCTGCATTCCCAGTCCATGCTGGTCTCCCCTACATGGCTGCAATTGAGCACATACACTATGACCATCAACACAAATACAAAGTACTCAGGACCTGATTCCCCTAGAACTCAGGCAAAGGCCCTTGATCTTGGGCCTAGAACAGGGACTCATAGCAAAACCTTTAGCAAATATTTATTTCGTTGACTTTTCTCTCTCTCTCTCTTAAGATTTACTTTATTTGTAAATTATGCATGTATGCATGTGCCCTTGGAGGACAGAAGAGGGGACTGGATCCCCAGGACCTGGAGTTACAGGTGGTTGTGAGCCATCTCAGATGGGTTCTGGGAACTGAAATCACAACATCTGCAAGAGTAATGTGTGTTAACTGCTGAGCCATCTCTCTAATCCTTTTTTGTTTTGTTTTTGCTTTGATATTTGAGACAAGGCCCTCCTACATAGCTCAGGCAGGTCTTGATCTTGAGATCTTCCTGCCTCAGCCTTCTGACTGCTAAAGTTAGAAGTATGGGCCACTATGAAGGGCTGGTATTTGATTTTTCTCATAGCTCTCATCTCTGAGGTACAAATGACATCACTGAAATCAGATACTGTACAAGTCAAAAAGGACCAAATAAAAATGTTCGCCAAGACTAGTAGTCCTTGGAGAGCAGAAACACGGTTCCTCTGGTACCCTAGGACCCCAACCTGGCACTCAAGAAGTGCTGATACTTGATATGGGCACCCCCAAGCTCCACAGATAACTAGACACCCCTCCCCTCACCTTCACAATCTCAGGGTCCAGGTCACCATTGCAGCTGTCAAAATATTTCTTCAGGTCCTAAATAGGGATGGTGGTGAGGAGAAGAGGGCAAGTTCAACCTTAGTCGGGACTTCTATACCCTCCCATGACTACTTCCCCACAAGCTCCTCTTTCACCTGATCACAGAACTCAAAAACCAGTGTCAGCTTCTTGTCACTATGCAGGACATCATGAAGCCTAGGGAGAATGAAAGGCTTAGTCAGACCTCCAGATTGGCCTCTAACATCCCAATACCTGCTCAGTCTCAAGAGGATGCTCTACCTCCTGCAACAGACCTCACCTGACAATGTTTTTGTGCTTAAGTTCTTTGAGTAGGCAGATCTCCCGGAGGGCTGAACTTGGCACGCCCTACAATATGCGAGGGGATAGTAGTCACAGAATGCCCAAGATAGGCTTTATACCCCCCTCCCTAACCCCAGTCCTACCTCATCGTCATCATCCAGTCTGACACGCTTCAGAGCCACAATCTCATGGGTTTCTCGGTTTTTGGCCTTGAACACAGTTCCATAGGTGCCTAGGGGAAGGTCAGGGTTGAGGGAGAGGATCCTTCTCAACATTTTAGTGTGTAAGGGCAAGTTTTCAGGGTGAAGGCCAGATGTGGAGTAGTTTTGTGAATGAGGATGCCAAGGAGAAGGTGCCTAAAAAGCTCAAGGTTTCAGCTGCAGGGAGAATCTGCTGTAAGCTCGGGGGATGGGAGGTAGGGTCGGGAAGTAGCGTGGAGTCATCTAGGAGATGAATGAAGGCCTGCAAAAATGTTAAGGTTGGAGGTTCTGCAATGAATTGAAGCAGGGGTTCCAGGTGAGGTTTGCAAGTGATGCTGAGGCTAGGGGCCAGAAATGCAGGAAGTGCCGCGGTTGGGAAGACCGGTCCACAGAGACTGCTAAGACTAAGAGCAAGAGTTTGCCGCAGATGCTAACACAGAGAGGAGGGTTGGTTTCTGCACCGAGTGTTGGGCTCAGCGGCCAGGGCTTTTGCCCAGTGCTGAGATCGGAGCCTGCAGGTATAGCTGGCGGTAAGGGAGCTGGGACTGCAAGCAGGGTCCTCAGAAAAGGACCTTGCAGGAACATCTCGTGGTTCCATTACCTTCCCCAATCTTCTCCAGTTTCTCGTATTTCTGCATCGCAGCGGCCGCGGGGACCCCTGCGGGCCCTCGGTTCTAAGACTCCCGGCCCCGGCGTTGCAGAGGAGGTGGTACCCACAGCCCCAGCCCCGCCCACCCGCTCTCCACGCAGGGACGTCTGGGACTTGTAGTCCCGGGGTGGCCATGTTTCTTAAGAATGCCCGTGGCGGAGAACATGAGGACTACAAAGTCCAACAGGCCGCGCTCGGGCTCTCTGCAGAGATCGACTCCCAGGACTCGTTTCCACCGCGAAGGCAAACCTTAAACTTCAACTCCCAGGAAGCAACGCGTGTCCGCTTTTCGGGCGTCTCCGCCAAGCAGCGGAGCCTCCCAGTGTGCCCCGCTCTTGTTATTATTCCTTTTCTGTGCCCACAGCCTTCCAGAAAAGGGCCGCGCCGGGACTACGCGTTCCAGAATACATTGAGGGTGGGGGTGGGGCGCTCTCTTCTTGAAGTTTGCGTTTTGTCGGCCTAGATCCCGGCAGCTGTTGGCTGGGCTCTGACCTGGTTGGGTGCATTGGGTCGCCAGCGACCTCCTGACAGCTTCGGCACTAGTTCTCACCTCTCCCTAGGCCACTTGGTGATCCCAGGACTGGTTGGGGAATGATTCTGAGCGATGTCTTACTGCTGATGACCTCACAGGGAACAGCTGACCACAGGGCTGGGCAACGAGACAGGTGTGCCCCGTTAGAGGCTGGATTTGAGTGGAGGGACACACGCCAGAGACCCCTCTTTCTGCTGGGCCCATTTTATCGTCTTGAAATCCACCGGACTCCAGCGGTTCCACTTTGACATGCCGAGGCCAGCTGACTGGAGCCTGGGTATCCCCCAGATCCCAGTCTTCACAGCAGGCCCCCTGGAGTCAGCCAGGGTGTGGCCCACGAGGACTAGCAGGTCAGTTACTTCCCTTAACAGACAAGACCACAGACAGATGCTACAAGCAAGCAGCCTTTACCTCACCCTATAAAGGAGTTGATTATAGATTTTCTTGCACTGCTCTCTAATTGTCTCATGATTGCATTCTTGAGGGCTGTGAACCGGGCGAAAACGGCCCCAAACAGCATTCCTCAGCGCCGGAACCAGAGTAGGTGCTAACCATTTTTTGATTAACTCACTTAAATCTGAGCCGCTTTTGCATAAACAATATTGTGATTTGCCCACGTGGCAGACTGGAGACGCATAAACTGCGTTCTTTATCTGAAATCATTGATAATTTAGTTGAAAAAAACCAAGATGACACGGAAAGGTCTTTAAAATAGAGGTGTCGGCTATGAATAAGGTTCCATCCAGCCGCGGAGGAGGTCTAGAGAAAGTGAGGCATCCTCAACAAGTTGTCCTGTTTTCCATCAGTTCAGGGTCACACTACCCAACTCCAGCGTCATTGCCCCTCACGTTCGCGTGCCAATCCGTTCTCTCAGGCAGACACCGGGGCTTTCTTGGAGGCAGTGAGGTTATGTGGGCGGTGTCCTTGAAGAGCCTTAACGCCAGAGAATCTGTAGCTCAACTCCCTGCGCCTCAGTTTCCTGGCCATACTCCACGCCCTCGATCCCTAACGTGAAGCTGGCTTCTTTCCTCCCAGAGGTGGCTCACTCGAGCCGAGAGAAGGCGTCCTCGGAGCCTCGCCTGGCGTGTGTGTGTTTGGGGGAGGGGGGGAAGGACAGCCGGGGAGCCGCGCCAGCGGTGTCGGGCTGTGCCTGGGAGCGCGCCCCCGCTGCGGAGTCTCAGCGCCCGCTCGCAGCCTCTCAGCTAGCCGCGCCGGGGGCGCGCACGGCGCGCTGCGGGGGGCGCGCACGCAGGAGGCTGGCCTGCCCGCAGCGCGGGGGAAAGTTGAGTTGGGAGAAGTTGGGAGCGGCGGGGGCGCGCCCCGGGGTGGGCACCGGGAAATCGTCGGGAGCGCGCGAGGGTTCCGGAGGATCAGGGGAGACCCGGAGACCCCCGGGACACGAAATCCAGAGCTAGCGGGTAAGCAGATAGGTGGCGGAGGGGGAGGGCCGCGGAGGAAGGGGGGGGCACTGGAGACTCGGGCGCCGAGGGAGTGGAAGTGGAGGAAAGGGCGGGGACTGGGGCTCAGGGAGCGAGGTCTTAGGGAGAAGGATGGGGAGGCCAGTGGGAGTACGGGTCCGAATCGAGATTCCGGGGTCCGCCTCTTAAGAGTTACCTAAAGCTAAGGTGCCGCGCCCCCTGCCACCAGGAGGGGGTAGTCTCAGAGAGCTGCTGCCTTCAGCTCGCGCTTCTACTCCCGGGCAGGTTCCAAACGACCCTCTGCTCCAGAAACTCTCCAGTTTGGGTATTCCCCGGGAGCGCATTCCCCCCGGATCTCGGCATTAGGAGGTGGAACCGTGAAAGGGGGTTGGCGGGTCAGGTCAGGACAAGAGGTCAGACAGAAGGGGGAGCATCTGGGTGAGAATGGGAAAGACCTAAAGTTTTGAGTCCTAGGGTCTGCCTTCTCTGTGTAGAGAACTCCTTGCTGGATGTGGAGGAAGCGCTGCCTCAAATCTGGGTCCACTTTATCAAATTCTCTCCGCCCCGACCTGCCCCACAGCCAAGAGCTGTGGAATGTACCAATTCACTTGGGGAATGGTTAATGCCCAAGTGGGGGTCCAGAGTGCTAATCCCTTGGGCTGGGGGAGAGATGCTAATCCTTCGGGCCCGTCGGGGCTGGTCCGGGGAATGTGCCCCCACTAGGATTATCGGCACCAACGCTGTGGACAGAAGCTGCTTTGTATTCTACGACAGCAGGGGAGAGGTGGGGGCGAATGGGTAGAGGGAGGAGGGCTTGGTGGAGGAGCACACTGAGGGCCAAGCCTGGAGGTGGGAGTGAGCACCTGCAGGTGGTCAGGACAGATTCCTATACCCCTTCTAGACCAGGTCCCCTCCCTGGCACCTCTCCCCCACACTGATGACGGGGCCCTGGCTGAAGGCCTGCTGAGGGGGGGAGGTGGAAAGAGCAGTCAGCTGAGTTGGAGTTCTTGCCAGGAATGTGTGGCCCAGACTCCCCACCCTGGGCTGATCCCCCCCAGACCTCCATTATTTGAACCTACTCTAGCCCATCTCATTGCAAAGATAGCCAGAAGTCAGGCAACCCCACCTCCTAGCAGCACTTGAGCAGCTTAGTTGCCTTTAGAGCCTTGGGTGGTGCCTTCACTGTGAATGGGTACCCCGGTTTTGCATTGGTTTCGTTCCCTCCACCCCCATCACAGAACTCACAACCTACAGTCACCATCAGGAGGGCTGCCCTGCCACTCAGATTTTCCTGGCCCAGGGCTAGGGAGGGAAGGGAGAGAGACAGCCCCTCAGGGTTTCTGTGCCCACCCCCTTGACTGTGTCACGTGCCCCTCCCCCATTATAAGCCTGTTGCCCAGCTCATTCGTTCCTCCTCCTGAGTAAGTGGTGCTGGGTTCCTGTTCTGCACTGGGGAGCCTGCTTCTGACCTATGTCTAGGGGTGGTAGTGCGGCTGGCCTGCCTGCCTTGTGGGGGCGTCCCGTCTATACTTGCAGGCCCCCTGCTTTTCCTTGGGTTCTCTCCAAAGTTCTTTCTGGTCCTTCTCCTTTCTGTTTGGGAAGCCAGCCGCCCTGGCCTCCACACCCCTCTTACTCTGCGGGGTGTCTCACTCCCCACCACACCCCTTTCTGGTCTCAGGCTACCTCCAGAGGCTCCTGGTTCCTGTTCCTGTCTGGCCCTTCACTCCGGATCCTTCTGTTCTTTATCATTCCCTCCCTCATCTCTTCTGCTTTCTTTCCAGGACTGGGCCTTGACTCCTTCCTGCCTTGCTTTTTTTGTTGCCTCTTCCCTTTCTGCCTCTGTTCTCAGCTGTCTTTGTGCCAGCCCCCTTGCTGCAGGCCAGCTCTTTAGTCTTCTCTTCCTATACATGCTCTCTTCTTTGTTCTTGCCACCTCTGAGGGCCACTATGAGGCCCTCCATAGTTTAGAAGGCTCTTGTACAGTTAGAGACACTGGAGTGGCAGACAACTGAGGCCCCTTTCTTTCCTTGATCTGGGCTGGGGCCTGGCCTACTCTTCACTGATGGTGACTGGCCCTTTTCCCCACTCAGGTTATGCCTCCGCCTTGTTGCCCTGAAAGCCGAAGCGACAGCGAAAAGGGCTAAGATTTGGCCATGAGCAGCGCCCCCAGGCGCCCCGCCTCGGGCGGAGATTCTTTGCACACGGTAAGCATTGCCTGCAGGTGAGCTAGCCCAGAGATTGAGGTGCTCTGGCTCAGGCTCCAGTGGGGAAGGGGTGGGGTGCAGAAACTACAAAGAAGAGGCTGTGTTGGATTGAGAGGCACCGCCATCAGCACCCAGACTTTGCTGAGTAGTGTGTGAGGATGCTGAAATGGGGAAGAGGAGGGACAGGTGACCTCCACTTATTTGAGGAGTTAAGGCCAGTTTAGCTGTAGTTGGACAGGAGTTTAAGAGCCCTGGGTCCTTAAATCCTGTTACCCTCTCTGATTGGGTCTTTACTGCATAGGCAAGAAGGTCTACAGACCAAGGCTCTAGTTAGAGCTTGCCGGCAGTGACTGGCCCCGCCCCTAGCCCACGTGCCAGCCAGGCCCGCCCTCCCCTCTTCCCAGTGTGGCCACTATCCCACATGGCCCTCTTCTGATTTTCCTAAGAAGTCTAATGATTAACTTTGGTGGCACAATCAGCCGCATTATATTGGTCACTGTGGCCCATCGGGGCACGTGACTGGGAAGGGACACTGGCCGGTGCCCTCCCCCTTCTTCGAGGTTCACCCCTGCCGCCATGGACTTCCTCCTGCGGCCTCAGGTTCGGGGAGATGACCCGTCCCCCCTCCCCAGAAGCTCCTCAGGAGCCGATGCCTTGCTAGCTCCCCAGCTGCTTCCTCACTGGAACCACACCAGCTTCCTCCGGCCCCCGCTTCTGGTGGAAATGGGACAAGTGCTTGGGATAGGATAGTCTGCTTGAGCTGCAGCTAGATGGGCTGGGCAGCCTCTCCCTTCTCTTGTCCCTTCCCTGCCTGCCCTAGATTTTTTTTTTCTGTGTCCCCCACCTCTACCCCTGCATGTCTCCCCAAGATTGATCCTCCTCCCTGGCTCTTCCTTGCTGTAGCAGCTGGCACTGCCATGGAAGGGGTGGCATACCCTGGCTTTTGGAGGTCCTGACGCCCTTCAGGTCCTGAAGCTCTTGAGCAAATATTTGGTGGTGGCGCCCGGAGCTGAGACCTGCTGGGGGTGGGGTGGGTAGGGGGCTGGACCAATGCTGCTGGTCTTTTAGCCAGGCTGAGTTTTCCTGCAGTTTTGGCCTGCACTGGCCCGGCTGGTGCTGTCAGCTGCTGCAGGATGACTCAGGTGGGGGGGAGTGGGGGTGGGGTGAGGGGCGGGGCTGGCTGACTTGCTGTGAGGGGAGGGTAGCGCCGGCCTGCCTGGGTGGGTGTGTGTGCTGCTGTGAAGGGGATGGGGGTTTCTGGCCAAGCAAGAACATGTATTCCTGTCCAGGCAGGGATAGATTTGACTCAGAATTACTCTGGGGGCAGTTAGCTTAGATGTTTTCAGAAGTTACTTTTAAGCAATTGTACTCAGCAGTTGTCCTCTAGCCAAAGGAATTTCTTCTGCCACAGTAACAGGGAAGTTCACATTCTGCCTGCTTGCAGACGGGCTAGACCAGGAATTCTGTGGCATCTTCTAGTGTGGGCCTGCCCTGGGTTGATTGGGCCTGACTGTATAGACAGGGGGTTAAGTTGTTGGGGAGCTAGGTCCCCGGCATTGGAGATGGGAGTTGCTGAGAATGTGGGATTAGGTCCCTGCATTTGAATGTATAGGTTGCTGTACCTGGGGGTTCAGGTTGTGCGTTGGAGGTGATAGGTTGTGGGGTCACTGGATCTCTTGTCCTGGGCAGGTTAGGGCCTTCGGTTATAATTCCCCGTGAGTCTTGTATGTTCTCTCCGCTCTAACTTCTCACAGCCAGAGCCAGAGAGCCTGGGCCCTGGAACACCTGGGTTCCCCGAGCAAGAGGAAGATGAACTTCGTACCCTAGGTGTAGAGCGCTTTGAGGAGATCCTCCAGGAGGCTGGATCCCGAGGAGGAGAAGAGCCAGGCCGCAGCTATGGGGAGGAAGACTTTGAATGTGAGGGGCGGACGGGAAGGGAGGCTAAGGGCTCAGGTTAGACTGTCCAACAGGGAATGGACTGAGTAATAGCGGGAGAGGCCAGAGTGGGAAAGAGGATGCAGTCAAGCCCCTCCTCCCTGCAGACCACCGTCAGTCCTCCCATCATATCCACCACCCACTGTCCACCCACCTGCCTCCTGATGCCCGCCGCCGCAAGACTCTCCAGGGCCCAGGACGGAAACCTCGGAGGCGCCCCGGAGCCTCTCCCACCGGGGAGACCCCCACCATTGAGGAAGGGGAGGAAGATGAGGATGAAGCCAGTGAGGCTGAAGGGTCCAGGGCTCCCCCACAGCAGCCGTCCCCTGCCTCTTCACCCTCTTCAGTGCAAGTAAGTGGTGCCTAGGCCCCTGGGAGCTGCCTGCAGGGTCCTGGCATTGCCTTACCCTCCTGTGTGGGTTCCTGTTGCAGTTCTTCCTCCAGGAGGATGAAGGTACAGAGCGGAAGACAGAGAGAACGAGCCCATCTCCCCCTACACAGATTCCCTACCAGGAGGCAGCAACCCGGGCCTCCAAAGGGGCACAGACAGGGTAAGTACACTGTACTCAGCACTGCCCCAAGTAGACACTCCCCTTACTAGAGCAGGAAGGCGGTGTGAAAGAAAGCAGAAGTCCTGAGCTAAGCAGGCTAGGGTTCAGGTCCCAGGCCTGCCTCTCACCAGCTCCTTGGGGAGGTGATGATGTGACGGATGGGGCGCGCTGGCCTTGATCAGGATTACAGGGCAGTTTAGCAATCTAAGCTGTCCCCATCCTCGGCACTGGCTTGGGCACTTCTCCAATGATGAAGTACCTGCTGAATCCTCATCTTGTTTCTGGGAGCTGCCAGTGCACCCAGGTGGAAAGCACGTGAAGGGGTAGCAGAACATCGCTTCATCTGGTGATCTGGCTCAGGCAGAGTCAGAACCAGTAGTTGGTAGGAGTTTGGGGGCACTAGCCAGAGGATTCCAGAAGGAAATGACTTTGAATGAAATCTCAAGGTTACGGCTATCGCAGACCTGTTGTTTTCTGGGTACCAGGCAGTGTGATGTGCTATCGGAAGTAAAGGGCACGGTGCTCCTCTAGAGAGTGAGTGCATAGGCTCACCGGGCGTCAGGCTGGCAGGGGAGCAGGCAGGGGCCTCAGGAAAGCCTGGCACTTAGGAAGAAAAGGAAAAGCCCAGCAAGGTCATGGGGCTGAGTGTATCCTAGTATTGGCAGAGGGTGTGAGAAGGGGCAGTGCCTCTGAGGGGCAAGGCTCAGTCCTTCAAGAAGCATAGGCGTCTGCTGCAGTGTCAAAGCCCATTTCCAGGTTAGAGGAGCAAGAGAATGAGCTAATGCTGATAAATGCTAGGTTCTGAATGTCACTTTCCCAAAACCTCGCCTTCTGAAACACTGAGGAATGTTGGCCTTTGCTCATGCTCAGAGGAAGGTTTCTGTCCAGAGGAGCCTTGCAGGTACTGCTGGGACTGCATAGCTGTGAAAGGCTCAAGCTGAACTTCAGACGCTGGCTGTTGGCTGTCAGAATCCTGTCTTACCACATGTTCACCTTCGAATAGTGGAAGCCAGGAGGGCTGAGGTACATGTGGTTTTCTACTTAGGAAGGCTGGCTGTTTGGGCTCATGGCTCTTCTGTCTGCAGGACTCCGGTGGAGGAGATGGTAGCAGTGACCACTGGCACAGCTGGAGGTGACGACGGAGGTGCTGCAGGGCGTCCTTTGCCCAAAGCCCAGCTTGGACATCGAAGCTACAACCTTCAGGAGAGAAGACGAATTGGCAGTATGACAGGGGTGGAGCAGGCACTATTGCCCAGGGTCCCTACTGACGAGAGTGAGGCCCAGACCCTGGCCACAGCTGACCTTGACCTCATGAAAAGTGAGTGGTGTCTACAGCAGTCTCATTGTTGGTGGGACACAGGGTAAGGAAAGGAGGAAACTGATCCTGGCCCTCTACTTGCCCCAGGCCACCGGTTTGAGGATGTTCCTGGGGTACGGCGACACTTGGTGAGGAAGAATGCCAAAGGGTCTACACAGGCTGCCCGGGAAGGTCGAGAGCCTGGCCCCACACCTCGGGCAAGACCGCGGGCCCCCCATAAGCCCCATGAGGTACACCTCTCTACTTCATATTCTGTTCCCCTCCCCGCCTTTCCACCAGGCAGACCAGTAGTGCCGTGGAGCCCCAGAGCCGCCCCTGTAGTAGGGAAGGTTGCCCACAGCATCCTTAGGGCAGTGTGCTCTCACCGATGGCACTGTGCTTCACGGCTGGGCCCTCAGTGAGGTGTGTGCTATGGCCATCTGCTGGTAGGCTGCCGTCAGTGGTCTGCAGGAGGAAATAGAAAAGAACCCTCAGGCTACGTCTATGTAGTACTTCATTTTCAAAGCCCAGCCTGCCTGCTCAGCTGACCCTTCCAACAGCTGGTGAAGGTGATCGCTCAGGTGGTGTCAGCCATAAACCAGCCCTGTTCCTTGGCCAAGGTTACCGAGTTATTTAGGGACACTGCCCATCTTGGACTGCAGGGCTCTGAACTTTGACACAGTGTGTGTGTCTGTGTGTTTTTTAAATGTTTTTATTGAGGTATAATGGCACTCTAGTAAATTGAACCTTTGTCAAGTGTCCAGTCCAGAAGCATTCTGTATCCACGGCACCCAGGTGGCCACTGCCCAGCTGGAGACTGTTTCCACCCTCACTAGGCCAGTCCTTTCCTGCCACCGCCCTGGCAGTGACCTGTAGAGGTGGCCGTGCCCTGTCATTTTCATTTGCAGCTTTTCAGGGGAGGAGGCGAAGGGAGATGGGGGGGGGGTGTCACTTTGTAGTCTAGACTGTCTTAGAATTCACTATGGAGCCCAGGCTGGCCCACACATTCAAGGCAGTTTCTCTGCCTCGGCATCCGAAGGGCTGGGACTACAGAAATAACCCACCACTCCGTTACTGTCAGTTTTGTCAGTGCTGTGTTGGTCTCCAGAGGCCCAGGGCTTCCTTACCTGGTGACTCCACTTGGCTCTATGAGTCCTGTTCACAGACTTGCCTGAATCTAACTGCTGTGGAGGCGGGCATCATTGACATTTTACGGATGAGGGAAACCCATGTTCGATTAACCAGCCACACGCCCCTGTACACCATCCACCATGGCCAGGGTCCCCAGCCCTGTCTGATGCTGCTGCTCCTGAGGTGGATCCCAGCATCCTCTGATACCATTCCCTGAAGCATTTTCTCATCTCACCCCCAAGGTGTTTGTGGAGCTGAATGAGTTGCTGTTGGACAAAAACCAGGAGCCTCAGTGGCGGGAGACAGCCCGCTGGATAAAGTTTGAGGAGGATGTGGAGGAGGAGACTGAGCGCTGGGGGAAGCCTCACGTGGCCTCACTGTCCTTCCGCAGCCTCCTGGAGCTCCGCAGGACACTGGCCCATGGTACACCTCCATTTTCCTGCTACAAGAACCCTTTGCTTCTAGCTTCATAACCGAACCTTACTTTTAGGTGCTCAAATGACCTGAAAGGTAAACTTTTGATGGAAAAGGACTGAAATTCCTGACGTGCCTTGTTAGCATGTTTTGTTTTAGAGCTATGTCTCAAGTGGCCCAGGCCAGCCTTGAACTTACTGTGTAGCAGATACTTGCTTTGAACTCGTCCTTCTGCCTCTACCTCCTGAGTGCTGGAATTACTGGCATGTACTACCACACCCAGCCTCCTTAACTTCTCAGAGGATGGGGAGTATTACCTAACCTATAGGGCTGTCTAAACTTCACCAAATAACCACAGGCACAGGACTCCAGTGGACTTGCTTCCTCCTTCCTGTTGAGTAATCACTCCCAGTTGTTCTTTGAAAGGCCGTTTCTAAGCAGCGAAGGACTGAGAACTCGGCTGTTGGAATTGTTTCCAAACTAAAAGCAGATAGGCTGCAAGTGAGGTTTCTGGGCTTTGGGTAAAACGCCAGAGGGAGAGCTTTATCTCTTAGGCTGTTTTGGCTGCTCAGGAGCATTTGAGTCTGTTTATTCCTTAGTTCTTTGTTCTAGAAAGTTGACCTTGCCAGATAAGTGTCTGGTAGCTTTTGAAAGCTCAGAGTTTCATTTCTACAGGTCTGAGCTACCGGCAAGCACCCACTGGCCTTTCAGAAGTGAAGGGGACTTTCAGTTGACCCCAGGCTTGCCATGTGGACAAGGCCACAGGCCAGCTAGAACGTGAGGGAGATCTAGGACCCCAGGAACATCATGGGGAGGCAGCATTGTGGTTTCACAACAGGAATAACTTTCTAACCTAAAGAGGGCTTAGCTAGAGTGGTGTCCTAGGTAACCTAAGCTGGGTGCTCCTTGGATAGGGCATCAGATAACTAAATCTTTCAGCCAGCCTCATACAGTATTCCTGGGAGGGGAGAAGGATGGGGACAAAGAGATCAGAAAGACGAATTGGTAGAGGGGTCAGGAGCAGAGCTGGCCCGCAAATCCAGGCCCCTGACCTATGCTTCCTGGCTGTTCAGCCTGTCCCCACTCTCCCTCCCACCGGCTCCCCACTGTTGTTACTAGTCCTGGGGTGACAGCCTCTCCCTGCCACCTTATTGCAGGAGCTGTGCTCTTGGACCTTGATCAGCAGACCCTGCCTGGCGTGGCCCACCAGGTGGTAGAGCAGATGGTCATCTCTGACCAAATCAAGGCAGAGGATAGAGCCAATGTGCTACGGGCCCTTCTGCTGAAGCACAGGTATGGCCCTCAGGGCAGGAGGACTAAGCCACCTCCTGCCTACCTGGCCCTAGCCCCACTGTTGCCTCTCCTGACCTTTACTTTTTCTCTGTTCCCTAGCCACCCAAGCGACGAGAAAGAGTTCTCCTTTCCCCGAAACATCTCAGCGGGCTCTCTCGGCTCTCTGCTGGGCCATCACCATGCCCAGGGAACCGAGAGTGATCCTCATGTCACTGAGCCTCTCATTGGTGGGGTTCCTGAGACTCGACTGGAGGTGGATAGAGAGGTGAGGGGGACTGGACCCTGCTTAGGGTCAGGCAGTAAGATATGAGCAAACCCAGTGTGGAAATGTAGCTGGGCAGCATGGGACGCGCTGCCTGGACTGAGTGTTGTCCTGTCCCTCCCATCCCAACCCCCAGCGTGAGCTACCCCCCTCAGCCCCCCCTGCAGGTATCACCCGCTCCAAGTCCAAGCATGAGCTGAAGCTGCTGGAGAAGATCCCCGAGAATGCTGAGGCTACAGTGGTCCTTGTGGGTATGTTGAGGAAAAGCTAGGGGATAGTAGAGGCTGGGCTTTTGGGCCATCCAGAACTTGGGATCTGGCGGGGAAAGGGGGATCCTGCCATCTGCTCTTGCCCATGGTGGCTGCACACCCCTAGGCTGTGTGGAGTTCCTCTCCCGCCCCACCATGGCCTTCGTGCGTCTGCGGGAAGCTGTGGAGCTGGATGCAGTGCTGGAGGTGCCCGTACCTGTGCGTTTCCTCTTCCTGCTGCTGGGTCCCAGCAGTGCCAACATGGACTACCATGAGATTGGCCGATCCATCTCCACTCTCATGTCTGACAAGGTCAGCTTCCTCTCCACCTGACCCCATGTGATCCCGCCCCAGCCACTAACCCTGTACAGCCCCAGTTCTCAGCCTCTGGCCCCCTCCTAGTCTACACCCTGACTCCTCTCTGCTTGGACAGCAATTCCACGAGGCAGCCTACCTGGCGGATGAGCGGGACGACTTGTTGACTGCTATCAATGCTTTCCTGGACTGCAGTGTTGTGCTACCACCTTCGGAGGTGCAGGGCGAGGAACTGCTGCGTTCCGTCGCCCATTTCCAACGCCAGATGCTAAAGAAGCGAGAGGAGCAGGGCCGCCTGCTGCCCCCTGGGGCTGGGCTAGAGCCCAAGTCGGCCCAAGATAAGGGTACGCCCATGTAGGCCTGGGCCAGGTGATGCCACCTCAAGGAGGGCGCCCATGGGCAGTAGCCGGGCCTGTAGGCACCTGCCAGAGGCGGCCAGCTACATTGCTTCTGTCTGTAGCTAGTATGGTCTGTGTTCCTGGAGGAGGATCTGATGGGGGTGGGAGGGAGGGTGCCACAGGCGCCCTGACGGAGGCCTGGGTTGCAGCGCTCCTGCAGATGGTAGAGGTGGCAGGTGCAGCTGAAGATGATCCCCTCCGGAGGACGGGCCGGCCCTTTGGGGGGCTGATCCGTGATGTGCGGCGCCGCTACCCCCCACTACCTGAGTGACTTCCGCGATGCACTTGACCCCCAGTGCCTGGCTGCTGTTATCTTCATCTACTTCGCCGCCCTGTCTCCTGCCATCACTTTTGGGGGGCTACTGGGTAAGGAGAGGTTTTGGCGGGGGTGGCAGCCGTGCACAGGTCCTGGCTGCCAGGTGCCGATCTTGTTTCTCTTCCCCTGCAGGAGAGAAGACACAGGACCTGATCGGGGTGTCAGAGCTGATCATGTCCACAGCACTGCAGGGTGTGATCTTCTGCCTGCTGGGAGCTCAGCCGCTGCTAGTGATTGGCTTCTCTGGGCCTCTGCTGGTCTTTGAAGAGGCCTTCTTCTCGGTAAGACCTTTCTCCGTCCTATTTGACTGCGCCTCCTGGACGCGTGTCCTGTCACCCCTGAGGGGTCCCTACCTTTCCTGCTCAGTTCTGCAGCAACAATGAGCTGGAATACTTGGTGGGCCGAGTCTGGATTGGCTTCTGGCTGGTGCTCCTGGCCCTGCTCATGGTGGCCCTGGAGGGGAGTTTCCTGGTCCGCTTTGTCTCCCGATTC
The DNA here is from genome assembly GCF_030254825.1 of Meriones unguiculatus. Taxonomy (NCBI): domain Eukaryota; kingdom Metazoa; phylum Chordata; class Mammalia; order Rodentia; family Muridae; genus Meriones; species Meriones unguiculatus. The sequence continues at coordinate 16,830,065 of NC_083368.1, read as the reverse complement.
ACCCAGGAGATCTTTGCCTTCCTCATCTCCCTCATCTTCATCTATGAGACCTTCTACAAGCTGATCAAGGTAGGCATGTGTGGGGTAAGAGTCTGCGGGGTCCTGTCTTGTCCTTAGGAAAAGGAAAAAAAAGTTTTAATTCAGTTCTATTATGTGTGTGCACGCATGTAGTTGTGCCACGTGGAGGTCAGACAACAACCTAAGGGAGTTGGTTCACTTCTTTCACTTTTTCATGGAGTTTAGATTGTCAGGCTTAACAACAAGCACCATTACCCACTGAGCCATTTTGCTGGCTTCCAGTCTTCCTTGCTTTCTTCATTTTATTGTATTCTTCTGTCTTGTGTTATGGTTCTTCTCCTGGACTACAGGCTAGGCTAATTCTGGCATCCCCTGGGAGACTGTTCATGAGCACAGAGTAACATGGAATCAAGAGAGGGTTAGAGGAGCTGGGTAAAGCTGGAAGGCCGTTGGCAGAGATGAGGTACAGTTTCAGTCTTCCTGCTCTCCCACTCCACCCCCATCCTTTCCATGGCCTCCTTGTCATCCTTACCCAGCATCAGATCAATCTTTCAAAAATTCACATACTTTTAATAGCAAGGATAACATGCGCTTTCATTAGAATCTAGGAATGTAAAGATGAAGGCCCAGAGGTGACACACATAGTCCCAGTCTGAATATCCAACGCACGAGTCTTAGGAGTTACTAAGACTGATTCTCCGTGCTCATGGCCTTCTCCCCTTTCCTCAGTGTTTGGAGCCTACCCTTGGCTCTGGGTCTCTCTCACTCCCAGAGAACTTCCTGCCTCCTCTCTATTCCATGTAGCCTATGCTTACACCAAACTCTCTGGTTTCTGCTCTTGCTTTTGCTTCATTTTCAGTCTCGAAATCTTTACTATACGTCATGCTTGCTCAACATGAGGCCGAACAGTTGGTTTTCAAAATCTCTGAATATTTTTTAGATTTCTACGTGCAAGTGACTATGAAAATATTTGCCTTTTTAAAAAATCTGGAATTCTGGACAGGCAGTTACGTGAAGAGAAACATTGGCATCTATAGATGCCATGCATACAGGGTCCATGCAACATTTGGCCAGTGAAAAAGCTAGTTACTGAGCATCTTCTCAGAATGCCATAATAGGGCTAGGGTTTTAACTCAGTGGTAAAGTGCTTGCTAGCAAATGCAAAGCCCTGTGGTTTGGTCCTTAGCTCCATGAAAAAAAAAAAGAAAAATTAGAAGTTTAAAAATTAAAAAACTAGAGTCAAAATGCCCTACTAGCAAAATAAGTTTAAAGAAATGTAATTTCATTTTTTGGGGGGACTCACAAAGGTAACTGACAAAACTTGCACTGAGGTCTATTAAGAAATACTGGGGGCCTCAAGAGATGGCTCAGAGGTTAAGAATACTGGGTGTTCTTCCTAAAGGTCCTGAGTTCAATTCCCAACAACCATCTATAGTGAGATCTGGTGCCCTCTTCTGGTGTGAAGGTACATGTGCAGGCAGAGTGCTGTATCAGTCAATCAATCAATCAATCAATCAATCAAAAAGAAGTAGTGGGGCTGGGTGCAATGGCACACCTTTGATCCCAGCACTCCAGTGGAGGAGGCAAACGCAGATGCTGGTGGGTCTCTGTTTGAGGCTAGCCTGGTCTACATAGAGAATTCTAGGCTAGACTGGTCTACATAGGAAGACCCTGTCTCAAAAAGGAAAAGAGAAATACTGATAGAGGGTCAGCAAGATGACCCAGTGGGCGAAGTTACCTGCTGCCCAGCCTGATGACTCGAGTTTGATCCTTGGGTCCCACCTAATGGTAGAATAGAACTGACTCCCAAAGGTCATTCTGACCTCCACATGGGTGCCATGTGTGGCACATGCATGTGCCTTAGCCTGTATCTACATATATAATACATACGTGTATACCTGCATGTGTACATTCACACACTAAAGTTAAAGAAAAAAGTAGTGCAAAAACCAATGAACTAAGTTAAGTGAAAGTAGTTCTACACATACATTTCACACTTTATATCTGTGGTCCAACCCTATGCATATGGATTTGTGACTGTAACCCTTTTTTAAAGTACTGAATGAATGATTTAGTGCTAAAATAGACTGGGTTAAGTTTTTTTAAACATGGAACACTGCAGTGTTGCACATCATCCTTGCACAGGGCCATTCTGATCTTCTCTGTGTCCTATTTTAGTATATGTGCTGCTGAAGCAAGCACTAAGTCATTTTCTTAACCTGGCAAGACAAGCTTCTAGAAGGCAGGCTGGTGTTTGCCAAACTCCCACTCCAGCCCGCCAACATGCAGCCGCTTAGCCCCCGTTGAGCCCATGTTCCTTTGTGGCTCCTCCCCAGATCTTCCAGGAGCACCCCCTCCATGGCTGCTCAGTCTCCAACAACACAGAGGCAGACAGCAGCAGTGACAACATGACCTGGGCAGTAACCACGCTGGTGCCAGACAACCGCAGCACAGCCAGCCAGTCTGGGCAAGAGAGGCCCCGGGGCCAGCCCAACACAGCCTTGCTGTCGCTGGTGCTGATGGCCGGCACCTTCTTCATTGCCTTCTTCCTGCGCAAATTCAAGAACAGCCGGTTCTTCCCTGGCCGGGTATGTGGGCTTGGAGACTGGAGGAGCTGAAATGAGACTGAGGACAGGAACGGGATGACTTGGAAGTAAGGGGGACTTACATGGAATAGGAGGCCTCTGAGCATGTTGCTTACCCTCCTAGATCCGGCGGGTAATTGGGGACTTTGGGGTGCCCATCGCGATCCTCATCATGGTGCTTGTGGATTACAGTATTGAGGACACTTACACCCAGGTAAGGCATTGCACAAGTGACAGACAGATGCTGCTGGCCCTGGGTTGTTTCCATCCACCACCCTGGCTTCTGGCGTTCCACTGAGTATCCTCTGAGTAACGGCACACTGTCTCTGCCTTGCAGAAGCTGAGTGTGCCTAGTGGATTCTCAGTGACAGCCCCAAACAAGCGGGGCTGGGTCATCAACCCCCTCGGAGAAAAGACGCCTTTCCCTGTGTGGATGATGGTGGCCAGTCTGCTGCCTGCTGTCCTGGTCTTCATCCTCATCTTCATGGAGACACAGATCACCACGTGAGCCATCCTTGCTAAGGGACCAGGGTCCTCAGCCAGACTCAAGGATACACTATGGGATCTATCGCCATTGGGCAAGGACCTCAGGGGACCCTGAATGCTAGGCTAATTGGCTTTTTTTGTAGGCAACAGAAATGTCACTGATGTTAGCTGGGGTGTGACAGGGCATAGGCATTACAGGCTAGCCTAGCAGGGCTTGCTAGGAGGAATTCTACAAGATACAGGCTTAAGGAGACGTTCCGTTCTATGGTGGAGGGCCAGTCCAAATGGACAGAGACCACCAGAACCAGCCGAGCCATGCTGGAATATGATCTCCCATGCTGTGGTAGCCTGGGCTTCACAGTACCAACTCCCTTCCCAGGTTGATCATCTCCAAGAAAGAACGCATGTTGCAGAAGGGCTCTGGCTTCCACTTGGACCTGCTGCTCATTGTAGCCATGGGTGGCATCTGTGCCCTCTTTGGCCTGCCTTGGTTGGCTGCTGCCACCGTCCGCTCTGTCACTCATGCCAACGCACTCACTGTCATGAGCAAGGCTGTGGCACCTGGGGACAAACCCAAGATTCAGGAGGTCAAGGAACAGCGGGTGACGGGGCTGCTGGTGGCCCTGCTTGTGGGTATGTTGCCCTTACTCTGAATCTCACCTTCCTTGTACGTCCTTCAGGTTCACTGGAGGGAACCAACTGTTTCTTCCCCTTCCCCAGGCCTCTCCATGGTTATTGGGGACCTACTGCGGCAGATCCCTCTGGCTGTGCTCTTTGGCATTTTCTTATACATGGGAGTTACTTCCCTTAATGGGATCCAATTCTATGAGCGGCTTCACCTGCTACTCATGCCTCCCAAACACCACCCAGATGTTACCTACGTCAAGAAAGTAAGTTCTTGCCCTGAATGGCAGCCTTGGCCAGCCCATTTGCCTCCCCCCTATACAGAGGAGCTCTGGAAATCCCTGTGGGACTTCATCTCCCAGGGGAGAGGAAGGAGGCTCATGCTCCCGCCGGCTGGGATATATGTCTAGGCTAAGCGCGTCTCTTGCCTCCAGGTTCGGACCATGCGGATGCACCTGTTCACCGCCTTGCAGTTGCTCTGCTTGGCCCTGCTCTGGGCGGTCATGTCCACAGCTGCCTCCCTGGCCTTCCCCTTCATCCTCATCCTCACAGTGCCCTTGCGCATGGTGGTACTTACCCGCATCTTCACCGAGAGAGAAATGAAATGTGTAAGCACCCCTGCCCCTCTGTCCCTCCAGTCCTCTCTCCCACGAATCTGTAAAGGCCAACCCTTCCATTCCTCTCACAGCTGGATGCTAATGAGGCGGAGCCAGTGTTTGATGAGCGTGAAGGTGTGGATGAGTACAACGAGATGCCCATGCCTGTGTAGCTGCTGTCCAGATGGCATAGCAGAGGGACTAACGGGCAGGGGCTGGGGGCTGGGGCTCCCCTTCTCCTGCCCCTCCTCATTTTTATTTAAGTGAATAATTTAAAGCCCCCTTCTCCTTGCAGTAAAGTGCTTCAACCCCAACCTAGGCTTAGTCTTCTTTGTTGGTAGGGGGTCATGAATGGAAAGGGGTGGGGCCCAGCCCTGTTCCTTGTCCCAGAAATGAGACTCACCATGGGGAAAGGAAAGGGATTTTAATGAAAATAAAATAAAATAAACAAAAAACAGGGAGTCAAAGTGCAAATTGTCCACCCTCCTCCCCATAGGGGATTTATCCTGAGCCCCATTATGTACTCCCTCATCCCCCCTCAGGTCCCCAGCGGAGGCCTAAGGCCTGAAGCTTTTGCCTCAGGTAGTTCTTGAGCTGGGGCAGGCCTCTCTGAGATTCCAGTTCTTCAAATGGCAGCTGTGGAGAAAAGACAGGTTACAGTGCAGTGGGTTGGCTATAAGAACACACATGGGTGGCATGGGAGAGGACTTCTCACCGGCAGGAGTTGGTAGCCCATCAGGCCCAGGTGCCGCTCCCTCAGTGCCCGAGAGCCCAGCAGCACCCTGCCATCACGGCAGAAATGCCAGCGTTCTTGCAGCATCAGCACCACCCTGGAGAGGGGTGGACTCGGCTCAGGTTGCTATTGGACCAGCGGCCAAGCTTCCCCAACCCTGTTTCCTTTTCCTTACCTTTGAGTAGGGTCTTGGGTTGTGGGGTTAAAGTTAGCCTGGTCCTCTTGGCAGGACCGAGGTGGGTAGGGCAGGAAGGGGTCCTGCGACCTCACAGGTAGCACAGCACCAGAATTACCCACACAGAGCAGAAAGTCTGCAGGACAGACACGCCTTAGCCTTGCTCCAGCTCGGGCTGTTGACCACCCACACCGTCCGCACCTCACCTGTGCAGTAGCCTGGAGGTACAGTCAGGTCCTGCCGGTATTTTTCTTCCCCTAGCAGCTGGCGCAGCCCCTCAGCTACTATGTCCTTGTGACTAAGGGGAAAGGACAGCGGTTGAGGGACGGACCCTCTATTTGCTGAGCGCTGCCTCCCCGTAAAGCCCCTCTACCGCCTCAAGGCTATTCTTCCGTTAGGAAACATGGGCTCTGGCTTTCCTACTCTCTGCTCCTGTGGCTGCCATTCCTCTGGCCCACCTGTATTTGCAGCGGGCACGGTCAGTGATGAGGGGCTGTGGGAAGATGGGCACTCGCTGCCTTTGGGGAAGGCGGAGGCCTTGGTACCCTGGGAGTTCAAGCTCCACAGCCGTGTCGAGTAGAGAGAGGTAGCGTCGCACAATCAGAGAAGGAGGGGTGCCTGTGGGGAAGCAGGGACTGGGGGACACTGGGCCGCTGACACCTGGGCATGCCTCTGCCCTCCAGCCTTTGGCCCCACCACTCATTTAGTTGCATACCATTGATGTGGTTGATGAAACTGGGCGAGAAGACCAACTGCAGGGCTCTGAAGGGCAAGCACTGCAGCTGGCACAGGGACATCAAAATGTTGACTGTGGCCAAGGGTGACACCCCTGCTTCCCGAGCCAAGATCCTCTCAAGACAGGGCATAAACTGCTGCTCCCGGGGCAAGTAGTTGAGTCTCCCAAAGGGCAGGATCAACTTCTGTACCACCTGCAGAGAGAGGCAGCAGCAGCCAGCAGGAAATGTCATCTTTTCTTCCCACCTCAGCCAGGGTCTCCCTATGTCTCTCAGGCTAACGGAGAACTCACTCTGCAGACCAGGCTGGCCTCAAACTCAAGAGATCTACCTGCTATTGCCTCTGCCAGGATTAAAGTCACATGTCACCATGCCAAGCTCTCTGATATGTTTGATAAGCACAGCCTGAGTCAGTACCTGCTTTCAAGGCAGAATGGCCTCGATATCAGCATTCACCCCAAGTTCTGCAGCATAAGCAGTCTTGAGCTACATGGCTCAACACCACAGAAGGGACGGAACTGTTGGGGGGTGGTATGGCTTGTAGATCTGTAGGAATTAGGCTGTTACGCAACTTTGGAAAGCTTCAGGGCTCTAGACAAACTACTGATGATGGGAGTTGGACAGCCGGACAGTGAGCAGAGACAGATGTCCTGGGGCAGAGAACACAGCCTAGCTGGAATGCTTGTTCCAGGAGAAGCCAAACAAGATAGATAGGGAACTGGGCCTAACCAAGTCACTGAGGACAGCTCAGAGAAGCATGGGAGGACGGGAGGCCAGCCCACCTTGCTGTTTAGCTGGTCTTCCTGAACCACCAGGAAGTGAGCAATGGCTTCCAGAAGCTGGGGTTCCCGCAACCGGTGCCGGGCCAGGTGCTGAGCCAGATGCACCATTACGTGGGGAGTGAGTTCTTCTGGCCTTGCCTCTGTGAAGAACAGCCTGTCATCGTGTGCCTTCAAGGAAAACGCCTGTGGGCTACATTGCACTCCAGCCCAGGTGGTTTAGCCCAGTGGCTCCATCTCATCCCTTGCCTCCCTTTTGCTTTTAACCCTCGGCACCTGCCAAGCTTCTGATCAGATGCTGACGAGGGTACCGCAGGAAACGGGGGCAGCTCAGGGCCGCTTCCAACCTTTGCCCACCATAAATGGCAGGCTGATGTGGGGAGGGTGGTTTTGGAGGGAGACGGGACCTTCGCTCCTGCTCCAGGGCACGCAGGAGTGGGCTATCGGATGGAAAGCCTGGGAGGGAGAGGGACAAAGAGCACCCTGGTAAGAGAGTTGGGTGTGCTGTCTTGCTGAGTGGGATGAATGAGTCCCCAACTTCCTCTTCATCATTTCTTGAGGGGGAACATCCACTTATTTCAGTGGAGAGATGCGGTAGCATGTGGACATGGTGTATCAACACCGCGTGGGGAAGGCCTTAAACAAAAGTCATCTTGTGCCAAGTGTAACCAAATGTGGCTGTGTGGTTTCCTACAAGCACTGTATTAGAAGGAACCTAGCGCCCTGCAGCGTTAGAATGATGCTGTTTGACTTGGACATCCACCGTGGTTACAAGAGAGCAATCAGCAAGGGTGCTTGGAGAGGTACCATTACTGGATGGGAATCTGAAAGTTATCAATGACTTGAGTCTTCAACCTTCTCCTTCTCTACTCTTCCCTAAGTACCCACACCTTCCGACACCCTCCTCACCAAGTAAGACTGCAAGGTGTAGACACACACGGATGGTGTGAACATCAAAGGAGGGGCAGTTTCGGATGATGAGCTGACCCAAGTCCTGCAGTGTGGCCTGCTCCACAGGAGAGGGCCTAGGCTGAGACAACAAGAGCTGGCCCAGGCGACGAAGTGCCACAGGGTAGTGATGAGCTCGCACCTTGGTGGGGTTCTGGCTCAGCCATCGCAGCAGCTCCCCGGGGCTCCGTGCCTGTTCCAGAAGCCGTTGAAGGCCTTGTACAGGGCCTCCTCCAAAAGGCCGGTCCCCCGACTTGTTGGGTCCCAAATAACAGGACTGTACTGGCGGGATGAGCAGCAGACCAGACAGCCGAGCAGGGGAGGTCTGGGCAGAGAGCAGGATTCGAAGCATGGAGTTGGGTGACGGAGACCCTGAAGGTGACCCAGAAAACTGGGTGAGGTTTCCTCCAAGGGGGAATATGCTATCTAGTCCTTAACTCACTTCCCCTCCAAAAGGGCCTGAAGTCACAACCCCGTGTAACTGCTCTGATATTCCTCCCCACCCTGCCCCTCTTCCCCCATTCCCAGCAACAGATACTCTTAATTCTTTAAGTGTGCTCAGTACAGTTCTATTCACATTTCACATGCATATCTCCTTCGATGTTCCGTGCACGCCGACTAGGGCTGGTGTTACCTCATTTCACAGGTGGAGAAACAAGGCCCAGAGCGGCGAAGAGGTTAAGCCCGAGGTCATTCACAGGGTTAGTGGTCGCACCCAGCCTGGGGCCCCGATGGTCCCGGTGACGCTCCCTGCCGACCACCTCCCCCTCCCGCAGGAGGCGGCGGCGGGGTGGGCGGAACGTGGGCTCTGCAGCGGGACGGTGCTGGGTCCCAGGCTGGACGCTCCCACTTACCAGCTGCGTGACCTTGGACAAGTGTCTTCGCCTCTCTGCCTAAGCCTACTCACCAGTGAAATGAGAACACAGCGCAACCTCGCAGGGCCCGCGCTGGGCCCGCGTGCGCCGCCAGCCAGGGCGCAGGGTCGGTGTCCGCGGGACGGGGGGACCCACGCTATGTCCCGGCCCCCAGGAGGCTAGCAGCCCGCGGCCACCGCTGCTAACAACAGCTCCCGCCCCCCCTCCCGAAGCCCGCCCCACAGGCGCCACCCTACATGACTCCCCGGGCCCCGAGTAGGTCACTCTCTCAGTTGGTTTCGGGGCCCGGGAGCCGGGCTCCCCCCGCGGCCTCCTCATCGGCGGGCCACCGAGTCCGCCATCTTCCCGGCAGCCCCCGGATCACCCCCAGACGCCAATCGCAGCCCAGCGCCAGGCCAGGGAAGACGTGGCTCCCGGCAGGCGCTGCGAGCAGAGGCGTCTCAGACTCCGCCCCCTATTTCCGGGAAGTGCGCGCTCGCGCAGGGGGCGGAGTCAAAGAGCCTATCCTGAAGCCCAGCGGAATGGGGCAAACAGCCCTGGTCCGCTGTCCAGCCTTAGTCCGCTGTCCAGCCTACCTAGGCAGCTTGCGCACACAGAACCTAGGGCGGGTTCCAGTCTCCCAAGACAATGGCTCCCCTCCCTCAAGCCCCACACAGACACACTGGGACTGAAAATTTCACAGTTTCTTTAATCTGCACAAATTCCAGGAAGAACTCCGCCCCTCTCAGCTCCCCGAACTAGACGTATCTGGGACCTCTGGCAGCACACTAAGATGGGCCCAGTGGGGTGGCCCGACTCTGCGCCGGGCCAAGGCAGCGACAGCAAGTGCCTGATCCAGAAGAGGCCACTGTCAGCGAAGTCTGAGGGTCAGCAGCCCCAGGAGATGGCCCAGAGCTATGAAGATCACAGGGAGAAGCCTCCACCAACCCCTGGAGCCCTCTGCGGCGCAAGGCTGGGCTCCAGGGTAGTGGGAAAAGGCAGGCAGCGGTTGAGGTGGGTCTGGGCAGACAGCAGCTCCCTTTGCGCCTTGGGGAGTGAGGTCCAGAGGGGCCGGCTACACTGTCAAAAGCCCGTGGAGGCACTACGGGCGATACATGGCAAAGGCCAGGAGACTGAGGAGCAGGGTGAAGCCGGCCAGTCCCAGAGTGGCGGTCAGGGGAAAGAAGGGCCGGTACTGGATCTGGCAGTACCAGAGCAGGAGCAGCAGCAGCAGCAGCAGGGGCAACAGGAGGCTGCCGATTTCCAGCCCGGAGGGGCCGGGCTCTGACCCCGGTGGGCAGGGGGGGTGTGGGGGACCGACTCTCGTGGACACGTGGCAGTGGAGAACGCAGTTGTGGGGGAGGTGGAGGCTGCCCAGTGTCTGGGTGTCGTCTCCTAGCAGTTGGCCTTGGTAGATGAGTCGGACCTGCTGTTCCCGGCCCGGAAACTGGGTCCTGAGGAGAGAGGGACCTGGGTAAGAGAGCAGGCCTCAGGCAGTCCTGGTCCTTTGCGCAGAGGACCAATTCCAACTTTCACCCCTGCCCTCCACAGACCACCCAGATCCTGGCCTCTGGGGGGGGCAGGTTGAAACAGGTTAACAGGTATAGTGTGTAACATGAGGAGACAGTTTTATCAAACAGAAAATATGAAAGAGCTTCAGATATCTCTGGTGGCCCTTTTATAGTCACCCACCCCAGTTTTAGCATTTTGTTCTTACCCTCTTCCCAGCTTACCTTTTCAAGGAGCCAATGGTATCCTGAGGCCAGGCCCTGGCCACCTGCTCAGAGTCATTGAGAAATTTCAACCGCAGTAGTAGGGGTTCCTGCGGAGTGTCCGGAGGTCTTGTTGCTGTGACCCCTGCGTCAGGCTCTGGCTGTGCAGATGGACCTCTGTGTCTCAGGCTGGGGCTCTCAGCCCCTGGGGCCTCCTCTCTGATGCTGTCAATGGCTGCCATGGCTTCACTGGGCTGTCCTGATGTTGTGGTCCCTGACGGCTGTGGCAGAGGGTCTGTACTCTCGGTGGTATGTGTTGAGACCCAGGCAAGGGCCAGCACCAGAAGGCAGGCAAGCACCGCAAAAAGCACAGTCACCTCATCACCTACCCCTTCAATCAAGGCCATGGCACCTGTGTTGCCAGAGGTGCTACCGAGCTAGAGAGGCACAAAGAATTGGTGAAGGGCTGCTTTCTGGCCAGGAGTCATTCCAAACTTCAACTGTCCCAGTTATCCTGTTTCCTTACCCACTCCAGGATACAGACTGGTCCAGCATCCTGCAGTCCCATATTTGCCTTCTTGTTATTTCCATCACCAGATTCCAAGTCCTAATATTGCTGTCTGAATTCTATCTAGGTCGTCATTCAGCTCCCCAATTCACCCAAACCCTATATCCAAGTTAGGGCCTTGCTCTTCTAAGCAACCCCCTCCTAAATTTAACCTTTATCAAACTTTACCCAAAAGCTTACCTATTCTTTGGTCCACTTCATCCCAAAGTTCATTCCTTCACCTATGCACAGTAAAGCTGATGCCCTGTCGTTTAAGTTTCTCTTACAGAAGGGTCCCTTATAGCCCCCTGCTCTCCCCTTTACCATCAACCCAAAACCCACTCCCAATATGGGCAGCTTCCCAGATAACGTCAAACATCAAACTGCTCTGGGCCAATCTGGAACCTGGGGAGCTCAGTTGCCCACACAGCTCTAACCCTCTTGAGTCCACGCAAGCCCCACCCAGCAGCAGCCCCACTCAGCGCCTCCGGGGGCAGTTTCGCCAAACCTAGAAAGCCTCCAGACCCTTGATCCCTCAGGGAGAACCTAGACTTAGCCCTCCCCACCCCCACGGCTCCATCACTCCTCCCATCTTCCCGCCCCCCAGAGCTGCAGGAGGGCACCAGCCGTCTCGGGGCGGGGCAATCAGGGACCAGCTGTGGCCTGGGGCGTCCGGGTGGGCGCGGCCACGCACAACGACTCACCGCCTAGCTCCACCAGCTCCATCTCAGCCTCTTGGGTACTTCCGGGCCGAAGGCACCGAGGTCGCCGACACCTGAGGTCCCTCTCCTTCCCCGCTGCTGAGGCCAGGGAGCATTGTGGGAATTGTAGTCGGCTCTGTTTAGTTCCCGCCCTCCGCCCTGGGGACCCACGTGCGGGCCTGGACCAGCTGTTCTCTGTACCCGCAGATCGTCGATGGACCCATGGGGACGACCCTGGGGGTTCTTGTCCACAGAGCTTTGGTCAGCCGCAAGAACCTGCCCCTCCGCCGCTAGCTGCCGGAGCATCTGTCACTCCAGACACCAACGTCAGCCTGCCTCACGTCAGAGCACCGGCCTTGGTGATGCAGTGATGAAGGCTCTGGGGAGCTCAGGTGGCCTCTACTCCAGCTTAGCCTTTTTTCACAGTGGACGTCAGAAAGCAGTTTGGTTTTCTAAATTGACTCAGCAGCCGAGAAGGCGTGGGTTGCCTACCTCACTTGCTCGGGAGAGTGCCTGACCCTTTCTGTACCCTTTCCTGGCCTCTTCTCCCCTTAGCCCTATGGGATTGTTAAGGTGACATGGACTTTGGAACAGGGCACACATCCTGAGGTCTTACCTAGGCTCATCAGATACATAATCTCTGGTGGGCTATTACATCTCTGAACAGGTATAATTCTTCTAGGTCAGTTGCAAGGAAAAAATTGATGTTTTATGAAATAAGTATGACAGCTCTGTAAAGTGTATGTCACAGTATTTTGCTCGCCTAGTATTCGTGCATTCTCTTCTAAACTGAGGAACTGGCTGCCTATGGTGGCATGTCCCTATAATCCCAGCACTGGGAGGTAGAGGTGAGAAGATTACCAGTTTGAGATTACCTTTGGCCATCCAGAGAGACCCTGTATTATTCCCCCACACACCCCTCAAAAAAAAAAAAGTGTTTCTGCTTAGAGGATGTCAAGATGAATCTGCACAGCTAATCTCTCTAGATTTTTCCTTATTCCTCTGACTCCACAAAAATCTTGAATCCTGGATTTTACAGACCAGCTTTTACTCAGGAGTTTGCACTTGCATGTGTCTGTGTGTGTGTGATGCACACATATGAGTGCCCACACACGTACAGGATCTATTTGTCTCTGTCCCCTGTGCTGGGGTTATAGGCATAGGCTGCTGTGCCTGGCTTTTGACATGAATGCCAGGAACTCAAAGTGAAATCCTCAAGCTTGCAGAGCAAGTTCTTAATTATTATTATTATTTCTTGAAAACACTTTTGTATTGTACTTGCATCAGTGTTTCTCTGAACATATGGAAGTGAAACACATGCATGCCTGGTGCCACTAGAGGCCAGAAGAAAGTATTTGTACTGTAGTTATATAGGCATTTTTTTAGGAGCCATGTAGGTGTTAGGGACTTGAACCAAGGTCCTCTGCAAGAGCAGCAAAAATCCCAACAAGTGCCCTTAACTCCTGTGCTATCTCTCCAGCCCCATCCAGGCCAGTCTTAATCAAAAGTAATCTACTCTGGTCTTCTATGATGGTGTTTACTTGTGAGATCAAATATTGCCTTGGGCATGTCAATTTGGATTCATTAAATATGGAACTAACTTATATTTCAAGTTTCTTCATATTTCTTCATTCATGCTATAGTTAAATATGAGCTTTCCCGCCTCAATTTCTCTGGGTGAATTTTTTTTTTTTTTTTTTTGTAAGACAGGGCTTCTCTGTGCATCTGTGGCTGTCCTGGAACTTACTCTGTAGACCAGGCTGGCCTGGAACTCAGAGATCCAACTGCCTCTGCCTCCTAAGTACTAGGATCAAAGGTGTGTGCCACCACCACACCTTTGTGTGCTAGGATCAAAGGTGTGTGCAAGGATGAACTTCCTGTTGCCAATTCTACCTAAGTAAGTATCTAACAGAGATGCTAGGGGTTTTTTGTTGGTACACTTGTGGTTTTGTTTTGATTTTTGAGACAGGATTTCTCTATGTAGTCCTGGCTGTCTTAGAACTCTCACTGTAATCCAGGCTGGCCTTGAACTCACAGAGATCTGCTTGCCTCTGCCTGCCCAGTGCTGGGATTCAAAGCATTCACCTCCCCCACCAACTGACCACAGATGCTAGTATTACTTATAAAGTAGAAGAACTATATTTTTTCAATGAGGAAAGCTATCTTTTCTGTTTAACCACTTCATTTTTCAGATTAAGACCAAAATATTCACAAGACATTTCTAAAGTCATAGATAGAAACTCACATCATTCAATAGTTTGAGAGGTCCTAGTGTTGATTAGTTTGCATTTGGGCCTTTGGAAAGTAAGAGAAATGTAGGAAGGGGAAGAGGTATGTCAAAAGTCAAATAATAGACTATTTTATTTAGGGAAAAAGTTCAGGTTGGCCTGAGAAGTAGAAATGAGTGTCAAAAAGGATGACGTGGGCTGGAAAGATGGCTCATCGGTTAAGAGCAGTGGCTGTTCTTGGAGAGGACTTAGGCTCATTTCTCAACACCCGAATGGCAACTCAAAACTATCTGCAACTCTAGCTCCAGAGGATCCCGACCTCCATAGGCATCAGGTTCTTGCCTGCACACAATGCACATACATACACACACAAAACACCCATATACATAAGCTGTGTGTGGGGGGGGTTCCGTGGGAGAGCATTTTCCTAGCATGCTTAATAAGGTTCTGTAGTCCAACCCTAGGACCAAAGAAAGGGGAGACATGTATCCATCGTGAATGATCCACTTGGGATAGCATTGATAACCATGTTGATTAATTAGAAGTTTTCCATTTTTATTGATGGTCAGACAAGAGCAGACTTGTTTCTCTTAATTCTCTCAGTGTCCAAGCTTAGGTATACAAAGTTAAAAGGCAAAACCCACAAAGGCCATAATTTACATTTAAAAATAGAGGAGGGTCATAGTGACCTTGAAACATTTATTCATGGCACAGTGTAATACTTATTTCAGTGGTAACATGATGTTTGTTTGTTGTTGTTGTTTCTTTTGGCTTTTTGGAACAGGGTTTCTCTATGTAGCCCCCTGGCTGTCCTGGAACTTGCTCTGTAGCCCCAGGCTGGCCTTGAAAGTATTCATCTGCTACCTCTGCCTCTTCTGGGATTAAAGGCATACACTTTACCACTTCCCAGCATTCTTTTATTTATTTATTTATTTATTTCCCCTTGACACAGGGCTGGTGATCTTCTAGGCTCTGGCATGTATTTATATTAGGCTGGTTCTGTTTTTTTGAGACAGTCTCAGGCTGGCTTTGAACTCCTAATCCTCCTATCCCACTGCCCCTGTGCTGGAATAATGTGTACATCATAACACCTGGCATCCTCTAGCAGGTTTATTCCACATGGTCACTCCCTGGACATGCCACCTCCTGGAGGTTTGAGAATCTGTATTGAGGATGTGGGTTAACACAGCTGCAGACAACTTTGGTAATGGGAATGCAAAACTACGTTCCTGAAGGGCGCTCTCTGGCCCTAGGAGGGGACACGAAAGACAAGGACAAGAAAAATTATGAGACCCATGTGGGTTTTGGTTAGTTTCTTTAATGAACCAACGAACCCTCCTCTGAGTATGGCAGGGAAGGTTCCTTGGGGTAGGGTTGGGGCACTGTTGTTTCAAGCATCATTTGCCAAGAGGGGCCCTCCCGTGAAACTCTCAGGGAGAACTGGAAATGGGAGCGGAGAACCCGTCCGCGTGTCTGCGGTGCGGCCAGAGTGGAGACCCCGGCAGAGAGCCAGGGAAGAGAACCCCGCATGATCCCTAGGGTGGACCTCGAGGCTAGGGGACCGAGGAACGGGTGCAGCACTAAAAGAGGGTGGCGCCGTTGGGCCTGGCCGAGCTTCTCGGCCAATCAGCCCCATTTATCAGCACCCTTAGGCGCAGAGAACTGTTCGGAGTGCCTCTAGGATTCCACACAGGGCCGAGAGGTGAAGACGACAGCTGGCCGGACGTGGGAACAGCGCGGTCCTGTCCCCAGCCGGGAAGGGCCTCGGGGCGTCGAGGGTTGGGGCGGGTGAGCGGGCGGAAGAGGGCCTAGGCGGGTGGGTGGGGCCGCGCGTCGCAGACGACAACGCGCGGCTCTTGGGGGTGGAGGCTGCGGCGCCTGCGAGCGAGAGAAGGGCGGGGGCGCAGGGCGACGCGCTGGAGGGGCGGGGGCGGCCGGGAGGGGGGCTCGGCTGCGTGTGCCAGAGCCGGCGGGGGTGGCGGTGCGTGCGCATGACGCGGGGGGCAGGGCCCCGGCCGCGCGCTCCCGGTCCCGTTGTTGTTGCCGCTGGAGGCATCTCCGAGGCGCCGGGATCTCAGCGCCGGTAAACGCCGGGCGGCGGCCACAGCGTGCGCGGCCGCGCCTTCTGGCCTCGGCCCCGGGCCTCATGCGCTAGCCCCGCGCCGCGCGCTTCGTAGTTGGGGTCTCGCCAGCCCCGCGCGCCAGCTCGCCGCCGCCGCGCCGCCCCGGGCCCTGGCTGGGCCCGCTTCGGGCCCCGCGCCTCCGGAGCCATGAACTTCCAGGCGGGCGGGGGCCAGAGTCCTCAGCAGCAGCAGAGCCTGGCTGCTCCGGGGGGCGGCGGCGGCGGCGGCGCGGGGGGCGGCGGGCAGTTCGGCGGCGCGGGGCCGGGAGCCGGGGGTGGTGGCCCCTCGCAGCAGCTGGCCGGCGGGCCCCCCCAGCAGTTCGCGCTCTCCAACTCGGCCGCTATCCGGGCCGAGATCCAGCGCTTCGAGTCGGTACACCCCAACATCTACGCCATCTACGACCTGATCGAGCGAATCGAGGATTTGGCACTGCAGAACCAGATCCGGGAGCACGTCATCTCCATCGAGGGTGAGCGGAGCCGGGGGCTGCGGGAACTGGGGCGCGGTGGCCTTTGCAGCGCGGGCCGGGGGCTCCTCGGCCCCGGCCCGGCCCCTCTCTGGAGCTCGTGGTCTTAGGGAGCTGAGGTTCGCGATTTGCTAATGCGCGCTGCAGAACCCTGGTCCACGTTTTTCCATGTCTCACACAGGAACACTTTTTTTTTTTTTTTTTTTTTAAGGGGCGGGGGTTTCGGTCCTGTGCTAGTGGGCATCTTTTTTTTTTTTTTTTTTTTGCTTTTCGTGACCCGGGATGTGAAGGTAGTTGTCGCTCCAAAGACTAATGTGCGAAACCGCCAAGGACCGGAGGGCCTGGGGCCACATCAGGCCACATCTGGCCAGCCATGGTCCGGCCCGGTGGGCGCGCGGGGATGACCTTAGTGGGTCGTGAAGGTGGGGCAGATGCTTGGGAGTAATCTTAGTTGCTGTCCTAGCCCATCCCGGCAGTAGGGGTGGAGGATCAGAGCCTCGGCTTAGTGGATGGCAGCCTTCCTGGGCCTCTCCCGCAGGCTTCGGAGGGTGGCGCTCCCCGCGGCTCCGTCTCCCGACGCACACCCACCCCCACGCTTCTGCGGCCAGGCGGGCCTGGCCTGGCGCAGGGCTGGGGAGCTATGGCCGCGTGGGAGGCCCTGGATGGTCCCTCTAAGCGCTGGCTATGCCCTTTAACCCCCAGGACATTCATGCCTCCTTACCCCCAGGCATACATCAGGCTACCGGATGCTGACTGACCTCCACGGAGGTCGGGCCTGGATCTAGGGGGGGACTGTAAACCCCAGGCCATGTGTTGCTCCTAACAATGCTTCTTCCTGTGAGCACTTGGGCCCTGAACTCTGTCCGCCGAAGGGCACATTAATTGGGGGGCTCACTGCTGGCAAGAAGCCCTAAGATATCTGGTGTAGTGGAGGCTGGCTGGCAGTAGCAACAGGCACCCCGGTGGCAGTGTTGACCTTCTAGCAGGCTTGGACAGATGGGCCTCGCCCTAGTCCATCTGCTTCCTTTTCCAGCTCTGCTTGAAGGGGGACGCCCACCAGCAGGTGGTGGGTTTTGCTTCAGTGGCAATGCAGGGAGAGCCAAGGCCAGTTGCTGCTGACATGGAGTTGGGAAGAGCATGCCCTCTATTTGAGCCCTACAGTTCAGATTGTAAGCACCTTCATCTTGTTTGAGGGTTTGGAACCCTCTGCACTTAAACAGCCCTGCTTTGCCTTTTGAGGAGCTACCCATAGCTGATGAGATCTTTTGTGGGTAGAGCCCCCCCCTCCACCTTTAGATCTGGCCCTTTTATTGTAACATTCCTGTCTGACTTCCTTTTGATCTTTTCCCAGCCTCTGTTCTTCTCTTTTCTCTCAAGGCAGAGTTCACTGTGAACTAATTAGGTGAGAGAAAAAAGTCATTAACATGGATTTGAGTAAATGGCCTGATTCACTGGAGATTGGGAGGTGGCATTTGTGTGAGCCCAGGGTCTTCAGAAGAGATAGATTTTTTTTGTTGTTTTGTTTTCTTAGAAGAGATTCTGTTCTGGTTTTGTTTGTTTGTTTGTTTGTTTGTTTTTCCTTAGATTCAGAGAGGGTGAGGTCAAAAAAGACTGTTCTCAAAGCTTCCCTGTTCTTAGAGGAAGTATGGAGTTCCCCAGTGATTTCTTCTGCCTTTTTGGGAGAATGAAGCAACTTACTGGACTCCCAACAGTGAGAGACAGGGACAGGGAGAAGGAGAGAGAGAGAGACAGAGAGAGAGAGTTGGGGAATCAGCTTTCTCAGAGACTTTCCAGAGTAGAAAAAGACTGGCTGAGCAGGCTCCACATCTAATTCCTGTTTATTAGTGTTATTAGCAACCTAGGTCATCCCTACTCACATACCAGATTGGGCATCTTCAGTGCAAGTCATGGGCCCAGGAAGTACTTGGTTTGGTTTTGATCTCTGTCCCCAGTTCAACATGATAAGCAGCATTCCCCCTCCCAAAACCCTCCCCCAGACAGCTTCCCCATTGTGGTTTGGAAGTTCCCTACCATTCCATCTGCCTAGCCTAGAAGCTTTGTATCACCATCATGAAATCCTGGGACCTGACGGATCATTGTCACCAGACTGACCCAGCTGCCTGTCATACACCGTCCTCAGTTCTGCCGTCCCCACCCTGCCCCTACCCTTCTGTCTGGGAGCGCCTCCAAGCACCTTCCATTTTCCCTTTCCAAGCCTTTCCTGGGAACCCTTTTTTATTTTTATTTTTTTACCCTCGCCCTACTGGCTTTCACACTTCTGTCGACCCAGCTTTTCTAGTGACTGCAGGCTAAAAAAAAGCCCAAACCCAACCAGCCAGACTCCTTCTCTAGTGTTCAGCCCTGTATGCTTCCTGCTGTAGAATTCTCCATCTGCCTAACCATATTGATCTATCTGTTCTATAAGGCAGTGTTCCCACCTTGCCCAGAGTAGAGAGAGAACAGCATCTTGGGCATATCCTTGCTCTTTCTGTTTAGACTGGGCCCCCTAAGCCCAGCAGACTTAGGCTATTACATAAACATAGGAGCCTGTGTTTTAAAGGATTGAGCTTCCTTGTGCAAAGGGCTGACTTTTCACTGTGCTTCAGTTAAACTTTGAAAGTCTTATTTGTCTTATCAGAAGGTGACTGCCAGAGCCATTTAAAACATTGAAATTCCTTTCCTACTCAAGAGGGAACATCTGCCCATCACTAGGCCCCAGGGAATGAAAGAAGCACCACCAGTCTGGGCCTGGAAGCCAGACTACTTGCAGGATCTTTGAGTCACTCAGCCTCACCAGTGAGAAACTGAGGCTCAGAGAAGGGAGGCACCAATGGGAACCCAGCCTGATACTTGGCTTGCGATTGGCACATTCTCCCTGCCAGGGAAGAGTAAGTCTCTTGGCCGTGTCCTAGAAAGAACACAGGGACACCAGGGTTTCCACTGATGGCAGTGAGGAGGGAAAGCAGACACTAGACCTAGCCATCCAGGAGCCCAAAGAAGGTGTTGGGAGAAGCAGCTTCGGCCGTCCCTCCACGAGGTTTAGGAAGGCACCCTTGAGTGGGTGTATGTCTGTGGGGGTGGGGTAGCGGGGCCTGCAGCCCAGCTCAGTTTCCGTTTTGGGCTCTGGGCCTGGAAGTGGACAGTGCCTATGTGTGCATGCCATATGGCTATTATTGTGTATGCAGGAACCCAGCTTTGTCTGCTGCGTGAAACCTCTTTGTTTTCCCCCAGTGTTTGTGTTTCTTCAGAGAGGGAGAAGTTCCGTTGAGCATTCCTGCCATCTCCCTGGATTGTTCTCAGCCTCATTCACGCAGTTCCCACTTTGCCTGCCTTCCTACCCAGGGTGTGGGTTAAGTGATATCCCAAAGGAACCGGAAGGAAGAGATGCAGGCGTCTTCCTGTTCGGTTCAAGCCTCTGCCAGACAGAGAAGGGGCCAGGTGTATTGGGAAAGCCCAGAGGGAGCAGCAGGAAGAGAGGGTTTCAGCCATAGTCCCTGCCTGACCGGCCTTGGATGTTAGGGCTGCCTTTTCCCATTGTTCTGCAGTTTTTCTTCCCATACCCCTGCCATAAGGAAAGGATGTGGAAGCTCCTGAGCTCTTAACTTTGCTGAGGTTTTCCTGGCAGCCCCAGCTTGTAGGTCAGGAATGGGCTGGAATCTACTTCTATCACTCTATGAGTCCTGCAGTTAACTATTTTAGTGGGGAGGGCCTATTGGGGGCATGGCTGCTTATGTAGGACTTTGCACACAAGGGTTCTAGAAATTCTGAAAAAGAGGATATCTATGTGAGGTACAAAAAGTGGGGTAGGCAGCAAAAAGTGTATTTGTTCCCAATCCATCTCTTTAACTCCTACTAGGTGGCCCAGTTGTATCTGGGACCTCAGAACACAGGAGAACAAAGGGGAGGAAGGAAGAAGAGACACAGTAAGGGCTGGGCCCAGCTGCCCTTGGGGCATGGCTCAGCAGGCAGGAGGTGTCAGAGGGCACTGGGAGTGGTAGCAATGAAGTGGGGTGTTCTGAAACCAGGGCGAAGGTGGGAGCCCTGCTTCAGGGTTCGAAAGGACAAAGGAGGCCATGCTTTCAGACTGTGACCTCAGGAAAACTTCCCTGCTCCATGGGAGCCCAGTGCCTGTTCATACCTCCCCCATCAGGGAAGCAGTCTTTGTCACTGAGAAACTGAGAACCACCTGCTTTCATCCCTGCCCACCGTCACTTCTCTCCTCAAGTGTGAGCTGGGCATGGTGGTTGGGAGCGTTTCCCACCCATGGGGGACAGGATTGTGTTGGGAGCGTTCTGAAAATGTATATGTGGTGGTATTCAGGGTGTATATATATATAAAGTGGGTCTCTGTGGCTGGCCTCTGTGTTCACAGAGGACAGATGAATGAAATGGGCAGGGAAAAATCTTCTTTTGCAAACTTTTTTTCCCTACAATATAGTTTGAGCGTGTTTTTTACCCCTTCCTCCAATTTCTCCCAGGTTGTCTCTATCTCCCTACTCACTCAACTTTATGTTCTTCTTCTCTCCTCTTTAAAAAGTTAAAGAAACAAACACATATACCAATCCCCACGAAAGCAGAAACTAAAATATGCAAGTAAAAGATCAAGAAGAAAAAATTCCCAGCTGGGTGTGATGGCACATGCCTATAATCCTAGTACTTGGGGAGGCAGAGGCAGGGGTATGGCTGTGAGTTCAAGGCCAGCCTGGTCTAGAAAGAGAGTCCAGGACAACCCAGGCTGCACAGAGAAACCCTGTCTCAAAAAAACAAAAACAAAAACAAAAAAAAAAAAAAAAAAAGAAAAGAAAAAAAATTTCCCATAATGGGCAAAAATACCACAGAGTTTGTTTTGTGTTGGCAAATTACTCCTGGACACGGGGCCTGCTCTGAAGTGTGGTTAATACACCCCATCGGAGAAAACTACATTTTCTTTTTGCTAGGGAATATCAATTGTAGATAGAGCTCTTGGCTAGTGGTGAAGCCCAGGTCCACTTCCTTCTCTCAGCACTGGGACCCCGTATGTCTTGAACCTGTACAGGTGGTGTGTACATTCTCACATTCTCTGGGAGTTTATGTGTGCATCAGTGCTGCTGTGGTGTCTGGAAGGCACAGTTTTCTTGGAGTCATCCATCACCTCCAGCTCGCACAGTCTTTCTGACTCGTACATCCCCTGCTGAGCCTTGAAGTTTGATAAAGACATCCCGTTTAGAACTGAGTGATCTAAAGTTTCTTGCTCTCTGCATATAGTCTAGTTGTGGGTGTCTGTTAGCTGGGAAAGGAATTTTTAATGTTTTCTCCTATTTTTTATTTATTCCCATCTTCCAAGATCTCAAGAAACCTTGGGAGTTGATGCTTCCTTCTGCAGGACATAGGTGGCCTGGGAGGGTTCAAGCAAGAGTGAAGCAGTCTTGCATGAGAGTAGTCCCCACCCACCATGTGCCTTTGAGGCCTTAGCCAGCTGTTAGCACATGTCATGTTGGCACACATGAGGGGAGCTCTAAACTTGACAGGCAGGTGTCACTAGGGAACATGTTCTTGGGTTCTTGGGGAGACAGATACCTTCCTGCTCCTCATTGCCTGAGCATCAGTCTGTATGGCCACATCCTCTTTGTACCATCGCTCTGCTCTCAGGTAGACTGAAGTTAGTTTAATCCTATTGGTTTGCCGTACCGCAATCCTCCACCTCACAGTGTGGGCCCAGGACAAGGAGCCAGTTCTGGGGTGAAGGGAGGACAGGAAGGTGAGTGGGCAGATGGGGCAGGTGTGTTTTGTACCAGTGCTATCCATGCTCCTTGGTCTTCAGCTGTGTCTTGAAAGCAAGGCAAAGACTTCCTCGGAATTGCAGAGTTCCCCCTGGTTTTCCCTCAGTGTCCTTTCCATTTAGCACATGAGGTATCCTGGTTCTTAGACTAGCCTCCCGGAGGCCCCACTACAAGCCATGGAGCCTTGCCCGGTGTTCCTGATCCTCGCTGAGTGTACCAGAGAAGGTTTGGCCAGGTGGGCACATGGTTGGCCCACGTATATGGCTCCAAGGGAAGCTTTTGCAATTCAAACTGCCCTGGAGTTCCAACTATTAGAAACTTGTAGAATATAGAGCTAACAATGATCCAGGGCCTCCTCTTCCCTGGTATACTTTTTTTATGGCTATCTCGAATCCTCGACTGAAGCACGGCTTCAGTTATCACTTTCACTCAGCCGAGTGCATGGAAATAGCATACATGCAGAGATGCTTGCCCCAGAAACATAATAGAACATGTTCTTTAAAAAAAAAAAAAATCTCATTTGAGGACTGGAAAGATGGTTCAGCAGTTAACAGCACTGCTGCTCCTCCAGAGGACCCAGGTTCAAATCCCAGCATCCAAATGGCAGCTCACAACTGTCTGTAACTTCAGTTCCGGGTGATCTAATACCCTCACACAGAGATGCATGCAGACAAAACTCCAATCACATAAAAACAATAATAACAAAAATAAATACATCATTTAAAAAAATCTCATTTGCGCCACCATCGTGGTGCACACCTTTAATTCCAACACTTGGGAGGCAGATCTATGTGAGTTTGAGGTCAGCCTGGTCTGTGTAGGGAGTTTAGCCATCTAAACCTTCATGGGGAGACCCTGTCTCAAAGTAAACAAATAATAAGCCTTATTTGAAGGGCTGAAGAAATGGCTCGGTGGTTAAGAGAACTTAGTGCTCTTTCAGAGGACCTGGCTTAGTTTCCAGCATCTGCAGTGCCGTTCACAACCATCTGTAACTATAGTTCTAGGGGAGCTGATAGCCTTGTAGGCGTCAGACACGCGCGTGGCACACATATACATGCAGGCTGTTCCAGTTAGGTCTCTGTTGCTGTGATAAACGCCAGAACCAAAAGGCACTTACATCATCACACAGCTTATAGTCCATCTGGGGGTGGGGGTGGGGGTGGGGGCGGGGTCAGAGCAGTCACTAAAGGCAGGAAGCTGGAGGCAGGAATGAAGCAGAGACCACAGAGAGGATTGCTGCTCACTGGCCTGCCCTCCAGGCTTACACTCAGTTACTTTTCCTCATTTTTTTCTTTCTTGCTTTTGTTTTCAAGACAGGGTTTCTCTATGTAGCCCTGGCTGTCCTGGAACTTGCTCTATAGACCAATGCTGGCCTCGAGCTCAAGAGATCCTCCTGTCTCTGCCTCCTGAGTAGTGGGATTAACGGTATGCCCACCAATATGGCTGCAGCTCCCTTTCTTAGTTAACTCCCAGGACCATCTGCCCAGGGTTACAGCACCTGCAGCTGTGCCACCCCAGAACGAACCACATGCTTGCCCCCAGGCCAGTCTGATGGGGGCAGATTATCAGTTGAGGTTCCTGATGCTCAGGTGACTTTAGCTTGTTTACAGAACTGTCTAGCACACAGGTAAATATGTACACACAAATATTTTTTTAAATATCTTGTTTTAAGTCAGACACAGTGGTGCACTCCTGTAATCCCAGCGCTCCTGGAGGCAATCATAGGCAGATCGCCATGAGTTCGAGGCTACCCTGATCTATAAAGTGAGTCCAGGACAGCCAAAGCTACACAGAAGAAGCCCTACCTTGAAAAACCAAAAAAGAAAAAGAAATCTTGTTTTAATACATGCTTATGTGCTAAAAATAAGTATGTGTGTGTTATAACCAACTCATACAACAAGGGAAGTTTAACCATAACTGTCCTGCCTTCCTACCTGAAAGTGGCTGTCAGGAGCATCTACCATGCTTTTTTGTTGTTGATGATTTTTTGTTTTGTTTTTTGAGACACAGTTTCTCTGTGTAGCTTTGGCTGTTCTGGACTCACTTTGTAGACCAGGCTGGCCTTGAACTCATGGAGATCCGCCTGCCTCTGCCTCCCAGAATGCTGGGATTACAAGTGTGTGCCATGCACCCAGTTGCCATGCTTCCTTTTTAGGCTCTTTTTCCTCTGTGGCTTTTGGTGGATTTTTGTACTGCTAGTTTTTACAGAATTTTTTGGTTTGGTTTGGTTTTGTGGCATGTGCACCCGAGTATGTGTGCACCTGTGAAGGAAGGAGACATCGGCAGTGAATGTCTTCTGCAGTTGTTCTCTGACATTTTTTGAGACAAGGTCTCTCACTGAACCTGGCCTCACAGATTGAGCTAAGCTGGCTGGCCAGCAAGTGTCAGGGCTACTCCTGCCTTATGTCTCTCCCCAGCGCCGTGATTCCTGGTGCAGTCACCATGCTCAGCTTTCCTATGTGGGTGCTCAGGATTAAATTCAGGTCCTTATGCTTGGCTTCTTTGAGACTCACTGTGGTCCCAGCTGGCCTAGAACTTGCTTTGTGATGGAGGATGACCTTGAACTTCAGCTTCTCCTGCTTTTTCCTTCCCAAGTGTTGGGGTTATAGGTGCACAGCATCATGTTGGCTTTGCTCTTTAAAAATACTTATTTTATATGCATGAGTTTTGCCTGTGTATGTGAGTGTACAATACTATGTACATGCCAGGTACCAGAGGAACTGGAGTTATGGATGGTTCTGAGCTGCCATGTGGGTTCTGGGCACTGAACCCCAGTCCTCTGCAAGAGCAACAAATGCTTTTAACTAACCACTGAGCCATCTCTCCAGTCCCCTCACCCCCACCTCTGTTGGTGGCTTCTGTTTTGTTTGTGGCAGATGATGCCAAAGGTCCAGATACTTATAACAAGATACTCATGCCAGTTTGTTAATTGGCAGCTGCCTGGGCAGGGAGTGAGGATACTGGGTCCCTGTCACAGCTCTGCTTATGCTGGGCTGGGACAGTTCACTCCATGGCTCTGTGCCTATCTCTCCAGAGCTGTATTTCAGTTGTGTCCCCCTAACAAGTGTACAGTTAACAGTATTTGGAACCATTTCAGGCTTGGCTCTTGGGACAGCTGTTAAGTAGGGGACTGAGGAGGACTCCATGCTCAGTACAAAGCCTTCTCTTTGGTGGCTTCTAAAATGTCTCACCTTAGAACCCCCAGGGAGCTCACCAATGGAATAGAGCCCGTGGGAAGAAGGAGAGCTTCTATGCCTCAGTTGGCACATTTGACATGTCTCAGTGTGCTGAGGACAACAGGATCATACATGAACGAGGCCAGTGCCTGGCACAGGGCCAGCCCATGTTGATGGTAGTCTTATTCCAGAAGGCTGTGTCAAATCCTATTTATGGTAAGGGCACACTGTTTATTACCTAGCTGTACATTTGTCTGATCATTTCCTTTGGATGATTTCCCAGATGAAGATGGTAAGATACAGAGTGTGCACATTTTGAGGACTTCTGCCACTGCTCTGACTCCCAGGGGTAGAGATAGCCTTTTCCCCGCCCACTTACTTCCCCGGCAGAGGAGAAAAAAGCCAAAAAGAGAAAGATGAAATGGCTTTTCCTGTTTCCACCTGCATTTTTTTGGTTATGGCTTATTTGTTTTGCTACTTGATTGACTTTAGTAGGAATCATTAAAGGTTTGTTGGGCAGAGGATAGAATGCTTGTTTATCAAATAGAGTCCTGGCTTCTATTCCTGGCACATCACGCGCGCGCGCGCACACACACAAACACACACACACACACACACACACACACACACACTTTACACACACTTTATTCTCATTTGATTTAATTCTGCTCCTTTGTACAGGTTGCTTTGTTACTCCTGTATCTGCTCAGGTTTAAAGTAAGTTTAAACTCTCTTGGTATTGATTTTTCTTAATTGTTAGTTTCTGTTTTCCAGGAGTCATCCCCCCGCCCCCACACACAGGGCTTTCTTGCCCGCACTTTGCACTTTGTCCCATGGTGCCGTGAGCAGGGCCCCTGATGTGTCTTCATGACCATGCTGGTGCCTGGTGCTTTGTTTGACAGTGTTACTTTTTCTTTCCCCAGCTCCCCTCCTTGCCACAGTTGGGTACCACCCACAGCCCTACCTCTTGCTTTTTAATTTGATGTTGCAGTGGCATGTGTATCCAAACCCAGCTCAGGAGTGGGATAAAAGCCCAACCCTGAGACCAGGAGCCAAGATGGAGGGTGAGAGGAATCTAGATACCTCAGGTCTTCTGTGTGTTCCTGCCAGGTAAGGCATCAGAGGCACAGCAGTTCTGTGACAGCAAATGTCACTTTTTTAAAAAAATATTTACTTTTTTTTTTTTACAACTTATTTATTTTATATCCTGATTGTAGCCCCCTCTCTCAACTCCTCCCAGTCCACCCCCTTCCTCCCACTTCCCCCATCCCCTTTCCCCTAGTCCACTGAAAGGGGGAGTTCCTCTCCCCTGCCATCTATGCCTTGCTTATCAAATCTCATCAGTACTGCCTGGATCCTCTTCCTCTCTGGCCTGGCAAGGGTGCATCACCAGGGGCAAGCGTTCAAAGAGCAGGCAACCGAGTTCATAACAGAGGCAGCTCCTGTTCCCCTTACTCGGGTACCCACATGGAGACTGAGCTACCTATGGGCTACATCTGAGCAGGGGGTCTAGGCCCTCTCCATACATGGTTCTTGATTGGTGTATCAGTCTGTGCAGGACCCCTGGGACCAGATTTTTTAGCTTTGTTGATTTCCTTATGGGGCTCCTGTCCCCTCCATGTTCTTCTATCCCCCTGTTCCCATCCCTTCTGCCATAAGACTCTCTGCTCTCTGCCCAAAGTTTGGGTATGAGTCTCAGCATCTGCAAATCCCTGCAAATATCACTCTTGTTTGGAGGGTATTTCCTGTTAGAGACAACTTAGCTATCCTATAGTTCTTATTCTGAGGAGAAGCTTGAAGATTTGTTTCCCATGCTCATGACTCAGAGCCCTGCTGCTTGTCTCAAGATTATTCTCCAGTTTCTACATTGGAAGAAATAGTGAAAGCTTTTAAGGAATGGCGTCAAGAGCCATGTTCCATGACTGGTGAGGTGGCTCACAGTTTGAAAGCACTTGTTGCACAGGCCTGAAGCATCTGAGTTCACTCCTCAGAACCCACAGTTGAAGCCAACTCCTTAAAGTCACCCTTTGACCACCCCACCCTGGAGGATACACTTGTACGCGCACACAAAGTGTCAATGAGATGACTCAACCAAGCCTAACAACCCAGGTTTAATCCCTGGGTTCCACGTAGTAGAACCAGCTTTTGCAAGCTGTGCTCTGACCTCCAGTGTGTGCTATGACTTGCATGTGTGGATGTGTGCATGTACACAAAATAAATAAAATAAATGCGTGGTAAAGTGATGAACAAATAGCTAGAACTGTGTTCTGGAACCAGACTGAGCAGTTTAGAATGTCAGAGCTACCCTTCTGCTCTGCAGCTCTGTGACCTGGGATGATTCCCGCAGCCTCTCTCTGTTGGATTCATCTTTGATGAGATGTGGGTAATTGGCATCTAGTTCACAGTATAGGTTATGAGGCTTAAGTAACTAAAAATAGCTGAAGCTGGGGAGAAGACAGAGCCAGGAGGGCCTTTATTGCAACGCAGGCTAGGGGGTTACTGGTTTTGGCAAAGCTGCTAGGAGATAAGGACCAAATGAGATCTCAGGGGAAATGCTCCCTATTCTGCAGGGCAGTTTAGGGTGTTCGGGGGTAGCCCAGGAAGGTTCCGATGATGGGTACAGACTCAGGAGCCCTGGGTCTTTGGGCTCTGGGTCTTGCATACAGCTGCAGCACTTGCTTTTTCTGGTTTTACCTCTAGATGGAAGCCTTGTTAATCCAGCGCTGTCAGTGAGGCCTCTAAGGTTGTCCTCAAACTGACAGTGACCTTGACGGCTGATACTGCCTCTACCTCCCAAGTGCTGAGATCACAGGTGTGCACTACCATGCCTTGTTTATGTGGGCTGGGGCTGAACCAAGACTTTGTGCGTGCTAAGGAAGTATTCTGCCTAATGAGCTACATCCCTAGTCCTGAGTTCTCAGTGTGCCTATGGCTGGTTTTCGTGGTACAAGAAAACAGTATTAGTTACTTTACTGCTGCTGTGATAAAACACCACAACCAAGACAACTTTCAGATGGAAAAGGTTATTTGGGCCTGCCCAGTGGATAAGAGTCCATCCTGGTGGGGAGGCACGGCGGCTTACATCTTCAGACACAAGCCCAAAGCAGAGAGGGTGCTGAATAGACACGGTGTGATCTTAGAGCCCACACCAGTGACACACTTCCTCCAGAAAGGCTGTGTCTCCTAACCTCCCCAAACAGCACCACTAAATAGGAACCAAGTGTTCAAATATTGTGGCCTGTAGGGGACATTTCTCATTTACCCCACCATAGCATGGAATTTGTAAACTATAAGATAGCCTATACTATTTGGTTGTGAAAATTGAAAGCGTAAGCATGTTGTTGTTTTGATTCACCCTCTCAACGTCTTGAATTTAAAATGCAAACATAAATAGGCCTTTTCTATAAATATCCATTTTCAGTCAGTCATTTAACTAGTTTCTTTTTTAATGTTAAAGATTTACTTTTATTGTGTGTGTATATGTGTAGGCTTATGTATACAAAAATCTATATGCATTAGTGTGTAAGTATTCATGGAGGCCAGAAGAGGGCATTGAATTCCCTGGAATGACAGGCAGTTGTGAGCTGTCCCATGTGAGACCAGGAACTAAACTCGGCTTCTGCAAGAGCAGCTCTCACAACCACTAAGCTGTCCCTCCAGATGGTAACAAATATTTTTACTTACTTTTTGTTGGAGGACGACACAGTCTCCCTATCTAAGGATAGCTGGCCTCAACCATGCAGCCCACATAGCAGCCTTCCTGCCTCAGTGGTGCAAGGGCTTGGGATTACAAGCAGGAGCTCCCATGCCCCACCCACTAAGTATTTCCAGAGCACCCACCAAGGCGACTGACAAGGACATCCCCCTAAGAGCACTACAGTACACCCCAGTAGGGCGTTTTTTAATTCATTTATTTGTGTGCCCGTGTTTGCACACACATGTGCCATGGTATGCACACATGCAGAAATAAGAGAGCCACATTGGGAGTCAGTTCTTTCTATCACGTGGACCCGTGGATTTAATTCAGGTCGTCCTGCTTTGCAAACACCCTTACCTCTACTGCGCCATTTTGCTGACTGGCCTTCCTCCTCTCCCCACCCTTCACAGCGCGTAACCCTCTGCGACCCAGAAGTGTGACTTTTGTTTGGAATAGTTCAGATGTTAAGGGCTTTCCTTGTTCCCAGTGTGGGAGCCGTGCTTCCCACCTTTCTGCCCAGAGAGAGATGGACGGTGACTCTGCCCTGCTCCTGGGAGACTTACGAAGTGTGCCAGGCTGGAAGGCTGTGTGGGATTCGCATCTGTCAGAGCCTGGTTACTTGTTAGGGTCTTCCTGGGAGTGGGTGAATGAACTAGAAGCCTCTCCCATTCTGGCATTGCAGGCAGGGACTATTGTAAGATCTTTTGTTTGTGGTAAGAAATGTCAAGGCTCTCCCAGCAAGCTGGTACTTTTCTCTTGGAAATGGGAGGCACTGAAGGAGCCCCCCAGCCCTCCCCAAGGTTTGTTCCTTGCTTTGTCTATTACCAGTTCCTGGCAGCCTCAGTGATAAAGGAGAGAGTGCTAAGCCAGGGAGTGTCCCAGCATGCTGCAGCAGCACGTGCAGATGCCAAAGCTGAACCCAGCAGCCAGCAGGGAGCCTGTGGATGAGTCGGACTGTGTCATCCTTGGTCATGCTGATGTGACACCCCAAGCCTCCTTCAGCCTACTGAGGCCTGAGTGATCATCTTGTTAAGAATTAATTCTTGCCATCTTTGTCACTGTTAGGGGAGATATGGTCCTGAGCCTGTTTAACACATTCAGCTCCTTAGCACATCTGCTCCAGAGACCAGAGCCAGCTTCCTGCCAGACCTAGAGCCCAGAAGATTCTTGGTGTGTGTACTTCTCCTGAGCCCTTAGAACCCATCAGAAAGCCTTTTATGTGTGGGAGGAAACTCTCCTAGTGGCCACACCTTTGTCCATGTACACTGGGCTCGGTGTCCAGCATCTACCCCAAGTCCATCTTCAGTTTGTGCATCCAGCCCCTTGCCCTTGCCTGCAGCCAGGTGCCACCTGCCCTGCCCATCACTCGGACCTGAAGTGGCCATCAATTAAGAGCATTCTTCTTGGGGCTGGAGAGATGGCTCAGTGGTTAAGAGAGCACTAGCTGCTCTTCCAAAGGACAGGGTTCAATCCCCAGCACCCACATGGCAGTTCACAACTGTCTGTCACTCCAGTTCCTAGGGAGTTACACAGACATACATGCAGGCAGAACACTAATGTACATAAAATATAAATAAATACATTGTAAAACTTAAAAAAAAAAAAAAAGCTGTTCTCAGCTGTGTTGCGGTTTGGGGGAGTTGCTCTCCTGGACTCATATGAGCACATTGTCATAGCACATCTTGCTCACATTTTGCTTCTTCTGGCAGCTCCTCACCCAGCCGGGTTCACGTTGCCTGTCTCAAATACAGAGCCTTCCCTCCTCTGATAATGTCCTGTGACCTGGAGCAGCTGTTGCCATCCCTAGCTTACCTCTGCTTCCTGATGGAGCCTGAACTCTATACCTGTTGCAGAGCTGCCCAGGCCACTCCAGGTCCCCTACCCTCCCCAGGCAGGTCCCCTGCCTGCTGTGGTGGGTCCTTGAACCTCCAAGGAGCCTCTCTGATTCCTCGTTGGGTCTTCTGAGCCAGTTCCTCGGGCACAGCTGAGGAGAGGCCTTCCCGATCAAGGAATCATGCTCTGGAATCATGGAAAGGGCTGCTGTAGGGACTGTCCTGCATCAGCTGCATCCAAGGCGTGGGTTTTCCTAGGCTACCACGCCAAGGACCTACACATCCTTCTCTATGGGCTAGAGTCGGAGAGGCCATTTATGGTGGCTGATGTGCTCCTCTGACTCATGCCTGTCCATGGTCAGAATGCCACAACAGCCAGTCACAGTAAGAGTGCCAGAACAGCCAGCCATTAAGTCTTTGGTTGTTTTTTCCTTTTTTGAGACAGGGTCTCCATATGGCTCTGGCTGTCCTGGAACTCACTATGTAGACCAGGCTGGCCTCAAACTCACAGAGATCTGCCTTCTCCTGCCTCCCAAGTGCTGGGATTAAAGGTGTGCACCAGCATACTTGGCCATTCATGAGTTGTGACTAGCCCAGTAGCTGTGGTCCATCTTAGGTAGGACCAGATGGCCAGGGGAAGAGTGATACAATGAGTACCCTCCATGGGTCCAGACTTGGGACTGGAAAATCACAAGAGCCCTGCTTTTGAGCTTAGGCTAGCCCAGGCCTCAAGGTGGTACTGGGAGGAAAGCCTATAGGAAGCAGGGTACTGCCCTCCTTGTTTGGTCCCTGGCCACTTGGAGGTGGGTAAGCAGCTTGGCGATTCAGGTCATTGATGGGGTCAGAGGACTCAGGTGACAGGTGGAAGTAATCAAGAGAAAGAAGGAGGTTTACGGAGTGGTGGCCATCTTTCTGTGTGGGGTGGGGGACGGTGAGCCTCACAGAGACCCTCTGAGTATGAGTATCAGACAGGGAGAGCCCATTGAGTCCAGGGAGGGGACTACCCATAGCATCAATGCAGAGACCAGGCTCAAGTCCTCATGGTTACACATGAGCCCTCCTAGCTGAGGACAGCATGGGCCATCTCAAGTTTATGTGTTAGCATCTTCCTTCCTCTGAGCTATGAGACCTCCTTCCCAGTGTCTTAGCTCTGCTGACAGGGATACATCCCATGGGCCTTGTTAAGCAGTAGACCTTGATAGTGCCTGGGGTAGGGTAAGGAGAAAGACTGGCCTCTTCCTTATAGGAGGCCTAGAATAGGCCCAAATTTAGGAGGGTGGGGACAGCAACCAAGGGAGCTTGGCAGGGGATCACTTCCTGGATACTCTGACTTGGCCATTCCTTTTTTCCTGGGAAGCCTGGGATGGACTGATACAGTCCAGGAGGAGAGGACCATGGGGAGAAACAGGGCTGGCCGAGGTGAGGTGTAAACATGGAAACAATAGTGTCAACAGCCTTTTCTCAAGGTGCCCCAGACTGGATCAACAATACAGTCTGTTTCTGTGACAAGCTAGAATATAAGTACTGAGCCAGGCACCCAGGCCGGAGGTGGGTTGTGTGAGTACTCTCTCCTTGCTGTAAGCAGGAGATGGGCACACACGGATGTTAGTGTGATGGTAAGCTGGCATCAAAGAAACACTGTTTTAAAAAGACAGCAAAGTATGTTGTGTTAGCAGGATCCCCAGGGCACAGAATTAGGGCTGGGGGTGGGTGCTGCCTAGTGGCCCTGGGGGCAGGGTGTCTGAGCGGATGTTGCTAGTGGTTACTAGCCTGCCACTTTGACAAGCATAGCCAGACGCAGTTTTACTGGAGTAGTGATTTCGTTATGAAAATTGCTGCCGTAATGTGTTTTAAAACCACATAAACGTGCCACCCCTCACCCCAGCACTTTTTGTGTTTGTGCTGCAAATGTCACAAGATTGACAGCTCTTGCTGTGCATGATGAGGAGCTGCAGGATTTTATGCTGGGGCTTCGGGATCAGTTCTGACACCTCAGGTAGAAAAGCAGTGAGAGAGGGACATTGGTCTGGCACTTGTGGTGGCCCAGATACTGCCATTCTCCTAACAGTGTAAGTTTTGGGTCTTTTTCCCCAAGGTATTATCGACTCCATTTTGCAGGTAGAGAAACTGAGGTATGGAGAAGTTAAAGAAATGCTTTAGGCTCATTATAAAGCGTTTGAGACTGGGTAGTAGCAAGCAGGTTTCCAGAGCTCAGCTCCTGCCCTGTGTAAGGTAGGTTGTGGGGGGATACTTCCATACCCTGGAAATAGTGTATGCAGCCCTTCCCTCATGGCATTAGTGTGTCTTGATGGTCCTACCCTGTGATAGTAGTCCTGCTGGCTGTGGGTGGAGAGACTGCCTCTCCCTCTCCCTGGACAGACATCGCTCCTGTCTGGCGGATGGCAGTGTTCACATGTTTTAATCCATTACAAGCCTATCAGTATAATTACCTCCCTCATCATGCAGTGTGCGTGTACTGGATAAGCAGCTAACACGCTCCGTTTTGCAGAGAGCTCCTGCAAGCTGTTCAGAACCAGGTTTGAAAAACCCGAGAGAAAAGGAGGCAAAGAACAGGACGAGAGAGACATGAAAATGAAACTCACGTAGTCAGTCACCACAAAAAGATGCTCTCTCCTAGCAATCAGAGAAGCACATCCATGGAGACAGGAGCTGCTGCATGCCCTGTCCACTGAGCGGAACTGGAAAGGCACGCAGCGTGCTCACGTATAGCATGGGTGCATTCCACGCTGCTGGTTTATGACTGGGATTTTGGATGAGTCCCATAACGTTCATGTAGCTGGGGTGACCCTGAACTGATCCTCCTGCCCCACATCTCCCAAATGTTACGGTTTTGAGTATATGTCATCGTCGAGGGTTCGTGGGGTCCTGGGGGCTCCTGTGTGCATCTAGACAAATGTTCTACTGGCTAAGCTCTAGCTTCACCTGCAGACCCTTCACTTTTTGAGACAGGGTCTTCATTATGTAGCCCTGGCTGGCTGGACCTGGATAACAAGCCCTGGACCTTGTTATCCTGTCTCAAAAATAAACGCACTCAGCTAATTCCTGGAACTTCAGTGCCTTTTTAAAAACAGTCTCACTCTAGTTGCCTGGCTCCGGGGAGCCAGTCATGTCAGTCCTGCCTCAGCCTAGGATCCTCATGACAAGCTGTGTGTGTTCAGTTTTGAAGGAAGAGACCATTAAAAACATTCACACAAAAGGAGGAACTGGTGAGGGATGCTGCCGCAAGACCACTCCCTTCGGCTCACAAGGATCTGAACTGGGATAAAGAGGAAGAGCAGGTTGGTCCTCTACAGCACGTGAGAATACACTATAGTCTCCTGCAGTTGCCAGGCTGGCCTCAACTCACTGTGTAGCCAAGATTGATCCTGAACTTAGCTCCTTCTGCCCTCCGAGCACTGGGACAACAGCTGTGCTTTAAGGGGCTAGTTTATGCTATGCTTCACCAGAACAGAGCTACATCTCCAGCCTCACCGTGAAGATGTACATTAGCATGGTTAGGCCCAAATGTCCCCTTTTCGCAAGGACACTTGTCAGGGTCAGGTGCCCACTGCACTCCAGTTTGACCTCAGCATCTTTTTAAGAAGGTGTACAACAACACTGTTTCCACATGTTATGTCTGAGATCTAGATGTAGGGCCTCAAATCTCCAGCGCACCCAGCTTAGAAGGCTAGAGTAAAGGTAGAGGGGGCCACCCTAGGCTTGGCTGCCTTGGCAGGTGTGAAACTACAGGCCTTGGGCTGAGTTTCTACCTAGCCCATTAGGCATGGGGCACCAGTTTTAATCACTCACATCTTCGTGACCCTTACCTAGGGGTCCTGAACCTTTTACTGCTCATCTGCTCCCCACCAGGCCCCAAGAGCCTATCATTGCTCTGTGTACAGCTTGAGCTGGGAAGGTGGGAGTCTTCCGTTTTATATACCAGATCTGAGGTTCGGCAAGGTTGTGATGAGTGTAGGTGGTCACATAGCTAGTAGGTGCCTATATTAGCTGCCTTTTGTGTTGCTGTGATCAAATACTTGGCAGAAAGCAGCTCCAGGAAAAAAAGGTTTACCTTGGTTTGCATTTGAGTGTGCCATCTGTCACAGTGGGGAAAAACAGAAATGTGGGCACAGGGCATCAGAAGTCGGGGAGCACGGAGAGATGACTGCTGGTGTTCGACAGTGTCTTTACTCTGTCCAGGGTCCAGCACATGGAATGGTGCCTTTCCATCTGTGCCTTTCCACCTGAGGAGTCCTCACAGACAGGCTCACAAGTTGATAATCAGTGTTAAGCCATTACAGTGCTGGGAGGTGAGTTTGAGCCCAGGTATGCCCTTTGACTTTGGGCCTGGGTGGATTGTACCACTGTGACTTGCTATCAACACTCTCCCCACCAGAAACTCTCTCCTCGAGGCCCAGCTCCTTCTTAAGGAAGAGTCCTGGTACACAATTCATGTGTTGCTAAAACTCCAGTGGGGTTCTGCTGGGAAACCAGACACAGTGAGGAGTGCATCTCAGAGTGGAGAGTTAGGGGATGTTGACAGGAATCACTGAGATCCTGTGGTTTTCCAAGGGGAGGGACAGTCCCACTGAGACCCAGGTGACCAAAGGACAAGGTATAGGTGGAGATTGTATCATGAAATAGAGGCAAGGGGGTGATAAGTGAGACCAAGCAGGGTCAGAGACATGAATGGGATACAGAGTGTTCTGTTGGAATACCACAACTGCAGGCAGTGTGGTAGCAGATGGGTGTAAGACCACCATTAGGAAGAGGATACGGTGGCATAGGTGGGCTACTGTGCAGAGGACGCCCTTGTAGGAGGAAGTGCTGATAGAATGGCTAGGATTTTTATGGAGGTGGTGGGAACAGGCTTTGAGTGCTTTTGCTTCTTTGGCTTGAGCAACTAGGGGCAGATATCTGCCGTTTGCCTGGGAGGAAGCAGTTTGGAGGTGAGTTGTTGCTGCAGTTTTTAAGAAGGCAGTGTCCAGTGACTGGTTTCTTAACCCAGAGACTCTTTACTTGAGTCCCTGACATCTGACCTGGATACATGTGCTGAGGGAAGAAACCCCCCCCTACTACCCCAAGACACATCAGTCCTACCCACCCTGGAGGTGGTGGTACATCACATGCCTTTACAACTTAAGAGCTGAGTGTATCCAGCCCATGGGCCCTGCGGGGCTAGCATGCCTGCTGCAGGGAGATGCTCTGCTGCCACCTTGTGGCCAGAAAGAATCTGGCTGGTCTTGGCGGCCATACCTGAAGACGGCTAATGCCCATCCACTCCACAGGAGGCAAGGTGTTTGCAAGCTTTGGTTTCCAGGCAAAAGCTGTTCCTTCTTTGTTTTGTAGAACGACAGCCACCAGTTTGCTGTGGATAATATAGGCTGTGGCAGTCACTGTGCTTATCAGTGCATTAGCAAGCACTAGGTGACTGCAGACCCAATGGAAGCCAATGGGAGTTAGGCATCGCTGCTCTTCTCTGCTGAGCAAGCAGTGTTCTCTTCCCAGGTATGTCTCACATCTCATCCCTGCCCATGGGACTGCTCTGTGCCGAGACACTTCTGTGCAGGGGTCTTGAGGCCCAGGCTGAACAGGGCCAGAAGGCTTGCTCAGTGCTTGCCTGAGCACACTCTGGCCAAGGAAGAAGTTGCTCATCCTGACCTAGAATGCATAGTCAGGGTCTGTGAGAAATTCATCACTAATCCTTCAGAAACATCCAAAGAGCCACTCAGCCCCTGTGGGACAGATGCAGTCTGGCTGTGAGAAACGGCTGCCCTGAGAGTGCTGGTTTTGTGAGGTTTGATCCTGTTGAATAGTTCCAGTACAGAGCTTTCAAGGTCAGCCTTATTGCTTATAGGTAATGGCTGTGTGGAACAGAGCTGTGGTTGTCACGAGCATTCAGAGCAGGTGTGAGTGTGGGTACATAGCTAGAACCCGTCCCACCCAGCTGTTCTCTCTTTGCTAAAGCAACCCACCCATTAGGTATCTTGTCCTCTATCCCCTTAAGTCCTCAAAGACTGGCTTCCCAGCTACTGTATTGTGCTTGCATTCTTGGGGTGGTGGGCTGTAATGGTAGTCTTTTCTTCTGTGAAAGAACAGTTCCTGTGTGTGGGTTAGACAGGATCGATAGATGAAGGCAGGGCACTTAGTTAGGGTTTCTATTGCTGTAATAGACGCCATGACCGTAAAGAACTTGGGACAGAGAAGGCTCACTTTGCTTACACTTCCACAACACAGTCCGTTACAGAAGACAGTCTAGGCAGGAGCTGAAGTGCTGTTTACTCATTGGCCTGCTCCTTCTGGCTTGCTCAGCCCACTTTTTTTTTTTTTTTTAATTCTCGCATCCCTACCTCAGCTTCCACTTCTTCCATTCCTTTCCCTCACTTCCTCTCACCCAGATCCACTCCTCTGTTTCCATTCAAAAGACAGAGCAGGACTCCCAGGGATATCAACAAGGCATAACAAGTTACAATAAAACTAGGCACAAACCCTCACATCTAGGCAGGACTGGGCAACCCAGTAGGAGGAAAAGGGTCCCTAGAGCAGGCAAAAGAGTCAGAGGCACTCCCCACTCCCACAAGACCACCACACTACATGACTAAAACATGTAGGCAGAGGACCTAGGGCAGACCCATACAGGCTCCCTGATTGTCACTTCAGGCTCTGTGAGCCCTATTCAGTGGGCCGTGTTCTTGTGGTGTCTTTGACCCCTCTGTCAGCCCACTTAGAGTACTCTGGGCCATCTGCCCAAAGGTGGCACCGCTCAGATCATGAATCAAGAAAATGTCTCCACAGATCTGGCAGTCTTTATTTTTTAAATTTACTTTTATGTGCATTGGTGTTTTGCTTGCATGTAGGTCTGTGTGATGGCGTCAGATCTTGGAATTACAGTTTTGACCTGCCATATGAGTGCTGGGAATTGAACCCGGATCCTCTGATACAGCATTCAGTGCTCTTAACTGCTGAACCATTTCTCCAGTCCCAACTTGGCAGCCTTTTTTGTTTTTTTTTTTAAGACAGATTTTCTTTGTGTAACCTTGGCTGTCCTGGACTTGCTTTGTAGACCTTGAGATCTGCCAGTTCCGTTACAGAGACCTGCCTGCTTCTGCCTCCCTGAGTGCTGAGATTTCGGGCATGTGCACCACTGTTACCAGCTCAACTTGGCAGTCTTAAGGATGCATTTTCTCAATTAAGATTTCCTCTTGCCTGATATGTCTAGGTTTGTCGAGTAAACAAAACCAAAATCAGCACAGCATGTCAAAGTAAAAAGACTGCATTTTTCTGGTTGGCTTAGGAAGGTCGGCTGACTTACATTAGAAAGTGTGAGTCAAGATCTCTGGGGTTGTCTGATCCTGGGCCTGCCTGAGATCCTGGGAAAGGCTCCTCTGTGGAACCGCCTGTTACATCTGTTGTTAGGAACAGGGAGGCAACCATCCTCTCCACTCTTAATAACTACTCCCACGAGAATGCAGAATGCCCCAGAGATCCAGCCCAGGACTTGAAAGTCCCCAGCTCCCCCTTCTGGGAGCACCTTGATTGGAGGGGCCCTGCCTTCCCAGGCATTCCCCTCACCCCAGCCCCCTCAGGAATGTGCTGCTCTCTTTCATCTCCTAGTTCTCATAGGGACCATGGGATTCTGGAGCTGAAAGGAACTTGGAGTTGGGCTGGGTTGGGTGGAGGCCACCTGGGAGGATGATCAGTGTCGGGGTCACTCAAGCACTACCCTAAAGTGGTTTCTTCCGTCTGTTCCTGGTGCCAGTGGTTGTCATCTTTGGATGATGGAAGCTGGCTGTCTGGGCCAGGAGAGGAGTGATATGGCTGGTGCAGTGTCTGTCTATCACAGAGTGGAGCATTTGCTCCGTCCTGGGATGAACCTGAATTTTCTCAGGACTGTGTGCAGCCCACATCCCTGATGCCAAAAAGCCATTGGAATTAGGGGTGCCTTAGTTTACAGTGTCAGCCAAGGCAGGTGAGGACCACAGATTCTCCCACTGCTGTTACCTGGACCTGGCTAGGTAGCAGGGTCCTCGAGAGTTTCTCCTGAGCACTGAGGTTTACCTTTCACTTTTTCCGCTTGCCCTTTGGTCTAGTCCAAGCAAAATAGTGTCTTCTGAGTTTTATAATATCCAAAGGAAAAGTCTGCCTCAGCAACAGCAGCTGCTGTAGCATCAGAGCACTGAGATAGGGTCACTTTGCTAAAATTTCCAGTCTGAAGACAGCAGTCTGCAGCTCAGAGATGGCATAAGATTTGTCTATATCCTGGCTCAGAATTTGGGCTTCTAACGAATTTGTCTGCTCTGGAGACCTTGGTCCTTCCTCTTTGAAGAAGGGGGAAATGGTTCACTTTTCTACAAACACTGTGCCTTGTGTAGGGTGTGCTTGAGGACTGTTATTTATTTGGTGTGCTCTTAATGACAACTCCTCACCTACCTGCCTAGTCCTAGGAGGAGCCCTGGCTGGAATTTCCTGTTTTCTGAGCGCTCCTAGGGGCTGCCCTAGCAGGCCGGCTGTGCTGCGCCGCCGTTCCTGGGTGTTCCAGGCCAGACTTGCCACCTCTCCTGGTTAGGCTGGCTCTAGGCCCTTCCAGGTCTGGGCTTGCAGGCTTGAGGTGGAGGAGTTGAGGGACTCTATAGGCCCGCACCAAGGTGCCCAGAGGCCGGAGGTCCGTGCGCCCCCGGCCGCGGCCCCGGCCCGGGCCCAGCCCCGCATCCCTCGCCATGGGCCTGGCCTTCGCCTGTGGGCCCTGAGCATGGAGCGGGGCTGGCCGCCGGGGGAGAGCTGCAGCGGGGAGCGGCCCGCCGTCTGCCGCCGCGCCCTCAGCGTCTGCGACTCGCTGGACCTGCACAGCTCCCCGGCCGACCGGACCGCCGCCGCCCTACAGGCCGCCTTGTGCGCCGCGCGCGAACAGCCTGCGCGCCCACGGAGCGTGTGCTCCGGGACTCGGGGGTCGGCGCCCTCTGGCGCGCGCAGCCTGCTGCTCGGCTTCCTGCGCCCGCGCCACGGCCGTCGGGGCCCCACGCCCTCGGAACCTCGGGGCTCGCCGCCACCCAGCCCTGAGCTCAGCCCCGCGCCTACCCGGCGCAGTCGCGGCCCTGGGGAGCGGGCGGCCAGGCCCCGGCCCACCAGCATGACGTTCCTGGAGGTGAACCGTCTAGAGCTGGCGGCGTCGGAGGCGCCGGGCGCGGGGCTTGGCCGCACGGGGAGCTCGGGCTTCCTGCGGGGCGCGTCGCTGTGGAGTAGCCAGCGCTGGCAGGTGTTCCGTGGTGGCGGCGGGCGCGGCGCGGAGAATCCCCGGCGCGGTTTGTCTGCGCTCAGGAAGAGCTTTAGCTTCCGTCTGCGCCGCGGCCAGGAGATCCGGCGCTCCGAGTCGGGGCTGCTTGCCCGGCCACCCCGCGCACGCACCCGCAGCGACGGCGATGCCAGCTCCCTGGGTACTTTCCCAAGCCGCCGAGACCTGCTGGGCGCTGACGCCCCGTGCGCGCCACCGGAGCCCGGCCGCCCCCGCGCCGCCGCCAGCCTCTGGAAGCTGCTCACCAACCGCTTCCGCCGGAGGGAGCCCGCGCCCGCAGCGCCGCTGTGGAGCCGTCGGGCAGCAGGGGCCCCAGGACTCCTGGGCGGGCAGAGCGGTAAGGGGGAAGGCTGTGCGCCGAAGTAGCGTCTGGTTGAGTCTGGCAGAAATCAGTTTGTGTGAGAAACTGTCGGAGCCTACCTGATAGAGACGGGTGGGTGAGCATTGCCTTCGCCGGCCAGTTGGTATGTCGAGAGTCGTTAGAAGGGCCCAGAGAAGAGAGCAGTGGTATAGAATTCCAGGCAGTGGCACTGCCCATAGCATCCTGGAGTGGCATCCTAAGAGACCTGAGTTCCAGTGCCATCCTCTTTCTATACTGTGGATACAGTATGGCTGGCTGCTCAGGAAAGAGGTTCTCTACTGGGATGAGAGAGTTTCCTAGCTGGGGCTTGACCTCTCTAGCTGCCTCTGAAGCTGAGGTCAGGGACTGATTGTGGACTTAAGCGAGATAACACTGTGAAACATCTGTGGGCCGGGCCAATGAGTGGGAGCTGGGCAGGACAGCAAGTACTGCCCAGACAAAGCCCAGGCCAGGCCATCTAGAACTTGCTGGCTCTCAGGTCACAGGCACCTAGGAGCAAGAGGTTTCCCTTGGAAGGACTTTGAATCTAGGGGCCCAGTGGTTTTGAGTGTGGTCTAATGAAAGGGAGCCTGGAGGCTGTCTTCTGCAGAGGTGCTGGGGAGAAGGCCTAGCAGGGCCTGGTAGATGTGCCTCATTGGACCTGCCTTTACAGAACAGGGCTAGGCGAGGCTCCTCCCTCTTCGCCCTGGCTCAGGAATGTGGTAGGTGGCCCCACCCTTCGAAGGGTGAGCTGTTCCTACTCGCAGGAAGGAGACTGGTCCCCCTTGCCAGGGCCCTGCCCATTTTGGGTCTGGTCTGAGACCTGCTGGAGTAGCCTCTTACCTGGGTGAGAGGCATCCAGGCAGCAGGCCAGGTGAGCTCATGAGGAGTCTCCTAATGGACCAAGCAGGGTCAACAGACCTAGTACAGGCAGGTTGAGCTTCAGCTCACAGTCCTGCCCTGAAGACTCTTTGTTCCCTAGGGAGTTAGGGGTGAGGGTCAAGGCCTCCTGGAGGACAGTAATGTCTGGTCTTGACTGAGGGGTGTTATAGGTGGCAGGTGTGAAGATTCGGGCAGGTGTGTGTGTGCCACAGTGGCCCTGATGGATGGCTCTGTCTTTGCAGATTCATTTGTGAACAGCCAGGAGTGGACCCTGAGCCGCTCTGTGCCAGAGCTTAAAGTGGTGAGTGGGCCCAGGGAGGTCCAGAGGCCCTGTGGCTGGGTGGGCCAGGCTTCAGGTTGTGGTTCTGCTGACTTCCACTCTTTCCCCTGTTGCCTTACTCCCTCCCCCTGGCGTTCTCTGGGCCTCTCTCTACCTTTCCAACCTGCACATTCCTTCCTGAGCCCCGGGCTCACCTTTTCCTCACGCCTTCTGACCATGGCTTCACCCGT
Source organism: Meriones unguiculatus (assembly GCF_030254825.1). Classification (NCBI taxonomy): domain Eukaryota; kingdom Metazoa; phylum Chordata; class Mammalia; order Rodentia; family Muridae; genus Meriones; species Meriones unguiculatus. The sequence goes on along the minus strand of NC_083368.1, from coordinate 16,788,272 downwards.
TCCTCTTCTGCAGGGCATAGTGGGGAACCTGTCTAGTGGGAAGTCAGCCTTGGTGCACCGATATCTGACAGGCACCTACGTCCAGGAAGAGTCCCCTGAAGGTGAGCATCACAGGCCAGGCCGCCCAAGAGGCTGGCCAGAGGTTGCCTCTGCCCCCACCACGTGTCTGTGGAGGCCTCTCACTCCTGTCCCGGCCCATCCTCTCCTCTTCTCCCCTGGGAACCAGGGCTTCTGCTCATGCCCGCACACGTGCATACCCTCCCCCCATGTTCTCCTTTCTCCACATTTGGTCCTGACCTGTACTCTGTCCTAGGGGGTCGGTTTAAAAAGGAGATTGTGGTGGATGGCCAGAGTTACCTGCTGCTGATCCGAGATGAAGGCGGCCCCCCTGAGCTCCAGGTGATGCGCCTGCTGACTTGCCTGCCTAGTGCCCAGCTTCCCCAGGGCCAGCGGGTGCTCACTGTGCTTATCTCCGCAGTTCGCTGCCTGGGTGGATGCGGTGGTGTTTGTGTTCAGCCTGGAAGATGAAATCAGCTTCCAGACGGTGTACAACTACTTCCTGCGCCTCTGCAGCTTCCGAAATGCCAGCGAGGTGCCCATGGTGCTGGTGGGCACACAGGGTGAGGCAGGGATGGTGGTGGATGAGTAAAGTCTCCAAAAGCAGGCCATGAGACCCCAGCTCCCACTCCCTGCCCAGCAGACTCCTAACTACCATGGGACTTAAACCCGTGGTCCTTAATTTGCTTTTCTCTGGATGATTCCCAAATGTATGTGATTATTGTGTCCAAAGTTGTTATTGTTGTTACTGGAACAAGGTCGGTCTCTGTAGTCCAGGCTGACCTTGAATTTGTGGTTCTCTTGTCTTACCCTCCCAAATCTAAGATTATAGGCATGTGCCACAACACTGGGCTGTGTCCACATTTGTTTTCAGTGCATGAGCAAGGACTCATTATAAAGCACTGGTTTGTTTTTACTCAAAGAGGCAATAATCGAATGAGACAAGGTCTAGGCACCTGAGTTCTCCATGTTCTGTGCACCCCGCTTGGGCCTCTCTGCTGGCCCACCAGTGCATAACCCTCTATTGCTTCTCAGCCAGCTGAGTGAGTCCCCATTTCCAACAGATGCTATCAGTGCTGCCAATCCCCGGGTCATTGACGACAGCAGAGCCCGCAAGCTGTCCACAGACCTGAAGCGCTGCACCTATTACGAAACCTGTGCAACCTATGGGCTCAATGTGGAGCGAGTCTTCCAGGATGGTAACTCAGGACCCCAGAGCTGGGTGCAGGGTGGCTCCGTGGCAGGCGCTGTGCGTACCCGGGGAGCTGCCGCGCTGGACAGTAACTCCTTTCTCCGGCAAGTAGAGTTGACTCTGCTCTTCCCTGCAGTGGCCCAGAAAGTGGTAGCCTTGCGGAAGAAGCAGCAGCTGGCTATCGGGCCCTGCAAGTCCCTGCCCAACTCGCCGAGCCACTCGGCCGTATCTGCTGCCTCCATCCCAGCTGTACACATCAATCAGGTGCGGTTGCCTGCCTGTACCCCCTGGTCTTGTTTGTGTGTGTCTCAGCACCTCCGGCTCATCCTCACCCTTGCTCATATCTCTCGACTCCTAGCCTTGCTTGTGGCTCCAGTTCAATTCTGTTTAGCCTGCATGGCTGGCCTTGGTCTGGCCTTCTCCTTGTGGTGACTGCTCCTTGTCCCAGTCTCTATCTCCTTCACTCCACTGGCTTTCCTCTCAACTACTCTACTACAACATCACAAACACGTGCTTGTATGAACTCCATTACATGGCCTCCTGAGCGACTGCTTATGAAAGCCTTGCTTAGCAGGCACAGAGAGAAAAGAAAGTTCTTTCCGGAGTGCTTACCCTTCTTCTCTAATGGGCAAACACTTCCACTTGGTTGTAGGTGCAGTGCCGTCTTCCCAGAGAGGGGGAGGCAGCTCACATCCCCAAGCCCACTAAGCACCTAGGCCGGCCCTCTGCCCAGTGGCAGTCTCTGTGTTAGAAGGGCAGCACATCCTCATGAAGGTTCTTGCCTTCAGCTCCACTTGGAGTATGCCGAATCTGAGCCGGTTCCTGCCATTGCATGTCCCACCATACCATTTGGACACTTGTCTGTACCTGGGTTAAGTTTTGGCCCTTGACATGTGGACCAGTGCCTTGTTCTGTAGCTGCACACCCTTCCTGCTCTGCCTCACTGCCCTTTGCAAGCCCAGAGTCATCCACGGTGGTCAGTGATCAGCTACTGTGCTTTCCAGTGGCAGCTTGGCCACAGCGCCAGGGACTCTTCTTAGGACTTCTAAGGCACGAGGATTCTTACACCGTCCCTCCATGCAAAGGCGGGATGAGGCTGAGGTGTAACACCCTGCCCCTTTGCGGTGGGCCTGATCATGGGAGGCTGCTGAGGGCAGGGGCGGTGCACTCCCTTGGCCAGTCTAGTGTTGGAGATGGGCCTGGTGCTCTGGTGAGGCCTGATTTCCATGCACCATCTCTGTGGTCCTGGAAAGACACTTCTGTATACTCTCTCCATCCTATAAGCATTTTTGGCTTTCTCGTCTCCTTTTCCATTACCCATCTGCAACGTATTGTGCCCAGCAGCTTTTGCTCTGTTCTGCGCTACACTTCAGCCTGTTCCTGATGCCTTCTATGTCATAACACTTTGTCAAAGTAGATCTCAGACTGCCCAACACCCTGAGCCCAGCCCCAGCTCTTGGAACCCATCGCCCAGCCTTCTGCCTCTGACTTTTGAGGATTCAGAAAGGGTGACCTACTTTCTTGTCCCAGACCACCTGCAAACCATGATGCCACTGTTTGTTTACTTTCAGGCCACATCCCTGACTTTGTAATGTTAGTTTGTGCCCCTGTTTTAGCTCTCAGGTTGGCACAGCAGCAGCCCCACCCACCCAGTTCCTTCCAGAGCCTTGGTACAAAGGTGCCAAGTTTCCCATAGTGACAGCTGGATGCTGTTGGCCTCCAAGGAGATGCCAGCTCCCCATAATGCCACCTTTAGGAGCCAGTGGCTCTTCTGCTGTCTCTTGTGCTGTGCCCTTTTCCCTCTGCTCCCCAGGGTCACTCTCAGCAGCCCTCTCTATTCTTAGGCCACGAATGGCGGCGGCAGCGCCTTCAGCGACTACTCATCCTCAGTCCCCTCCACCCCCAGCATCAGCCAGCGGGAGCTGCGCATCGAGACCATCGCTGCCTCCTCCACCCCCACGCCCATCCGCAAGCAGTCCAAGCGGCGTTCCAACATCTTCACGGTACGTGCCCCATCCTCCTTCCTGCCCAGCCGCCATCACAGCGCAGGCAGGGCTGCACCGAGCTCCCGAGCAGGAGGGCAGGCCGCCCCAGGTCAAGAGGACGCAGTCTCTCTCACACTTAGATACACAGGGCTCCTCGGTTCCTCACTGGACCCGCAGCATCTTCCAGGCCATGCCTCTGAGCCCAGAAGGGGCTCCCCTCAGACCTTCCCCTGTGCACATGCTCACCCCCTGCAGCCTCCCGCCCTCCCAAACCCTAGAGTTTCTGTATCAGCTTGGAAGGAATCTTTGGATTTGTGGCCTAACTTCCCTGACCCCCTTTGATTCAACAGCTAATGAACCGGAGGCCGGAAGGCTGTTTGCCCAAGGCGACACAGAGGGTTAGCTGGCCGAGCTAGAGTCCCAGCCAGGCCTCCCAGTCCGCCTTCCGGCTCTTTTTCCGTTACCCCACTGCCGAGGGGAACATTCATGCTTCCCACCCACCGCTGTGATTGGTTTAACAAAGGCTTAGCCATCTTTTCCTGGGCTTCACCACGCTGCCTCGTGCCTCCCGCTCAGGTTTGTCCTGTCTCCTTGTGAGCTCCTTGCCCTTCCCTACCAACCTCATGCCCCTACCCGGGGTCCACTGAACCTCCCTGCTCAGAGTCAACCCCTCAGCTCTTTGGCCCCTGAGCTTGCTGCTCCCCATCCCAGTTTTTACACACCATGCCCACCCCGCCCCAGCTGTGGCCCTTCTGTGGGGCTCTGGCTGGACTGTTCCAGGAGCTGTGGGCAGACAACAGGTGGGTGAGCAGCCTGTCCCTCTGTATCACTCCACACCTCTTTCTGAGAGCCAGGGTTTGGCTCTTGGCCTGGGCCTGTATCCAGCTGGCCAGGCTAGACTTTCTGGACCCTGCCCAGACAGAGCCAGTGCCCCTGGGCCTCTATCCTCCATCCTCACATCTGCCCTGCTTGACATACCTCTGCCCTCATCCCTCTGTCCGCTGGCTCCTGGTGTGCGCGCTCACTGGCCTCTTTCTGCTGACAGCTGCTGCTGCTGCTGCTGGGGCGCACTGTGCTTATGCAGCTCCAACCCTCCCAGACCCACAGCTTCTCCTTTCTGTTCTGTTCCATCCATTGAGATATGCAGAGCATTGGTGGCTGCCTGCTTGTGTCCACACCTGCTGCTGCTACTGCTGCTGTAAAGCCCTTGGGTGCCTCTGTCACAGTGACCACCATTGGTGCCCTCCACAGCCTATTCCCCAACATCAACATCCTGTCTCAGTCATCCACTGCCTTGATTCCATTCTTAACATCCTCCCATCTTTCCCCACTGGCTGGTTCAACATCAGGGCATCCCTGCCTCCCTGCTTGGCCTTCCATGCCTGACTCCATGGCCTCTGAGTGCCACAGGACCTTCGGGCTCCCTCCATGTGTACTCTGCTGCCTGCCTGCCTCAGCTGTGCTGCCTTGCCCTACCACACCCCTTGCTGCTTCAAGCACGGCCTTCCCTCCAGGCCTTTCCATTTTCTCCATCTTCACAGTAGCGACCTTATTTTTTTCTTTTCATCGTTTCCATGGTGAGCTCACTTGCGCCATTGTCCCTGAGGCAGCCTCAAGGCATGGTCAACTCTATGGGTGTATCTTGGGAATTCACCCCATCAAGGCTGTTGGGGCCACCCTTCCTTCATCCCTCCTAGAGGAGTTACTCCTGCTCCAGGGGGATCCTGTTTTGTGCTGCCTGTTCTGTGACTGGTGACTCCTTGGTGGGCATGGTTGTGATGTCCCCGGTCTCCCCTTCATGACTCCATGTATTTATTTGTTGCCACTCTTGCCCTGGTTCCAGTTCCCACCCTTCATGGGGAGGTGCCACTCTGGGCTCCTGGGATTTTCTGGTAGTTGGCAGCCCCTTGGCTTACCAGCCTGGCCGGGGTAGGCCTCATGACATTCATCCTGACCAGCAGTTCAGTCTGGAAACCCAGTGACAGCAGTCCATCCTCTCTCCTCGCAGGGCCAAAGGGGCCCGAGGGCTTTATTTAGCCCTGGAGGGTTCTGGAGGCAGGAGCTGTCTGTGGAGCTGCTGGGCAGCGATTTAATCTTTACCAGTTTGGCCCAGTTCTTTCTGCTCCCCCTGCTGGGCTTTCTCCCACATTGCAGTTGCAGCCCTTTGTCCCGCCCCTGTGCCCTAGCTGGGCTCCCGGCAGCCTGGGAAAACAGGAGGGACGGGGCCCGGGCAGCAGAGTGGTGAACATTCCCTGCTGACATGGACTGCTGGGCCACAAGTGCCCAGCAGCTGGCGGCCTCCTCCTCCTTTCCTTTACCTATCCTCCTCCTCACATCCTCCTCTTCATCCCGCTGCTGCCTCTCCCCAGGCGCCTGGGTCTCTGCCCTCACCAGTGCTGACCGACTTTTGCGGGGCTTAAGTATAACTTGCCAAAATCTTTATTCTTTCGATATTTGCAGATATGTGCCACTGTTTCCAACTTTTCATCAACAAAAAGGCCTTTCCAACTCCTTCCAAATTAGAAGACCAGGTGGTGACACACAGCACCTCTGGACATTCCCCCTGTGCGGGGCCGGAGGCGGGCCGGGCCCTGGGACTGCTCTCAGATGAGAAGCGGCCGCCGAGCTCCCCGCTCCAGAGACCCACAGGAACCTTTGTAACTAACCCTACCCCCAGGGAAGGCTAGGAACGCCGGAGCCCGCGCTGGGGGCTGCCGGGGGACCAGGCCCGGCTGGATGCTGCGCCAGGCTCGCTGAATGGAGAAGAAGGGAGCTCGGCCCACGCCGGCCGGCCAAAGCGACGAGGCCCAGAGGGGCGGGGTCACTCAAGCCCGCTGGCCCAGCTGCTCCTGGGGGGAGCTTTCCTGCCCCTCCCCTCCTCTGCTCCTTCCTGCATGGACTTCTGCCGTTCCTGCTCCTGCTCCGGAAGCCGCCGCCACCGCGCTTGCCTTGCCCCCTCTTTTTGGCCCCTCCCCCTGTTTCCTAGGATCCGCATTTGGGTGGACTCTGCCCCAGGAGCTTGGCAGGGTGCAGGGCCTCTTCTGGCCTTTCTCCTCTCTCTCTCCATCCACTGTGCCCCTCGGGCCACACCGACGCGCTCGGTGCCATGTGGTGTCTGTGCCGCAAACGAGCACCTGCCCGCTCACTTCTGGACTTTGCTATCCCTGGTTGTCGTGCCCTGTGCTCCTGGCCAGCCCTCAGCCCCACCGGGCCACCTCTCCTTGCCCCTCCCTTCACTTAACATAAAACTCCAGACCCTGGGCTGCGTGCTCATCGCGCCCTCCGTATTTCATGTCCTTGCTCTTTGTGAGGGGCGGGCCCGGCTCAGTGACCTGTGCTGCTCTGTATGGTGCCGTGTGTAAGAATAAACCCATTGGAATACTCGTGTCTCGGTTCCTTCCCGACCCGCCGCCCAGGCCCAACCCAGTGCTAGGGCTGCCCAGGAGAGGGAGGAATAGGGGAGGGAGGGGACGTGCAGGCGGGCAGTTCTCCCCCAAAGGCCCCAGACCTCTAACACTTGCCTTCTTTTCTCTTTCAGTCTCGAAAAGGTGCTGACCTAGACCGGGAGAAGAAGGCTGCTGAGTGCAAAGTAGACAGCATCGGGAGTGGCCGGGCCATCCCCATCAAGCAGGTCAGCACCCCGTCTCCTCTTGGCCCAGGAGTCTTCCCAGGGCCTCCCAGGTGGTCCTTTTTTACCAAGGGACAGGTGATCCTGGTCTGAAGATTGAGGCTCAACTATGCGGTCCCTAGGCAGCTGCCTTCCCTCCTCATTACCACTGGAGAGCAGCAGAGAGCCGCCTGCGGCCCTCAGTTGCCTTCCAGACCTGATGGGTCTTTAGTGCAACCTGGAGAGGTGATCTCCTGGCCTCTGAGCATGAAGAGGCATGAGGGCAATAACGTAAGCGGCTGGGCGCGGTGGTGGCACATGCCTGTAACCCCAGAACTTGGGAGACAGAGGCAGGAGTATCTACAGTTTGAGCCAGTATGAGCTATATAAGGAATCCCAGGTCAGGTCCACTTCATAGCAAGACCCTGTCTTAAAAACACAGTCCAAAAAGGTGCATGAGTAAAAGGCAGTACTGAGTGATGATCCCATCCGGGGATGCACTTTTGCAGTTGTGAGCATCTTTTTTTTTTTTCTGATTCCAGTTACTGTTGCCTCTGTGTGGACTCAGGGCTCACTGCTTAGGCTGCAGCCTATCTGGGTTATTCCCTAAAGAAAACTGGTTCCCCTTCCTCAGCAGCATCCCTGTCATGTCCCAGGAGACACTCTCTTGGGCATCTGGCTCCCGCAACTTTGTGTCCCTTCTTCTGTTCCCTAAGCCTCAAGTGTAGGGGTTGTGTTACTGATGTTCCATTTAAGGCTGGGCTTTCCATGGTCATTTAAAGATTTATTTTTCTGTCTATCTGTTGATGTGCCTTGGAGTTTTGTCTGCATGTATATCTATGTGAGAGCGGTGGATCCTCTGGAATTGGGATTACAGATAGCTGTGAGCTGGGAATTGAACCCAGGTCCTCTGGAAAATCGGCCAGTGCCCCTAACTGCTGGGCTGCCTCTCCAGCCCCTGGCCTCCTCCCATGGTCATTTCATTTCTTTTGACCAGCTGTGCTTCACTCTAGCAGCTGCACGTGGAAGCTTCTCTGATCGGGGTGAGAGGTGCTTAGCGAGAAAGCATGTGACTTTCTGTGGCGCCTTTTCAAGAAAAAAATTAGAGATGTCATCGTGTGATCTCTCTACCACCGCCGTTCTGAGAGCTCGAGGTCATCCAAGCCTCCTGAGGGGTTGCATGGGGCTGATGAAGGTGGTAGTTCGAGTGTCGGATAGGAGCCCTGGCCAGTGTTACTGAGTGGAGGGGTGGTGTTTGAATGAGCAGGCCTCTTCTAGGAATTTGGTGTGCCAGATGGACCTTCTTGGTACTGCTGTGGTGCAGGCCGTCCAAGTATCTGGTGGCTGCAGACGGACATGTTGCCTGGTTTTGACCCGGGCAAAGAGCACTAGAGCCAGGTTTGGCCAGGACCTGTGGGTAGGTTTAACCCTTCCAGGGTCCATCGGCAGTGTGAGCTCTTGGGAGCAGCCAGTCCCAGTGTCTGCATCATGTGTTAAAGTTGGAGGGTTCTGATGCTCTGTGAAGGTGTATTTAGAAAAACACATTCCAGGAGGCTAGTGAGGGTCCAGAGGGTGGGGCAGGGATGGGGCCACATGCACACCCTGCTCTTTCTCCTGCTTTCTTTTCTTCATCCCTCTGTTGATTGAATTTATGTCTGTCGGGGGGCCATTCCAGCTTGGACAGTCTCCTGGGAGGAAAGTCGCCCGAAAAGGCTGCGGGCACAGAACGGCAGCAGTGAAAGCCTTCTCCCTCCTCCTGTCCCTCTGTCCGGCAGTGTGTTCCTGTCCTGTTTATGGCTTGATTCCAGGAGGCAGGGGCCTTCTGTTGCTGGTGCGCTGTGGCTGCAGCCTGGTCACCTGCCTGTGTGGGAGGTGGCTGGGGGAGGATGGCAGGCCCTTTCAGAGTGGTGCTGTAATGTTAGCACACACACCCAAACAGGTTTGATGAGCGAATGAGAACACTCTTCTGCCTCAGCTCCCACTGGCCTTCCTCTGTGGGGCTTGCAGTAACTGAATGAAGGGTGGAGGGGTGAGGGTGTCCCGTCAGCCTGCAGCCTGGAAGTCAGGTGGTCGCTTGGGTTTTACATTCCCTAAGCTTCTCAGAACGGGCCCTCCCGCATTGAGGCCCCGGGAGCTATCAGGCCTGTATCTGTCTTTTGTACAGGAGATGCTATTGCTCGCTATTGAGTCCACCTAGGGAAGTGGAGGGCTACTGTTGGAGAGGCCCCGCCCATGAGGGATGGGGACCGGCGCTCTCCGCTCTCCGCTCTCCGGAGCACCCATTCGGCCCTCCAGGGTTTGCTTCGACCTTACCCACCTATCAGGTCCCAACTCCGCCACGTTCGTGGCCCCTCCCCTTCCCCCGCCCTCTTGTCCTGTGCTCCCCGTTTCTGTTACTTCCCCTCCCCCTAGCTCCTGCTGGGAGTGGAGATTGCATTTCAGTTGCCATTTGCATTCCCAATCAATCCGGACTCCGCAATTAAGTCGGCTGGCGGAGCTGGGAGGGAGGCGGCGGCGGGAACTGGTCCTCTGGGGGCTGTCGCCTCCGCACCGCTCCCATTCCGCCCCAGATTGCTTCCTGCTCCGCGGTGCGCAGCCGGCCGGCCAGGAAGGGAGCGGGAACCCCGCAGCTTCTCTTCTTCTTGGAACCCGGGCTGGAGGGTGGGGACAGCAAGGCTGGGCTGAGGGCGAGGGTCAGGGTCGCTCCGCCGCCCCCTAGCCCGCTGGTGAGTCCTGGGCGCCCCGCCTACGTACCTTGCTAACGAGCCTCATTAAGCAAAAGGGGGCCGGGCGTCCTGAGCTGCCTCCGCAGTCTCTGACTTCTGACCCGCTAGCCAGGCGGAGGAGGACCTGGGTCGGTCCGGTGAACTTAAGACGGCTCTGGCCCAGAGAGGCTCGGAGCTGTTGTGGTTTTTGGATGTTCCCAGCCAGCTGGTGACGCGAAGGCAATGCCCATCATCAGTGACGAGTGCAGGGTTCAGGTGTGAGAGGCCTGGAGCTGGAGGTTGGGTGAAAGGAGATCCCCGTGTTGAGCAACAGCAAAAGTCGTGAATCTTCTGAGGTCTCCCAGGAGACCTACTGTCCCTCCTCTTTTCCTGGTGGATGGCTGTCCTCAGAGGCCGCTTGCCCTTGGGAGCCATTGCTAAGGGTCAAGGAGAGAGAGTAGCTTGGCTCCCCTCCGCTTCTGTAGCTGGCCAGTGGCAGAAACACTACAGCCACAGGCAGGGCACCAGGCAGTTTTCAGGGCTCTTCACAGACGGTAGTTACGACTGGGAAACGGATGGCTTTAAGAAATACCTCAGGCCGTCTTCAGAAGCTCCTTTTGAAGGTTGGGTTCTCACCATCAGGAAGCAGGGTATGTCCCAAACTCTGCAAGTGTCATTGCATCTCCCGAAGTGACAATTGTCTCTTGGAGATGGTGGGAGGAAGAGGAAGGTGGGGGGGGTTAATTAAGGATTTGAGACGGGTTGAAAAATGGGAGCTGGGAAGGTTTAGCACCCTTCCTCAGCTCCAGTTTGCCCCCTAGTGGCCAGGGGTGAGAGCACTTGTAAATCCTTGTATTTTTATGTAATCTTGGCTGGCTGGCTGGCTGGCCGGCCTGCCTTGCCTGCCTTTTAACTTGTCTTGAGCCTCAAACTCTCAAGCCTTGGGGCTACAGGCAAGTGCCACTGTTCCCGCCCTTAATCACATGTTCTAATCTCATCCACTAGGTCAAGAAGGACCCAAAGGGAAGTGTGTGGTTGAATCTGACACTTGGCCTGCTCATTGGCATCCCTCCATGGCCATTTTACTGGCTGGCTGAGGGCAGGGGCTGCTGTTTGCCTTCACAAATGGGCACTATCACCCTTTACTCCCCACGGGGAGACCAGAATGTACTTTTCTGCTGTCCCAGCAATGTCTGTCAGAATTCCTCCCACCAAGTCTGGTCTGTGAATCTAACCACATGCCTCTTCCTATCTGTACTGGGTTGGAGGCTTTGGGGACCAGGCCCCAGGTGTCCGTCTGTAGTGCTCGTGGTCCCACCTGTTCTCCTGTGCTGTGGTCTCGGAGCAGTTCAGAGGGTATCTTTAAGGACTATCAGAGCAGGTTTCTCCCAGGAAGGAGGAAGGAAGGCTGTGGGTGGGTAGTGCCCACCAGGCTCTATATTCTTCCTTCGCTTCTTGATAGCTACACAGCACAGTCTTGGGGAGGGGTGTCTTTTTCCATTCTTCCAACAGACACTTCTGAGCATCTGCTATGGCCCAGCTGTTGTGCTCGGTGTTAAGAATTATTAACAAATAGCCCACCCCTTCCCAGAGGCTCTGGGCTTGCCTCAGTTGGTTTTATTTAGGACTGGGCATTCTATGGTCATTTAAAGATTTATTTATTTATTTGTCTGTCTGCCTGTCTATTATTATGTATGTCGTGTGAGGGTGTTACTCTCTGGAACTGGAGTTACAGATAGTAACTTACCATCTGTAAGTTACAGGGACTTGGTTTCCCTCCACGCCACCCAGAGCTCTGGGCTTGCCTCAGAGGGTCCCTAGCCCATCTTTAAGTCTGCACACGATGTCGGGAAGGCCCTGCCTGACAGGCACCAGGGTTTGCATTTTCTGACCATTACCTTATGCTCATGGGCCTTGCTCTCGTCCTGGCCTGTTGGACTTCCACATTTGAAGAGCCTAGAATGGCAGGCCTTGTGGTGTAGGCTTGTAATCCCAGCTATCCAGGAGGAGGCTCAGTTCCCTGGAGTGTAGAGTGTGTTTGGAGCCACCCTAGGCAGTTTAGTCAGAGCCTGTTGTAAAAAGAAAGCTGGGATATGGCTTGGTGGGAGTTTACTAGCCAACAGGTGCTGGGGACAGGGAACGGCTTGGCTTACATAGGTAGTTTGGTGGCTGAATGGGAGGCTTGAACTTCTTGGTGCCCAGCATGGGGTCTGGGCATTGTTGTGACAGCTAGGGGATTTTTCTACCTGGAGCTCCTTTAGGAAGTAGATGATGACAAGAAGCCTTTGCAGTTGTCCTTCTCTCTTGTAGAGCCTTCTAGCATAACAGTGGCTCAAACTGCTTCCTATTGGATGGCCATGGGAGTAGGGCCAGTGGGAAGACATGTCTTCCTGCCCTCCCTGGTGCAGCTGGAAGGCCTTAACCCCTCTGCCCAGATGCAGACACAGTAGTTTCAGCAGGAAGCAGGGTGAGAGGTTGAGTTACCTAATCATGCCATGCCTTCCTGTGCTGGCCTGCCTCCTGGGCTCTGGTCAACTCCCTGGCATCAGAACCCAGAGAGATCTTTGGGATGGTCTCTGCTTGTGAGAGGGCCCCTGACCCTGGGGCACAGTGCCCCACAGGCTGACTTCTGGTCTGTAATTATACCTCTGTTCCTAGGGGATCCTGCTGAAAAGGAGTGGCAAGTCCTTGAACAAGGAGTGGAAGAAGAAGTATGTGACGCTCTGTGACAACGGGTTGCTTACGTACCACCCCAGCCTGCACGTGAGTCCGGGAGAGGGGTGGGGCGAGGGAACATGACAGAGTAAGGACTCCTGATGATCCCATGGGGTTTCCTTGGAGAATGCATACCACAGTAGTTTGGAAAGGGCACAAGACCTCGGCTTTGCCCTTCCAGTAGAGCAAGCTTCCCCACCAGCTCTGCTTAGCTGGTACTGTGGGGCTGTCACGGCCAGCCTGCCCCTCCCTTGCCAGCCATGCTCTGTGTCCCATGTAACTATAGAGCTTCTGTAGCCAAGGGTGTGGATGTTGTAAAGCAAGCATCGGTAGTTGGCCATGGCAACGAGAAGCACTAGGTTCCTAGGGATGATGAGTGAGCCAGGATGTTGAGTTTAGCCTAGGAAGAGTAGAAGGCTCTGGAGGACACATGTCCCGTGCCCCAGCAGTGGGGACATGGGTGTTCCAGTGATTGTAATGTGGCCCCTGTGGCAGCTCTCCCTACCCTCCTTCCTTCTCCTCCCCTCACTGCGTGGCTCCAGCACACAGCTGTCACCAGAATCCATCTCTGTCACCACCCCACTGTGGGGCTAATGAGTTCTCCTGTGAAGCCCCTCGAGCACAGCACGTGGGCCAACCCCACCTCCCCCAACCCCCGCCCAGAGGCTCTGGGCTTGCCTCAGAGGGTCCCTAACCCATCTTTAAATCTGCACACGATGTCAGGGAGGCCCTGCCGACAGGTGCCAGGGGTTGCATTTTCTGACCATTACCTAGTCCTAAGAGGCCTTTCCAGACAACCCTCCAGAGAAAGAGACCCGGTGTGGACGTGGGCCTGGGCAGGGCAGACCTTGGGGGCTCTCCATTCAGGCCAGGTTATAGCCTGGGACTCCTATTGGTCTAACGCTCTCCTGATTCCTTAGGGCACTGGCCTTTCCCCTTAGCTCAGGGAACATCAGTTAAATTAATCCTCTCGGTTCCTGTGCCAGAATGCCAAGTAGGCATGGTCCCTGAGAGATGGAGAAAGGCCCACATCCATCTCCTCCAGCAGGCTCTCTTCTCAGCTTGACCTACCCTCTGTCTCACACAGCCCTTAGCCACCTCCCATGCCCTCAAAAGACAGGAGGAGGCAGTTGGCTTTATTCAGGTGGCACTAACTGCAGAGATAAAAAGTCTTAGGCCAACAGAGTGCCCTCTGCAGGCTCCTTACCATGGAGCCATGTACCTAGGGAGGGCTTTGTGCTAGACAAACAGTAGATTCGGAATCTGAGGTGTCCTCCGCAGTTTCAGGAGAAACTGGGCTGTGTGTTGAGCCAGAAGCATGCTAGCACCTGCCAACTCTCATGAGTCATGTCTCACCCTCCGTCCACCAGGCAGGCGGCATATGTTCTCTGCATGTTTACATCTGGACCAAGGAGCTTGAGAACTAGCTGACTAGGACTGCTGCCTCCCTCCTGTGTGGGTGGCCTCAGCCTCCTCCTGCCCGCATCCTCAACAGTGGCTTTCTGTTATGCAACTACGGCTGGCTGTGGTGGGGTCTGTCCCTTTTGCTAGACCTTGTACCAGGCATTGAAGGGAGCCAGGGTGAAGAGGGACGGAGACCTGCAGGGTTGGTCAGTTATCTCAGGCTAGGCTCTGGTTTTGGAACCAGAAGGAAGTAGGGAAGGAAGTAGAAATGTTGTCTCTACAGCCACAGCTGGAAAGTAGTGGCTCAGTGGGTATGTACCATGTTAAAGCCACCCAGCTAGTAACTGAGCCACCATGTGGGTCCATCATCATCGACGTTACCCAGATTTGCCAGTTTTTGCCAAGAACACTTACTTCTTGTACAGACTGAAGAGTCAGAACAGACAGTAAGTCAGGTGAGCTGCCATGGTCCTGGCTGGGCATCGATTCCTAGGAGTCCTTCTTATCATACTTGTTACACTGTGTGCTTCAGCGGCCTGTGACTTGCAGACCCGTCCTGATGCCCATGCAGGGTGGACTGTAAGAGGTGACAGCCAGCCCATTGGCCTGGCCTCTTGGGTTCTAGCCCTCCAGGTCCCCTTGGGTCCTGTTAGGATTGTGTGGCCAGTGCCCTCAGTGGCCCATCAGCAGCTGCTCCTCAGGCAACCAGAAAGCAGATCCTTCCCACTGGATGTCAGGAGGCACTGGCAGAGCAGGCAGCCTGGCCTTGCCTTCTCGTCAGAGTTGCTAGCTCCCTTGAAAGCTTCCTCCTGGACACAGCAGGAAGTTATGAGGCTGTGCCTCAGGCCCAGTTTGTCCCTGCACTCCTCCATTTCCTCTTCGCCTGGCCTGTGGCTTTGGCTTATCTGGCTCCCCTCCTGCTGATGCTCGCTTGCCTCCGTTTCCCATCTGCTACCTTCCTTTAACTTCAGAAGAGCTTCAGCACAGCAGTGACCTAGCAGACTAACCTGCAAGAATTGCAGCTCCCTGAGATGCTGGGATCTTAATCTTGACACTGAGAGAGAAAGGCCTCATCGATTCTCAGCCCTTTGGGGCGAGATCAAATGAGAGGAAGGACCTCCAATCACCAGAGGCCCCTCAGGACTTGGGCCTATCCGGCTGTCCTAAAGGGGACAGGTCTCACCTGAGAACCAGGACCACAGCATTTCAGCCCCTCCTACTAATGGAGGTGGCTGGGCCCAGCATGTAGAGCATGAGTTGGTGGGCAGGCCACAAGCTTCGAGCCTGAGAGCCCGAATCTCGACTCTCGCCTGGCCCAAGAGAGCCTGCCACAGCCTCCCCCGTTTTGCAGCCAGCGGAGCCATTCACACAATCACCTTCTGTTAATTCTATCTGCAACATCAATTAAATTGTTTGTAGAAACTAATTGAATGTGGCTTAATCACACATCTTAATAGCTTTCCACGCTCTGAACTCGTTGTTAATTCCAGTAATAAAACGAGATGAGAACGCTGGCTGGGTAATTAGCGAGGAGGCTGGGGAAGAAATTGCTGTTTGATGGTGGGTAATAAAGGCAGCCGTGGTGACCGCTCTCCCGAGCAGCCGCTGCCACCACCATGCTCCCCTGTTCTGCTGACGGAGGGAAATGCTATTGCTATCTGCCTGAGGTCCCTGTTCCTGCTGCTACTCCTCCAGGCTCCTCACCATGTCCTCCAAGTCCAGGCTGTGTCGTGCAGCCCAGCACTTGGCCCAAACTTCTGAGGACCCACAGGATATGGTGTAGTCAGATGCAGAAGTTGGGCAGTCCTTTCTCTGCCAGCCAGCTTGTAGCTCCTTGGCCCTGAACAAAGTCCCTCTGCGCAGCTCTTGTTCTTGGCCTAGGGTCATTTTCTTGTGCTACATCCCAGCTTTGAGCATCTCAGAGCTTGAGTGGGGCCTGAAGACCATTATAACTGCTGTGACCTCCTTGCGAACTGGAGCAACCCAAGCCCCTCCCTCAGGAGAGGGACTACAGCTGGGCCTTTGGCCCAGCCAGCTGTTGACAGTTGTCTGGAGCAGCCAGTGCAAGATGTGGTTATGATGAGGATGGGCAGGGTCCTGAGATGAGACTTAAAACATTTAAATGGAGATAAAGATTGAGACAGTGAAGTTACATACTGAACATGAAAATAAAGACCAGTGCCTGGTGGGGCAGGGAAGGGTCAGATGAGGCACAGCTGAGCTCTGGCCCCCCTGCTGTTTTGGGTGCTGGTTACTTGGAATGTGACCTCTGGTGTAGTCGGGTGCTGGTGAGGCCCAGAGCTCAAGCTAGAGCTTTGTGGCTATATCACCTTGAGGCCGGAATTGTCAGGGTCTTCCTAGATTGGAAGGCTGTTCTCTGACTTCTTGGTAGATTGTTCTGTGGACCCAAAAGATGAACAAAATCTTGGAGCAAGTGTGCCTGAGCCAGGCCTTGTCACAGGAGAAGACAGAGCAGGGAGGCACAGACACAAGTCAGGGTACTAGGAGCAGGAGTTGTTCCTCCCTGAGCACACCTGATGGAGGAACAAAAGTTGGATGGTTCTGAGCCTTACTTCTCTCAGGAAGTTATATAACACCAAAGGAGAAATTTTTGTTGTGCAATATGGAGATTGAGAGCTTGGCTATCAAGGAGTTTGATAAGGATGTGGAAGTCAATGTCTGGAGAGAGGTGGGAAGTTATAGTCAAAGCCAGTATAGTCAAAGCCAGGCTCCAGGTCAGGTCCAGCTTTAACCAGAAACTACAGGAGATTCTGTAGTGTTGGGGCCATGACTAGTAGGCAAGCCAAGATTGCTGGCTCAGAGTGTCATATATGAAGGACAGCTTTGGGAGTCTGCAAACCAGAGCTTGGTCCAGTTCCAGTACCTGCTGTGACCTTGAGCAGATTAACATTCCTAAGCCTCAGTTTCTTCATCTCCAGCATAAGGGCAAAGAACACTCTGGAGACTGAGACAGGAGGATTGTTGTGAGTCTGAGAGGAGCCTGGAAACTCCTCAGTCAGTTGGTTGGGATTTGAAATAATATTGATGATATAATATTAAATGTAGATATATTGTGCATAACACACAGTCCAGGACAGGCAAATGACAGTCCGATGATGACAAGTCCTACTGACAGAAAGCCCTTTGTGTGTGTTAATACACTCCCAAGTCCTGCAAAGAGCGGCAAAGACTGTTCTATAAACTATTCATAAATTGTTATCTGGGGCAATCCTAAGAGTTGGTTGCTCCTCAGTGCCCAGGTGGGGGTGGCAGCTTGTGATAGGAGCATCCTGGGAGCTGAGGGCTCCGCAGCCACATGGGAACTCTGTCCAAACTTTTATTTCTCTACCACCTAAGCCATCTCTGCTTCTGGCCTAAGCCTTAGCTCAGCTCAGCTCCAGAGACCTTTGCTTGCCCTTTCGTCTTGTCTTCGTAGCTGAACTCCACCCCTTTGGGCACCATGGAGACTTGGGTGTAATCCACACTTGTAGATTTGGTTGGGCCTCAGACCCTGCTTTTTGAGACCAAATGTGGCCCCCTATAGACAACTCCCACACACACCAGTTAGCAGTGAGGGAAGGAGAGGCCTAGACAATGAAGGACAGTCAGTGCTGGAGACAAGCTAAAGAAAGCCTAGCCTAAAGCATCTTCTGTCCCCTCTACACCTGTAGGATTACATGCAGAACATCCACGGCAAGGAGATTGACCTCCTACGGACAACAGTGAAAGTGCCAGGGAAGCGCCTCCCCCGAGCCACACCTGCTACCGCCCCAGGCACCAGTCCCCGTGCCAATGGGTTGGCCATGGAGCGGAGTAACACACAGCTGAGCGGGGCCACAGGTGAGGTGGCTGCTGCGTGGAGAGCACGGCAAGTTTGGGAAACTCGGGGAGTGGCTGTGAATGGGCCTAGCAGGACAGGCTGCTTCTCAGACACGCACAGCAGCCAAGGTCACGCTTGAAGATCCTCTTCACCGGGAGTCATGGCCAACTTACAGACCTGGTGGAGCTTGTTGAGGTAGCCTTGGCTGTCAAGTGGGGTGTAGGAGCCTTGGGCCTGGGGTGTGGGGACAGCTAGTGATCCTAGGACCCACCTCCTTGCAGTTTTAGGTAAGGCAGGTCAGCAACTCAGCTTGCCACAGGAGAAGCTTGCCTGGGGAACCAGGGAACCATCTCAGGTGAATGCAAGGTCTCCGCACAGAAAGCACTGCATCTAAACCCACTGGTTCAGACAGCAGCACTGTCCTCTGTCCACCATGGGGAATAGAGTGTCAGGGGCTACAAGTTGACACTTGTGTCTGGGCAGCTTTTCTATGTCTATGGTGTGTCTGTGTGTGCGCGTATGTGCACGCATGCACGCACGAGTGCAGGTGTTCGTGGGGCCAGAGGCATCAGATCCCCCAGGCGGTTGTGCATCACCTGATGTACATACTGGGAATCAAACGTGGGTCCTCTGGAAGAGCAGTGTGTGCTTTTAATCACCGAGCCGTCTTCTGGTCCCTGGCCATACTCTCGCCTCTTCATGTAACACTGTGGTTTCGGGGAAGGCCTTCTGTCCCCAAGTCCTGGTGCTACTCATCCTCCCTGGACCTCCCTCCCCTCACTCACTTCCTTTGCGCACTTTCTTTAGCCTGGGCTCCTGGGCGCTTCTGCGGAGCTCATTGTCCTCCACTGTTACATCTTGCTTCCCCTGAAGCTGCTGCTCAGGACACAAGTGTCTTACCAGTGCTGACCCTGTGCTTTGCCCCAGAAGTCCACTCATGGCAACTTGGATTTTCCCCTAAGATGTGCCGCTTTACTTAGGGGCAAGTGAGGAGGTGGGGAAGGTGTGTGTCATGGATCCCGAGTGAACATGGGTGTGCCTGAGGATACTGAGTCCCGTGGATGGACAAGACAGACCTAACAATAAGGACTTGTGGACTTGGCGGGGATGTGAGCCAGGGCCTTGTGCACAGTAGGCAGGCGCTCCAGTGCTGACCTCTAGCCCCACCCTCTATGAGTGCTCCTTGTTTGAAGCTAAGGACCTTATGTGGTTGGTCATTCTGAGTGGGCTGGAGGGGTGGAGAGGTGAAAGGTGGGCCAGATAGTGGTTGTCTCTGAAGCAGGCGCTGTGGTGATTATTGTCATGTTTCATGAGGAAACAAAAGCTCTGGAGAAGCGAATGAATCCGTGTGTGAAATCCTGCTGTAAGCGTGGGATCTGGGATTTACTCTGTTGCTTCTTTTAAACCACCTGAGCTGAAAATTGGGAGCTCTTGAAGTGTATGCAGGGAGAGCTCTAGTGGGCAGCGGGAGGGAAGCAGGCCAGGGAAGAGGCAGTCCACCTCTGTGAGAGCCTGCTGAATGGAGTAGGCTGCAGAGCCTTTCTTGGGGCAGAAATACTGGGTCATATGTTGTCCTCGGTGCCAAGCCACTGGGAGGCTTCCAGAGCCCCATGCGGTCAGCCTCAGCATGGGCTTTCTTAATACCACAGGAGGGAATAAGGAGGGCAAAAAGCAAACCTTTCCTTGAAGGTGGGTGCCCAGAGGAAAAGTGGGAGAAGCAAGATGATGCCCCTGGCCTGTCCCATCACCTCCTGCGCCCACCTAGCCATCACCTAGGGCATGCGGGAGGGAGCCCCAGCAAGTTGCTCCTGTAATTACTGCACCCACACACAGAAACACATGGATGACGCTTCCCAAGCATGAGTTCCCGCTGCCGCATGCTGACACCGACCCTCATGCACACTCACACATGTCTCTCGCTCACCGGGCGATGTTAACATCTCATTATCTTTGTTACTGTAATTACATTATCCGCTGCTTTATGCAGAATTATCCTCGGAGGACTAATTGATGGCTCCATGTTTAATTCATTAATCATTAGCATCAAATTCGACAATTACAGTGCACACTGATTGTGGGATTGCAGGCGTAATGAGGGGAGAATTAACAAAGAAAAGGGAAAGCACTTTCCCTCCCTCAGGGTTTTGGGTTGGGGGCTTGGGGAGGAAGTTGGGCCTATGATACCTTTGGTGGGGCAAGGGATTGGGGGGGTGTTTCTTGGATGCTTTGGAATCCGAGAGGTACAGGGACTAGGAGGAAGTGAGGGAGAAGCAAGGGGCTGGACGTGGGAGGGTGGGACCCGGGACCCGAGGGTGGAGGCTGAAAACTGGGTGTTGGGTGTGCTGCAAGACTTAGTGTATCCGGTCATCGTGGGCGACACAGCAAATACACCTCATCAAACTCATCCCTCCCTTGAAGGGCCACCGAGCATCTGCAGGATGTGGCCTCCCCTCTCTTCCTCTTGCAGCTACTGCAGCCCCCTTGCTTTCTTGTGCATCCAGAAATCAGGTTCACATGCTTGCCTGCTGGGCCGCAAGGCCTCGTGTTTAGTATTTCCCCTTTCCGCTGCCTACCTCCTCCAGCTCTGGCTGGCTCCAGGTTTCACTCGAATCTCCACACTGGAGCTTCTCAGGAGGCCTAGACCATTTGGTCCTAGGTGCTCTGGCCATTTCTTCCTGGCCTCATCACCTCCGTCAGACTTGGGGACACTGAGGAAGGAAGGAAGGAAGGAAGGAAGGAAGCATAGATTCCTAGGCCCTGTAAGTGACACGGGCTCTGAGGCCCATGGCTGTTGCCAGGCTCTCTGCAGAAGGCCTCTGGCTGGGCCCTGGGTGAGGTCAGAGAAGGCTGAGTGTTCACCCTTTTTGCCCATGGAGGGCTGTTGCCTGCCCAGCCTGGGACTCCTTAAGCCTTTGATTCCCCTTTGCTCTGCCATTCTTCCCTGATGGGAACCGAAAGATTAATTTTCTCCAGCCCAACAGGATAATTACTAATACTAATTAGACATAATTACTTGAATTTGATACACTTATTTCTCGTCAGAATGGCAGCAAAGCTGAGGCAAAGCAAATGACATATGTGGACCAAAATGTTAGATACAGGGACCTAAGTGTGGGGCAGGAGTAAGGGGTGACAGGTTGCAGCACTCAGCCTTGGCCGGGAGACCTCAGGCATGATGAGCCCTTGCCTCTCCCAGCTCTCAGTCACAGTGACGAGTGTGGTCTTCATATTCGTGTAGAAAGGAGGGTGTTAGGCTAGAAGTCTCCTTCTGGTGTGGAGTCTGCGGGAGGCCTTGGAAAAGCCCAGGCCATCCTTTCTGGTCACTGTCCTCCTGGAGTTAACTCGGGCTCTGCCCTGCCACCTGTTCATAATGTTATCTCTGCAGCCCCCGCCTGCCCCTCCTCCCAGCCTGATCCTTCCCCCCTCCAGGTGCCCCCTACTCGGCCAGCAGCACATCCCTGCATTCCGAGCGCCCCCACAGCAGCTCAGCATGGGCTGGCGTGCGCCCAGAGGGGTTGCACCAGCGCTCCTGCTCGGTTTCCAGTGCCGACCATTGGAGTGAGGCAGCTGCCCTGCCCGCCAGCTTGCAGCACCCTGGTGAGTGCTGGCTCCGTTGCTCCCCACCTCTCCTGGCATCTGCCCAGATGCCCAGGAGCCTGGGAGACTGATGGGGCGGGGCCCAGCGGAATCTTTGAGGGCTTGTTTCAGACTGCAAGGCAAGATACCTCGGGCTCAGTCTTCTCCACCAACAAGCTTACCAGCTTCTCTGGCCCCAGGCCTAGGCCTGGACCCTCAGCAGAGACTGCAGGCCTGTGCTTTGTAGCTCCTCCTTGCTGGTGGCACTGCTGTATCCCCATCAGCCCCCTGTGCAGTGAGCTCATCAGCCTCTCGGCAGGGGTCAGGGAAGCAGAATAGGGAGACTGGAGGCTTGTACGCAGTGAAAACCAGTCCGGGGCAGCACGGACGGGCCACAGCGACGGGGTCCGAGTCCCTCCAGGGATGTCCTAGAAGGCCCTCTTCTCAGGCGCTACTCTCTTTATTGGGCCTGCCCTGTTCAAAGAGCAGAAACTGCCTCTCATCCTGTTTCCTGTGCTCCTCCCAAATCTTACCTCCTCTTACCCCCTAACTTTTTGGCCACAGAACCTTTCTGCCCTGTTTGCCCGCCCTCCTGAGCCCTACTCACTTGGGTACTTCTGCTTTTCTCCCAGGGACCTTCCCTAGACACTCCCCGCCCCCCACCCGACCCCACCCCACCCTCCATGTGCTGCACCGCTCTGTTCTGTGCACAAGAGCCAGCAGAGCCGCTCCATGTCCCCATCCGAGACCACCCTGGGGAAAGCAAGGAGCCAGGGGCCATTCCCTTAGGTCGCAGGCCCATGGCCTGTCTGGTGTTGGTAAAGTCCCTCTGTTGAGTCTGGAAGGAGTTAGTCAGGGAGGGAGGGAGTGCGTCTGCCTCTAATGAAGTTTGACATTTAGTGGTGAGCGCCGGGCGGGGTGTGGGAGCCGAGCTTGATTAGCGCGCTCTAATTGACAGTAATTAGGCAGCTCCCTGATTGTTTCTAATTCTGCTATTAATTGTGAGGAGCGGGGAGTGTGATTGAGGATAAATTTGGTGCGGAGCTGCTGGGGCTTCAGCTCCTGTGAGTTCCCTGGGCCGCCTTCCACCCCTCCAGGCTGCAGAAGCACTTCTCTGCCTTCACCCCGCTCTGCTCAAGTTCCCAACTCTTCTTAGTTTCCCTCCTTCAGGGCACAAAGCTTTGGGGCTGGGAGGCCTGGGCAGCCCCGGCCCTCCCCACACCCTGTGCCCCGCCCTCCTCCCTTCTCCCACACTTCTCCACCTCTCCCCTCACCAGCCAGTGACCCAGCTGAGGTACTCAGTTCCAGCCCCAAGCTGGAGCCTCCCCCATCTCCCCACTCCAACCGGAAGAAGCACCGCCGGAAAAAGAGCACCGGGACCCCCCGACCAGACGGCCCCAGCAGTGCTGCTGAAGGTTAGGGGGACCCAGAGGTGGGCAGTGGGACCTGGGTGTAGTACCCTAAAAGCACAGTTGTTTCCAGGGTAGCTGGAGGAAATATTTCCTATGAGTGAGCCCTGAAGTGAGAAGTTCACAGCCCTCTGGAACCTAGACTCCTCTTTACTTGGTCCCTTCCTGTTGAGCTTGCTTCTGTCATTCCTGAAGGCAGGCAGCAGGGCTGGTTCTCTGCGTCTCGAGTTAGCCATGAGTGTCAGGCTTGCTGGGGGCATGGCAGGTGCCTCACACACGGGTAGGGTTGGCTGGTGCTCTCTGTAGACTCCTGGGAGCAAAGGTGTTCCAGCTCACAGTGTTCTTCTGGCCTTTCTCATGGTGTCTGTTGCTATAACACCTCTCCTCCAGTGTCTGCCCAACCCCTCCCTCTCAGGGAGCTTTTTGGTCTTTACCTAAGTAGCTTCTGTGGACTTGCAAGTTCTTGTCTCTGTTCTGACTACTCTGGGGATGGGTGTAGTCAAGTGAGTCTGTGACAGTGATGCAAAGTCATGGTGGCACAGTGTCCACTGTGGTCTCGGAACCCAAGACCCACAGAGGGGTAGAGCTCACGGAGTTTAAAAGCTGAGTGTGAAAGCAAGGGACGTACCTGGAGAAAGGAGGTATCAGTTCATACATGGGAGAAGGCCGCTTTCTTAAGGGTCCTCCGAGGAGGAAGGTGAAGATTGCCAGGGGTGTGGCATCACTGAGGCGAGAGGCTGAAGGCACAGAGAAGGAACAAGAACTTCGGTTCAGGGATGGCCTGGGCAGAAGGCATGGCTCACCCTAGGGCCATATAAGTACTGTGTCTCTCTGGCCCCCATGACAAGTCACACTGCCCTTTGGCAGTTGTTTGGGGCAGTGGCCTCTAGGAATAGATCTGTCTGTCTGTCTTCCGGGCATCTGGGGGAGCAGAGTAGGATGGTAGAGCGCGATCTCTGGGGTCACAGTGCAACCCCAGGGCTTGTTACTACAGATGTCCTTGGTTCTTGTTGGTTCCCATCCTCCAGTTCTCCTGGAGAAAACATCTCTCCCCCACCCACTTGCCCTTCCTGCCTGCCTGTGCCAGGGCAGTGGGGGAGGGGCCCAGATCCCAGGAGCCCTGTGCTGACGCCGTCCAGAATATTGGGTTTAATGAGCTGCAAAATGAGGAGGCTGCAGCTGACACGCACGGATGGTGCTCGCACCCGCCTCCTTGCCCAGCATGCGCCTTCTAGCACCCGTCGCATCCTTCTTCAGACACTTAGCTCGTCTCTCTCCAGGATGCCCCATCATGGTGTCCATTCCTGGTAGTATTTAGGAAGCCAAGCACTGACACCCGCCATTTCCCAACTCCACAGGTGGTTACAAGCAGGGGCTCAAACTGGTCTGGAGCAGTCACAGTTTCCCTGCTTGCAAATAGTCCTAAACAGTGTGGCCCTAGGGCTGCGATGGGCATTTTTGAGGGTGAGGGTGAGGATGAGTGTTGGCAGAGGAGGGTCTGGATGGAGTTATGGCAGTGGTGTACCTCTGGATGTGTGTGCTGGCCAAGAGCCCTAACAGGGCAAATACCCTCTCCCCAGAGGCAGAGGAGTCCTTTGAGTTTGTAGTAGTATCCCTCACCGGGCAGACCTGGCACTTCGAGGCCTCAACAGCAGAAGAACGGGAGCTGTGGGTGCAGAGCGTGCAGGCCCAGATCCTCGCCAGCCTCCAGGGATGTCGCAGCGCCAAGGACAAGGTTGGCATTGGGGTGGCAGAGCCTGGCCGGGGTGGAGCCGGCGGAGGGGTCTTGAGACTGATCGATTACCCTTCTTTCTCGTGCCTCCTGGCAGACCCGGCTGGGGAACCAGAACACAGCCCTGGCTGTGCAGGCCGTCCGCACGGTCCGTGGCAACAGCTTCTGTATTGACTGCGAAGCCCCCAGTGAGTACAAGGCCAGTGGAGCTGGGTGTTCAGGGTTCAGGTGGCCAGAAGAGGTGGAGGGATGCAGAAGGCCTTCTACACTGGCCCTCTATCGGTGGCCCCTGCCGTAGCTTTCTCCTTCTGCCCACCTAGATCCGGACTGGGCCAGCCTGAACCTGGGCGCCCTGATGTGCATCGAGTGCTCAGGGATTCACCGACACCTGGGGGCCCACCTGTCCCGAGTCCGCTCCTTGGACCTTGATGACTGGCCACCTGAACTGCTAGCTGTCATGACTGCGATGGGCAACGCCTTGGCTAACAGTGTCTGGGAGGGAGCCCTGGATGGCTACTCGAAGCCAGGCCCCGAAGCCTGTAGGTGAGCCAGTCTGCCCGAGCGCTGCCCGGGAAGGATGCCGGGCTCCCACTGCAGGGGCCGGTGGAACCTGTGGCAGCAGCAATATTACAAGGGTTAAACTGCTGTTGCTCGGCTTGGCGGTTGGACCCTGGGGGTATCCCTCCCCTGCTGGTGCCTGTCACTCAGGCGCCTCACAACAACAGGGCCTTTTCTGAGCCGTTATCGGCAGGTCAAGGGCCAGCAGGAGGCGCATGCGCAGGGTCCATATCGCGGTGTGCCTCCTGTGTCCAAGCCTGCATGCTGAGATGGGGAGAATGGGTGGTAGATAGGGTGGCCACGGCCCCCTCTCAGGCTGTCACCTGCTTTGTTCCAGTGCCACCAATCTCAAAGAGTTCAGACAGCCTGATAAGCTGCCATGAAGGCCTGCTTGGAATCCTTCTGCTCTCTCTGTCCTCATGTCCCTACTGGCCCCAAGGGTTTCCCCTCAGTGTCCCACCCTTTTTTGCTCAATACCATCCCGTTTATGTGACCCCCTGCCCCTTGAAGGCCCTGGAATCCCTGGGGCTCCTCTCTGCCTTCATTCTCACCATTGCAGTTGTCCTCCCTGTTCCCTGCTTAAATGTCTGCTTCCTTCCTGACTACACACACACACACACACACACACAATTTGGACCGTTTCCTTCCTTGCCTCATGCCTTGACGGACCTGTGCTTGCAGAGAGGAGAAAGAACGCTGGATCCGGGCCAAGTATGAACAGAAGCTCTTCTTGGCCCCGCTGCCAAGCTCCGACGTGCCACTGGGGCAGCAGTTACTCCGGGCTGTGGTGGAGGACGACCTGCGGATGCTGGTGATGCTGCTGGCCCACGGGTCCAAGGAGGAGGTGAACGAGACGTACGGTGATGGCGACGGGAGGACAGCCCTGCACCTGTCCAGTGCTATGGCCAACGTGGTCTTTACGCAGCTGCTCATCTGGGTGAGTCTGGTCCCCTCTGGCCTGTTCTGGTCTCCCCCTTCCCGCCTTCGAAAGTTGCCTCTCTTCCCTGATAGCTAGGGTCTTTTTTCCAACATGATGCCAACTGCGAATGTGCTTTCTCCTGCAGTATGGGGTGGACGTGAGGAGCCGTGATGCCCGGGGCCTGACCCCACTGGCCTATGCCCGCCGGGCCGGCAGCCAGGAGTGTGCGGACATCTTGATCCAGCATGGGTGCCCTGGGGAGGGCTGTGGGTTAGCACCCACTCCCAACAGAGAGCCTGCCAATGGTACCAACCCCTCCGCAGAGCTGCACCGCAGCCCTAGTCTCCTATGAAGCTCAGGAAGAGGGCAGAGGGACCAGAAGGACTCCGTGGCCTGGAGGAAACGGATGGAGAAGCAGGGACGTGCAGTGAAGAAAAGGAGGAGATGACAAGGGTCGGGGATGGAGGAGAGGTTTGGGATCTGAGCTGCAGCAGAGCAGGCGTGTGTTGTTCAGCCCTCTGCCCTATGGTGCCGTTAAGGGACAGAACCCTTCGGAGGTACCTGTGAGGAGATGGGGGGCAGGACCTCTCCCTCCTCCAGAACCCTGCCTCCTCGTGACAGCTCCCACAGTCCTTCCCTGCAATGGGTGGGGAAGGACAGGACACAGGATGGGGGTGCCAGATGAGAGACAAGGGGCCGGTATGTGAGTCCCATGTAAAATTTGTACATTGGAATATTTATGTTCGTGTATATATGTGGTGTGTGTGTATGATGAGCCAATAAACCAGGCTGTATGTGTGGCCTCATTTCTCCTGTGCCTTGGTACCCCGACCTTGCTGGCCCCCTGCTCTCCTTAGTTACCTCCTTCCGCCAGTTCTTTCAGTCTCCCTTGGCAAGGGTAAAGCATGACAGGGCAAAGCTGCGTCTGCCAGAGGCGGCATGCCCTGCCTCCTCCGATGTGCGGTCTTCCCCTCCCTGCCCACTTCTGAAGACCCCCAGTGGTCTCTACTGTGGCAGAGCTCTTAGTGACCACACCCTGCACTGGCCAGTTTGCAAAGGCAAGGCCTTACTCCCTCCACAGAGACTGCAAGAGCCCCGTGGCCTGTGCTGGGAGAGACACTCGGGCAGCATCCAGGACCTCCAGCAGCCTTCTAAGCTTAGCCTGCACAGGGCGAGTGCCCAGATGCCCTCCTCTTCGTGCTGTACCTCTTTGTTCTTGAGAGAAACCCCAGGGAAACACCTCTTCTAGCTTAGGAGGGATGTCTCCTCTTCCTGGGATCACCTGGCTGAATGGCCCAAGTTTGTGCCTGTGTGGTAGGCTGGTGCTCTGCCTACACACTCGCCCACGCATCAGTTAATAATCAAGTAACGATACTGAGAGGAAACCAGATTTTATTTTTTTTTTCATCCACATCTCCCTTTTCAAGTCTGTTAGGAGCCGAGTCAGGACGGTGCCATGAGTAGGTAGGGGACTGACTAGCTCTAGACTCCCTAAGGACAAGCTGCGTAGCACTGTTGAGGCTTTATGGGAAGCTAAAAGGCCAGGTGCCAGCCACTCCCCGGCTCTTCTGCCCAGTGCGCATCCCCCCTTCTCTCAGAGCCTGGACAACAGCTCTGCCGAAGAACAGCTTAACCCCTGCCTTGGCTTCTCCCATGTAGATCAAGCATATGGGTCAGAGAGTTGACTCTGAGGTGTACCTGGCTGGGAATATGTTTGGGTCTGGACTACATATTCAAGATTAAATTCCCAAGTGACACCGAAAGTTAGTTTTCCAAGGACAAGGGAGAGACGGCCTATGCTAGATCTATGTCCTCACCAGAGAGTTGCTTGGGAGAAAATGAACTGCCAAGGGCAGACAATCTTGGTCTCATACGAAACATTCAACGTAACTGAATGTGACATTGACTAGTTTGCCCCTCTTGAGTCTCCAGTGGCCAGAGTGGCCTGTGAGGCAGGCCAGGGATATGTGTGGGTTGTGCCTCCTCGCCTCCCTTGTGGGTAATTGCCTTATCCATAGCTTGTTTATTCTGTTTTCCTAATCCATACAAGTCATGTTTCTCCCCAAAAACCTAGTTACCACAACCACAATGGCAGCCTCAGTGGGGCACCGTAACAGTCTCCTTTCCCCAAGGTCTCTGCAGATAGCTAGAGCTCTGCTACTGGGATTTGCTTTGTCTGCCCGTAATCTCTGCCCCAAACCTTCCCAGAACCATCCTGGGCTCATTCTCGTCCTATCAGTTTGGCAGTGGTGCCTCTTAACCCGTCTTCTTCTTTAGTAGAAGAGGCTGCCGGGAGCCTAACCCTTCACAATGTAAAGGACAGGAGAAAAATGACTAAGGTTGCAAGGACAGATAGGCTATGGGCCTCTGCCCCAGGCCCTGGCGTGTGAGCTAGCCACGGATGGCAGTGATGAGGCTGTGTCCCCCTGTGCTCAGGTGAGTGAGCCTCCGGTCCTGCCCTAGTCGCTGACAGGACAGTGTCAGCTGAGCTGAAGTGAAAGTGAAGTGAGTCCCTGAAGCGAGCCACCTCTCCTAACGAGAAGACACCAGGGGCAGACAGGTTTACCTGTTCACCGGAAGTAGGGGCACAGCAGCCCCCGGTGGGGGTGGTGTGCGCTGTGGAGGGATGCTTAGGAATGGAAGAGGGGGCTGCTGAAGACCCCGTGTTGGTCATGACAGTTCCGTTTCACGCCTCGGCACGCCCTTCCACTAGAGAGCAGGAAGATGGCATCTTCACAGAGCAGTAGGATGGGACAAACGGGGTGAGGCTCAAGGAAACAATTTTCCCAGTCTCCCTTCAGGGTACAGACAGACGAAGACAAAACAGTTCCATATATACAAACTTTACACAAAATAAATAAGGAACTGTGGCCCCAGGCTGGTAAGCACCCAGGACTTCCTCCCCCTGCCAGAAGCTATCCCCTCAGGCCTTAGCCGAGGGACCCTCTGGGCCTTGGGTATTTCTTATCCCCACCCCAGGAGTTCACTTCTGCTTCAGAAGCTCTCTGGGATCAGATTTTGAACGCTGCATCCCTTGAGACCCCTCATTCTGAGGTCTCTAGAACAGTTTCAGGCCAAGTCCTCATGTCTGCAATCCAGGGAGTGCAGCTGGCCTCCCCCAGAGCAGGCCCCTCTGTCTGCAGCATCCAGCGAGGCTTGGGCAGGCACAGGTGCAGATCCTTCGCCTTCCGGTCCCCAGGAGCCTGGTCGGTCAGGGCCGGGCTCCCTGCTCCATCTGTTGGTGCTGGCTGCGCACAGCAAACCTGTTGACATGCACGGGAATGGGCACTACAATCTTGGGGTTTCTCACAGGCTCCCCAGAACGACTGCTCACATTGCCAGCCTTGATGCGCTTCCACTTGGCCCGGCGGTTCTGAAACCAGATCTTCACCTGCACCTCACTGAGCTTGAGGGCGTGGGCGATCTGGGAGCGCTCGGTCAGGCTCAGGTATTTCTTACAGTGAAACTCCTTCTCCAGCTCCAAAAGCTGCTCACTGGTGAAAGCCGTTCGCCGCCTTCTGCTTTTTCCCCCAGGCGTGGTGACTCCCGTGGCCACTGGAGCCCCCTCCTCAGCTCCAGTCCCCAGGCTTCCCTTCAGCTTCGGTTTAGGTCCCAGAAGAGCCCCTGGGGCCCCTGCAGAACTGTCCAGGAAGCTGTCCTCGCTGTCACCGCCTGAGCCCTCCTCCTCCTGCTCGCTGCCTGCTGGGTCTCCTGCTGGGACCTCCAGCTTCTCCTCATCTGAGCTGTACACCTTCCCCTCTGCTGTGGAGGTGGGGTGGGGCGTGGAGAAACCAACAGATGGGGAAGGAGAGGGCAAGGAGAAGGTGGTTTGGAAAAGGCACATGGAAGCATGGCCAGGAATGAGCAATTGACAATAGGAACAGCACATTCAGAAAGTTAGAGATGGGTCAGAAGGAGAGAGGAAGGACATCGGGGAGGAGTGGGAAAAGGTTTAGGAGAGACAAAGAATGGGAAGAAAGGTTTTAACCAGCAGACTTCACTACGGAAAAGCAGAGAGGCAACGTGTAAGGCAGTGACCCCTCAACTTTCCCACCACCCCACTGCATGCCCCTTACCATCTCCCAGCTTCCTCCAAATGTGGTACCATCCAAGATCCAGCACGTTCACACCCTCCCTCCAGGCTGGCTGGGAGGGGTAGGGCTACACATACACATAGCCTTTGTGTCCTTCCAGGAATCCTCTACAGACCCTGGGCTGTCCTGGAATCACTTTGTAGACCAGGCTGGTCTTGAACTCACAGAGATCTAGCCTGCCTCTGCCTCCCTGAGTGCTGGGATTACAGGCGTGTGCCACCGAGCCCGGCTCCTGGTTCCTGTTGTTAACCAGACCGCCCTGGTGGACAAGCCCCAGCACAGCCACTTTCTTTTCTGTGGCCACACCTTTTCCCTGTCACTGGGTCCCCTGGTCCCTTTCTAGGGCTAATCCTTAATTTCAGCATGCCACCATCTCTTTTTGGCACAGACACCTGGCCACGGCTGCCTATAGCACCAATGGTGACTTCTTGAGGATCCATAAAAAGAGCTTGGTGTCAGCAAGGGAAGGCTGGAGGGAATGTGGGGCTGCTGGAGAAAGAGGCAGGCAAGGGGAAACTACAGAAGGGAGTGTGGGAAGGCATCTTGACTCTAGTGGGTGACTGATCCCAGGATATAAACATTTTAATCTGTACTCAGTTCTAAATTTAAATCAATGCCTGGTTTTATTGTATCTACTGATGTCTTTGCCATGAGTGGAAAGCAAGGCATTTCAAATGCTTTCAGGGCCAGGGAGATGACTCAGCAGGTCAACGCCTGCTGTACGAGGAGGAGGGCCTCAGCATAGACCCTCATAAAATGTGGTCAGGTGGTGGTGCGTGCCTAGAACTGCAGTTGTAGGACCCAGACTGGCAGGTCCTGGTGGCTCACTGGCCGACCAGCCTAGCCGAAACATTGAGCTCTAAATTCTGGGAGAGATCTGTCTCAAAAATAAAAATAGAGGGCCAGAGAAATGGCATAGTGGGTGTTGTCAAACCTGATCACAGCCGGGTTAGATCCCAGAGACCCACACAGTGAGAGGGGAGCACCAGCTGTACTGACATTCAACACTTTCACACACACACACACACACACACACGAAATTGCCTTCATATGTACCCACCCATTCAGTCTAACACACCTGCATACACTGTACGCAGGTACATACCACTCACACATACACACTACACACACACAGACACCCGAGTGCACACACACAAAGTAATTTCCTTTGAATATTTTTTTTTCAGTGTTTGAGTTTCTACAAACTTCTCTATTTTCTGCCCAAGGAAACAACAGAAATCCATCACCCAGTAGGAAGAACGTGGAGGCTGTAAATTAGGAGTTCGGTGAAAGTTAAGGCCGGATGGGAATAGTAAGGCGACCCTCATCTCCACATCACCTACAGGATGTGCACCCTCCCAAGGCGTGCTCAGAGCTGAGACTCCAGCTCAAACTGGACCCCGGGTGCAGTGAGTGGTGTGCAGAAGGGGTGCACGAGGGCAGAGCGCCCCACAGGAGGGCACGTGACAATGCTCCTGCTTTTTGCAGCCCCTCCCTCTGGGCCCGGAGTCAGCAAGCTGCTTCCTCCTCCCAGTGAGCCCACAC
The DNA here is from genome assembly GCF_030254825.1 of Meriones unguiculatus. NCBI lineage: Eukaryota > Metazoa > Chordata > Mammalia > Rodentia > Muridae > Meriones > Meriones unguiculatus. Next base: position 16,756,954 of record NC_083368.1, on the reverse strand, counting down.
CTGTTTCTCCATGCCTGCTCCTTCTCCTCGGGATCCATGGAGCCTTTTGCCTCAGAGGCCGTGTTCTCCGACTCCTCTACTGCAGTCAGCATCTTCAAGTTGCCCTTGCCCCAGCTTATAGCAGCCAGCCAGGCTCCAGACAGCCCCTTACCTCCCATAAGCAGCTTGCCAAGCAGGGGCCTCGTGCTGTCTAAAAAAGTGCCAACCCCCAGGGATGTCCCAGAAGTAGATGACGCACCTTATCACACTCACTCATCACCCATGCTTTCTTCTTTAAGCCTTGGCCACAAACATTTTGTTTTCTGCAGGATTTGGGGCCCGGGGGCTAGAGAGATGGCTCTGTGATTACAAGCACTGGCTGCTCTTGCAGAGGACCAGAGTTCTATTCCTCGTGGTTTACAACCATCTGTAACTATATTCCCAAGGGATCTGACGCCCTCTTCTGGTCTACATGGAGACTGCATACAAATGGGGCACAGACATACACGCGGGCGAGCACTCACATACATAAAATAAAAACAAATACATCTTTTAGTAAAGATTCAGGACATAAACCAGGCGGTGGTGGCAGATGCCTTTAATCTCAGCACTCGAGAGACAGAGGCAGGTGGATCTCTGTGAGTGCGAGGCCAGTCTGGTCTACAGAGTGAGTTCCAGGACAGCCAAAGCTACACAGAAGAACCCTGTCTCAAAAACAAAACAAAACAAACAAACAAAAGATTCAGGGCATGGGTGCACTCCTTCATCTTGCTAAGGGATCATGTTCACATTCTTTTTTTCTTTTTCCCCCCCACAGACTCAAATTTCTCAAGTCCCAAATGGAAATCTCAACCTTCCTCCAACCTTCCTTTTGCCTTTATCATTCTTCCCGACCTGGCCTATCAGCACCCCTCCTCCCCATCTTCAAACTACACCACGACACTGCTCTTTATTTCTCCCTCTCATGCCATCCACAACTCCCACAAATCCGCCTTTCAGAGCTGGGCCCTCCATCATCACCCCCTCGCCAGCCTCTTCCAGTGGCTTTCCTGTCTCCTGCAGCCTTTGTCCCCAGCCCTCTCCGTGTCAGGGATACCCTACTCCCTCCACATCAAGCACTGGCTCCTTCCCTCGCTCCTTCTTCCTTGTCATCCCCTTAGAGTTAAGATGCTTCTTGGACTCATCTGCTGACGTAATATGTGACATCAACTTCATTCGCTTTATTTAAAAAAAAAACAAAAACAAAAAACAAAAAAAAGTCTCTTCCTATTAGAATATAAGTTTCATAAAAATATGGATCTCAGTCATATTTTATTCACAGTTGTAGCTTTGCTATCTTAAAAATTACCTATAGAGCAGGCATTTAATAACTGCTTAACAAAACAAAACACCTATTTCCTGTGCATGAATGCATGCTTTACCCCCCCACTCCTACCTCCTCTTCCCCTATTAGTTCCCTTCTCAGCTCTCCTGAGATACTCCCTTCAACTCTGCCCATTCCTAGCACCGGCTCTCCTCCCCTGCTATTACCCCCCTACCCTCTGTCCAACGTGCCTCAGACTTTCCCATACGCAGAGGAATCCTGTGGGACCTTATGGTGTTAAAAGAAGTGAAGAAAATCTCAACACCATGACTACGTCTTACGGCCTCAATTTTTAAAACATACTCTGTACTAATTAATAATACGTTAACAAAAATTTAGCCCAGTAGCGCAATGTTTTAGACAGTATTAAAAAGGCAGAAACTGGCTTTCAGGGCTTGAAGGAAGGAACCATTTAGTACAGTGCCAAGCCCCCCTAGGGGGGGCATCCAATAAATCTAAATTGATGATGATTGAGAGGAAGCTCCCAGCTCCTCAGTCTGGCAGAGGCCTCCTGAGATCAGCTCATCCATCCCTCTGTCTTCAGACAGAGCCAGAAGCTCCAGCCCACACAAGCAGGCCACCCTCAGCACCGCTTTTGAAGCCACACAAGGAGTGAGGGTTCATGGCCTCTCTCTGTTTCTTGGTCCCGGTGGGACACTGAGTGGCAGGGGCAAGAGTTTCTGTCTGCGCCTTTCTGATGGTGACATTGAAGACTCTGATAAGCTACCTCTAGACCGAGATGGGGGCGGGGCAACCGAGAGGAGCACACAACCACAGGCCTCAGAGGACAGCTTTGGAACAATGAGGAGAGATCCGTAAAAGGGAAGGAGGAAGGAAAGGAAAGGGAAATGCACGCAGAAAGGAGCCCGAAGCCAGAGAGAAGTGGGGTTGGGAAGTGGCAGAAAAATTAAATGGTGGGCCAGACAAAGCGAAAGGCTGAGTGTCATGCAGAGATGGGAAAAATGGGGGTCGGGAGCTATTAAACAGTCACATTCCACTGTCACTTGCCCTTTGCTCCACCAGACGGGGACGTGCTGAGAACCAGGATGGAGTCAGAGACCAGGAATGAATGAGTGACTCAGCGACCCCCGGAAGAGAGGCCCTTGGCAGGCAGGTGGCCCACACAGCTTACCACTTCCACATAACTTAGTTAAGGAAAGAAATGCAGGAGTTGGGGAGCTAGCTCATCACAACCACCTTAATTCCAGTTCTAGGGGACAAGATGTCCTCTCCTGACCTGCCTGGGCACCAGGGATGGATATATTCTGCATACACACATGCAGGCAAAACACTCACAGAAAATAAAATGAATAATTTTAAAAAAGAAGGAAGGAAGGAAGGAAGGAAGGAAGGAAGGAAGGAAGGAAGGAAGGGAGGGAGGGAGGGAGGGAGGGAGGGAGGGAGGGAGGAAGGAAAGAAGGAAAGAAGGAAAGAAGGAAAGAAGGAAAGAAGGAAAGAAGGAAAGGCAGCTGGGTGTGGCAGCACGCACCTTTAATGTCAGCACTTGGGAAGCAGAGGCAGGCAGATCTTCATGAATTCTGGGCTAGTCTGTTATATACAGACACTCGGTCAGGACTATAAAATAAAACCCTGCTTTTAAAAAGAAGGAGGGAGGCCAGGTAATGGTACACACCTTTACTCCCAGTACTTGGGAGACAGTGGCAGGCAGAAGGAGGAGAAGAAGAAGAAAAGAAGATGAAAAATGCAAGCTACTTTCATTTTATCTGCCTTATAATGGATATTACTGAGTTAATGGTAAAGGAGTCAAAACAAACAAACAAACAAAAATCACACATTTTTGCTGATGACTGAAAACTAGCAGAAGCAATAAGCCTGTTGCTTACTGAGACCAAGTCTCTTAAAGCAGCTCTGTGCTTGGCACTCAGGCTGGCCTTGAGTTTGCAGCGGTTCCTGCTTCTGCCTCCTGAGGGATTGCATGGGTTGGCTGACCATGTCTAGCTGTCAAACCTTTCTGATAAGTTTTCTATTTGCAAAATTTGATTTAGAGATGTCAGATCCACAGAAGCAGGTTTCCAGTTGAAAATAGACTTAGTTGAACATTTAAAAAATTATTTTGATTGTTGTTGCTTTTTGAGGTGGTGTCTCTCTAGATAGCTCTGGCTGTCCTGGTACTCTGTAGACCAGGCTGGACTCAAACTCACAGAGATCCACCTGCCTCTGCCTCCCCAACGCTGGGGTTAAAGGTGTGCGCCACCACAGCCACCTTCCATTGAGCATCTTATAAATAATGATTCTGTGGAGGAAATCTTCAACAAAATAAAAAACGTTTTAAAGTGAAAGTAACCTGACTGTGCCAGGGAGGTGGCCAAGAAGGCAAAGTCCTGACCTCACGTGGAGAATGTTAAGGCAGGCGCCAGAGCATGCACTAGGCTCCGTGTGCATCCAGAACCTTCGGAAAAGCCTCTGTCTCTGGACAGCGTAGGAGGCAGCGAGGAAGGCTGATTAGGAAACAGGCAGAGTTCGTGGGACTGTTCCTCATGGAGTTATTGTCCTGGGAACCAGAACTCCACAAAGCTTACTCCGAGAGTTGATGGCAAGAGGGAATGTCCCCCCCGCCAACTGAAGGCAGAGACTGTGCCCAGGCTGCGCTGTGCACCAACATGTGGACAGTGGCTGCTTCCCAGGGGAAGGACGGCAGCTCCAGAGACTGAGCAGCCCCTCAGAGGGAAAAGGCCAGTGTGTCGAGGCCTCAGTGGGCTTTCCCTCCCACACCCACTAAACTGCGGGCAACTAAGAAATGCTGAGCATGGGAGAGACAGTCTTCTCCAGAGAAGAGCCTGCCAATTGGTTATCCAGTAACAAGTGATCAGCCCTGAAAACATACATACGAGTAATATTATACAGACCAAGCAGGTTGTATTCAGTAATATGTATGTATATGCATATGTACATCTAATAACAATCAATGAAAAAAGAGGTCATTAATTAGAAAGAGCAAGGAGGGGAATATGAGAGGCTAGGGAGGACGGAAAGGAAAGGGACATGGTGTAATTATATTATAATCTCAAAAACAAAAGGGAAGAAGGGATCAGTCAAGCTAGAGAGGAGCGCAACAGCCACACAGAGTCTGTGGGAGGTAAGGGCATACACAGCACCAAGACTGAGCATGGCAGTGCGTGTCTGAAATCTGGGAACCAGGGAGGTCAAGGCTGGGCAGTGGCGAGTTGAGGCCAGCCTGGAGCAGCACCAGACTCGCCTGCTAAAGAGGGAAACCCTGCCCTGGAGTCACCAAGGATGTATGCCACTGGAGGAATGACTTTAGACTCACTCCTCAGGAACACTCCCAGGCAGAGCTGTCCCAGCTAAAGCCCTGTGGTTGCTTAGCGGAAAGCAGCTGTCTGCATGACTGGAAGAGCCCCATAGTTCTGACTTCTCTCTTCTTGAAAAACAATAGCACTCACACTTCCCTACCTAGTTCCCAGGACAAAGACCCTCCCTCCTAGCCACTCATTCGTTCCCCAACAGGTGGGGTCAAAAGGTGGGAGAAACCCCTGGTCATTTCCCCAAAGAGCCCTGCATTTTGCAGTCCTCAGGTCCGTGGCCTGCCAGGTACTGTTACTGAACCCCTCCTTTGAGGGCCAGCTCTGTCCTTGCTCATGCCTCTGACTTGCGCAAGGGCAGCATGGCACTGTCCCTCTTGATATGCCATAGGGGCATCCATGACTTTCACCTCTCGCTCCACATGAACAGGAGGACCTTCACTACTCATGGCCATCCTGCCTCTCCCAGCTTTGCGACAAGCTCAAGGTACTTCCAAGTTCCCATGTGACCCAGTTAGTTTTTCTGTCTTGACACAAGCCAGAATCATCTGGGAAGAGGGACTCCCAGTGGAGAGATTTCCTCCATCAGATTGGCCTATGTGTATGTCTTTGAGGATACACACACACACACACACACACACACACACATCTTGGGCAGGCAGTCTTGGATTTTGTAAGAAAGCAGGCTGAGCAAGCCGTGAGGAGCAAGCCAGGAAGCAGCACTCCTCCATGGCCTTTGCTTCAGTTCCTGCCTTGGGTTCCTGTCCTGGTTCTCCTTGGTGATGGACTGTGATTAGGACATAAAAACCATATAAACCCTTTCTACCCGAATTGCTTTTGCTCATAATGTCTTATTGCAACAACACAAAGCAAACTAGGACACCACACTTTTTCAGACCCAGCAACCTTCCAGGGCACTGTACCGTCACCATTGCCCAGAATGCCCTTGTGTAACCTTGCACTTTTCAGGTGCTTCTCCATGTTTGTTTCTTTTACCTTAAGCCACTTGCTGACGTACAGCTGCTCAGCTCCGTCAGCACAGCTGGCAGAGCCACTAATCCTATCTTCCCGTGAGGGAAATAGAATTGCAGAAAGAGCAAATGATTTTCCTAAGTCCCGCAGCCCAGGACACTGTCCAGCACCTCAGTCTCCTAGCATTCATCCACGTCTTTCCAGCAAATTTTGTCCCGCACTTGAAGGAACAGCTCTTTCCTAGTCGCCGCCACCTCCACCCCCAAATCTGTAAAAATGCTGTTTATTTTATGTGTGTGAGTGTCTTATCTGCAGCCATGTCTTTGTACCAAATGTGTGCCTGGTGCCCAAGGATACCACAAGAGAACATCCCCTGGGAACAGAGTTACAGACAGCTGAGCTCCGACACGTGGGTGCTGAGAATTGAAGCCAGGTCCTCTGAAAAAGCCACCAGTGCTCTTGACTGCTGAGCCATCTCTCCAGCCCTAAATAGTCTTCTTATCAAATCCAAGGGTGAAGCCTCATTTCTTTCACTTACACACAGACTCTAATTTCATCACTAAATTACACCTAATGCGTTCACAGAGATTCCTGAAATTGCCACAGAAGAGGGCCTGTTGCTAGACGTCACCTCGTCTTTAGCAGGTGAATGCTCCCATTCCTCCCAAGACAAAATCCCCACCGAGTCTTTCCTGCCCTTGCTAGCGTGTGTGGTAGAATTTTAGCAGTTGGTGTTCTTTTTCCTTGAAAATATCTTTTCAAGGTCTGGAGAGGTCAGTCTGCGGCTAGAGGCACAATCTTCTCTGGCAGAGGTCCTGAGTCCAGTTCCCAGGACCCACTTCAGGTAGCTCACAATGGCATATAACTCCAGGGAGATCCCCTGTGGGCATCTCGTTCACATCCACGTATCCACAGGCACACAAACATATGCACACAGCCACATACAGAGACATACACACTCACACATATACATACCTCCCCCCCCACACACAGAGAGACAGAGAGAGACAGAGAGGCAGAGACGCACACAAAACCACACAATTAAAAGAAAGTTTTTTTAAAAGAGAAAAATAATATGGTGGTGCACACTTGTAATCCCTGCATCAAGGAAGCTGAGGCAGGAGGATGGCCAGCCTGGCCTACAGGGTAGGACTGTCTCAAAAGAGGAGGAGGGGCTGGGCTGGAGAGATGGCTCAGCCTTTAAAGGCTGGGTTCCCGACCAAGAAAGGAGGAAGGTGGAGGACTGGGGCTGTAGCTTACTTAGGAGAGTTTGACTAGCGTGCATGAAGCCCTGAGTTGGATCGGCAGCACTGCATAAAACCGCATGTGCCGGTGTGTTTACCTGCACAGTGGACTGAAAGCCAGTCAGGAATATACGGGTCTGTCTCGGAAGGGGAGCTTGCGGGGTGTAGCAACAGTGAAGAACACTGCTCATCCAGAGGATCTGGGTTGGTTCTCAGCTCCCATGTTGGGTGGTCCACAACCTTGTGTAACTACTTTCTGGGAATTTGATGCCCTCTTGTGGCCTTTTTCAGAACCACACTCATGTTGCCGACACACACTCATACTCATACACACACATACACACACACACACACACACACACACACACACTATAAAACAAAAAAGATTTAAAGGCCAGCTATGAAAACAATTTCACTTTAGTATCAGAGTTCTGTGCTTTCTCTTCTGCCTCATCCCCAGCAGAGCTTCCTTAGGTCGGAATCAGAACAAAATGTCACAGCTTTGTTGAGAGGTAGAAGTTTTCCAACTCTGCCTTCCTCCTTGCAGGTCTGTCTCTCAGAAGTCCCCAGCCCCCGAGCTCTTCTCAGTCCTCGGCTGGCCCTAGAGGAACCTGGGCTCCTCTCCACTGCGCTTCTTCCCCACCCTGAAAGACACTAGATTCAAGGTTGCTTCCTGCCTCATTTCTGGGCCAACTGGACTCTGTGCTTTTTCCTTCTCCTTTTGCTCAGTGGCAACACCCTTCCTTTAGGGCCTTGTCTCTCTTGGATTACCCGGAACCAGGTAGCGTGTCAACCACATGTCTCTATGCTTCTGCTCTCGGGTTAGCTTGTGGCTGGGTGACACCAATAACAACTCGTTATCCCCTGAGCATGCGCACCATCCTGACTTGCACACGCAGGAATTTTTGAGTAGGATTGCGACAGTTGAGAGCTGCTGGTGCCGTGTCCTCTCCACGTCCCTTTAGATGGAAGAGAGTAAGGGCCTTGAAAGAGAGAAGTGAGGAGGAGCCAGACTGAAGACCTAACTTCATCTGCAGTTTGGGTGTACTCAGTACTTTGCAGTTCCACGAGTCAACAAATGCCCATCTGTTAAGAGCACACGCTGCTCCTCCGGAGGCCCTAGGTTTGGTTCCCAGCGCCCACATCCGGTGGCTCACAACTCTGGTTCCAGGGGATCTGATGGCATGTGGAACACACACATACACTCTCTCTCTCTCTCTCTCTCTCTCTCTCTCTCTCTCTCTCTCACACACACACACACACACACACACACACACACACTCAAGTGCACACGCATATAGTAAAATAATAAATAAATGAATTTTTTAAATTAAGGTTGAGCTACCATTACAAGTAATCTATGTGGTATAGTTAAATAAATGCTACCATCAGCCTTTACTCGCAGCACTCGGGAGGCAGAGGCAGAAGCAGGCAGATCTCTGTGAGTTCGAGGCCAGCCTCATCCACAGTGAGCCACAGTGAGAGTTTCAGGACAGCCAGGGCTACACAGAGAAAACTTGTCTGGGGGTGAGGGTGAATGCAGAAACAGCAACAATCAGACACAGAGGCGTGAGGCCCTCCACCCCACACTCACAACACCCCATCCAGCACCCTGGCCTTGTGCCCTGGAGCTGTTCCTCAGAGCGCCACCTAGTCCAGAATTCATTTGGACTCCAACCGTCTCTGTAATCCAGCAGAGTAAGATTAGCATCATCGAATCAACAGCTTTGCTCCTAGCACCAAACTGAAACATGGAGATAAGCCTGTCGGGTTCTGGCGGAGAGAAAAGGCAGGAGAGGAAGGGAGATCAGGCTCCAGCACGGGAGAGGCCCTGGGCCAAAATAAGAAACAGGGAAGTTAAAGAGAAAGAGCCAGATACCGACACGACGTGGTGGCTCACATCTGTAATCCCAGTATTTGTGAGCCTGAGGCAGGAGGACCGTGCTCAGGGCCAGACTGGCCTATAAAGTCACTGTGTCTGCTCCCTCAAAAAGGGAAAATTGGAACCTGCATTAGAGTCGGCATGACGTTCCATGCTGCCTGTGCCCTACAAAGTTCTCTGACGACTGTGTCCATCATCATCCCAGAGATATCCGTCTTTCTCAGTACTGTTCCCTCTTCTACACCACCCCCGGTAAAGAGGAAAGCTACTAGCTAACAGCTAAGACAATGACAAGTCTTTTCTTCTATCTATCTATCTATCTATCTATCTATCTATCTATCTGTCTGTCTGTCTGTCTGTCTGTCTGTCTGTCTGTCTGTCTGTCTGTCTATCTGTCTGTCTATCTTTATGTGTGTTGGTGTTTTGCCTGAATGAATGTCTGTTTTGGGCATGCATGCCCGCTGTCCATGGAGGCCAGAAGACAATGCTGGATCCCCTGGTACTGGAGTTACCAAAGGTTGTAAGCCATCATGTGGGTGATGGAAATAGAACCCAGTGCTCTTAACTACTGAGCCATCTCTCCAGCAGCTCCCCCTTTATTATAGGTTCATATAGTCCTGGGCTGTCCTCAAACCCTCAAACTTAGCATTTGTTAAGGATGACCTTGAACTTCTAATCCTCCTGCCTCTACCACCCTAGTGCTTAGATTCAAAGTATGCACCACCACACCTGGTTCTGGGGATCTGGCTCGGGGCTTCATACATGCTAGGCAGGCAATCTGCTGGCTGCTTAGCCCTCCAGAGATACTTCCTTTAAGTCCAGGACTCAGCGTAAGGGTCTTCCTATCTACCTGGTAACTCTGAGATGACCCTCATTTTCCTGTAAAGGCCACTGGGGTTTTACAGGTTAGCTGGGCCATCTTCCTCACGGAGGCAGCAACACTGGGTCTGTGCCTACCGTTGCCAGGCACCACCTGTCCCGGCGACGCTGCACTCCTCCCTTTGCTAATACTCCATTCCAGTGTTAGCTGACACACAAACTGAACAGGCAACCACAGGAAGGCTGGGCACAGTCTCCACAGCCCAGCTGGCTTCTCCTGCTCTTGCTGCAACCCTCCACCTACACCAGGGCCACAAAGAACCCACCTCCTCTTTTCAACAGCTTTGCTCTGACAGCTATGCACAGCCATAGCCTGGTTCCTCCTCCCTAGTCTCTCAGCCTTAGACCCAGGCCTGACCTCACCACTTCATGCACACAGCCAGCCTGCCCCTCCCTTCTCCATGGCCACTCTATGTTGGGAGGCACAGAATTCTCTCAGACCCCTTGTTCAGGGTGCCTTGAATATATATTAAATATCACACACACACACACACACACACGAGCTTCTGGGTATCAGAAGAGGCATTAGGTCGCCTGGAAGTGAAGTTACAGGCAGTTGTGAGCCACCACATGGATGCTGGGAACCGAATCCAGGTCTGCTGTAAGAGCAGAAAGCGCTGTTAGTGGCTGAGCCTTCTCTCCCCCCAACCCCTTTTAATAAAAGAACAGCTCGTCAATAAAGGCATCTTTAAAGATCCAGCAGAATCGTAAACCAGGCTTGATGGCTCGCACCTCTCACCCCAGCTAAGAGAGAGACTAACACAGGAGGACCGTGAACTCCGGGCCAGCCTGGAGCTCTTACGGAAATAAGCAAATAGACAAGCAAACAAATGAACAATAAACTCAAGCACATTAAAAATAAAACACTTGCACAGCTGGAAACAACCTTAAAGATAACTTAATTCAAACCCCTAATTTAACCGATGAGGAAGAAGAGAGGCGATGTGGCCAACCAGCTCAGCGCTCTGCACATAGGTGCATAATTTACAGGATTCTGGCTCCCAGGGCTTTTCCCTGTCTCTCCCTACAGCTTCCCATGAAAGTTCTAGCTTTGCCATGACCCCTATTCTCACCCCTCTCTTCTGCATTCAGTTCAGAAACCTGCTGCTGCTGCCCAGCCCAGAAGTGTTTTGCTGTTTGCCCCCAGCCCTCAGCCTATGGTTGCACAGTCCTATTCCTAACTCATGGCTTTGACCAGCATGGACCCGTCTCTCCTGAGGAAGTCTGAATTCAACCTGCTCAGTCTGCTCACAGTAAGGCTGCGCCTCTCTCCCTTAACCTGCCTTCCCCCGCAGCCTCTGCAGCCAGTGGCCCCTCCGAATTCCTCCAAGCCACTAACTCTCCCCACTCGTTCCCCTTCCCTGTGTCTGTGCGCGGGCGGGCTGTGTTAGGCCTCCACCTCTAAACCACCCCCACCCCCACCCCCCACCCCCGCTTACACCCAGCTCCTTCCCCCCACCTAGCCGCTAAGTCAGTGCTTCTCAGTCTTCCGGATGCCACCAGCCTTTACTGCAGCTCCTCCTGTTGTGGTGACCCCAGCCATTAGGTTACTTCTGTTGCTGCCTCGTCACTGTGACTTTGCTGCTGTTGTGAATTGTAATGTAAATGTCCATTGTCGGATAATCTTAGGCAACTGTGTGAAAGGTTGCTCAGCGCCCAACTCTTCCAAGTAACGCTGTCACCTCCACCTCAACTCTTCCCTCATCATGCCCATATCAGCCTCTTTCCTTGTACACCTGATTTCTATTTCCTAATGTCAAGTCAGCTAATGCAAAAGGCCCAACTCTTCTACTACGTTCGAGGGAGAGCCCTTGCCTGCAGCTTCTTACAGTGGCCTTTAGCGCAACACAAAGCACTTTGCTCGCAATATTATCACGCCCTCTCCTTTCCAACAGAAATATTTTCATCATCATCATCATCACCACCACCAGCAGCAGCATTGAGTCAAAGGCTCACTGTATAGCCCTGGCTGGCTGGGAACCTTCTATGGAAACCAGGCTGGGCTCAAACTCACGGAGATCCACCTGCCTCTGCCTGTGGAGAGCTGGCATTAGAGGCATGCATCACCATGCCCAGCCTTATTACATTAGTATTTCTTCTTCCTCCTCTTCTTCTCTTCCTCTTCCTCCTCTTCTCATTTTTCTCCTCCTTCTCCCTCTCTCTCCCCCTATCTCTCCTTTGAGACAGGGTCTCATGTAGTCCCAGGCTGATGTTAAACTTGTTCAGAAGAAGAAAACCCTTGACTCCCTCCCTCTATTCCTGGCTGGTTCCTCCAGCTGTCCTTGCCTTTCCCTCACTGTCCACAGTCCATTCGTCCTGCCTATTACTCCGAGAGAAAGAAATTTTCTTTTTAAACTGGGAGTAGTGGCAGACGCCTTTAATCCCAGGCAGGGGCTGGTAGATCTGGACAGCAAGGGCTACACAGAAAAACCCTGTTTTCAAAACCGAAAAGAGAGAGAGAAAAAAAGAATCCTCTTCCTCATCTTCTGTAGTAAATGCCTCCACACTTGTGTGTGCGGCTACAGAAGCTACTTGTCCCCACACAAGTCAAGGCGTCACAGCACTGCCAGCCCCCAGCAAGTCTTCGCCGCTGCCAGAAGGGTCAGACTGCAGGCCTGAGGGGTTCTCTGTACCACGCACTCCCTGGCAGGTGGAGAAGGCACACCAGCCCCTTCTCAGCCTCAGCGACACAGCAGAGTACAATCTGATGTCGGAAACACAGTGATCAGAGGCTCAGAGTGTGAACGCCTCTTGGAGAGGCCCCTGTTCTGTCCCTGCAGCCTCGCCTCTACCTGGAGCCAGGTACAGAGCATCCGCTACCTCTTCTGACCTCAGAGGCCGTATTCATGTGCAAATACTCACACACAGTCACGCATGTATACATATAATTAAAAATAAAATAGCTTTCTTTTTATTTTTATTGTGTAAATTTGATGGCGTTGTCTGAGGCAAGGTCTCAACCATGTAGCTCTGGCTGGCCTAGAACTCACTATCTTTTTTTAAAAACAATCTTTTAAATTTATTTGCATGCACCACTATGCCTGGCAAGAGCACTGTCTAAGAGCCCAGGCTGGGTTCCTAGCATCCACGTGGTAGCCCACAGTCATCTGTAACTCCATTTCCAAGGTATCAGATGCCCTCTTCTGTGGGCACCAGGCATGCACATGGTGTACATACATACATACATACATGCAAAACATTCACATGTATAAAAAAATTTAAATAAAAATTAATTAAATATAAAATCTTTAAAAATAGCTATCAAATATTTAAACTAGAGCTTGTCATAAAAATCTCGATTCTTCATTAATCCAAGAAGCATTGTCTCTCCAAAGAATGTAAACTTTCATGAAACATGTTTCTATCCATGACAAAAACCTGCGTACTGCTAATATGTAACTGCCCTGTCCTGTCTACAGATTCCTGACAGGAGGCCCTTAGAGTTCAGATCCCTACTTTACACATTTGGTCTAGGGATTGAAAGGGACAGCAAAGGTCCCCTCCCTGGCCGGGCATGGCACATAACTTTAGTCCAGAGGCAGATAGATGACAGTGGCTTCACAGTCAGCCTGGGCTACAGAATTCCAGGCCAGCATGAGTCTGTTAAACAAACAAACAAACAAAGCAAAATGATAACAACAAAAACGCCATCACCACAACAAACAAACAAACCCCAGGCAAACAACACACATACAAAAGCAATGAAAACTTTTGATCTAGATGAGGAAAGAAAAGCCTAAAGAAGTTATGGGACAGTGGCTCTCCCAAAGTGTCTTGAACATCCTAGTCTATACCAAACAGACAAAAAAATATTCTCTAATTGAAGCAGGCATCTTAGCAAAATAACACGGGGAAACAGTGACAAAGCTGAGGCAACTCCCTGTGTCAGAACTGCTAAGTAAAAGTTCCTTCAGTCACATTAAGCAAAGGCAACGTTGGCCTTTTTTACATTTTCACAATTCTGTGACTGATTTATTTAGGTGTCTGTGTGTGCATGTGTATGAATGTCACCGGACAACTTTTGAGGGTCCAGCTTTCTCCTTTCACTGTGCAGGTCCCAGGGCCTGAACTCGGGTCTTCAGGCTTGACAGCAATAGCTGACACCAGCTCTCCCACCCCAAATTCATCTTTAAAAATTAATGGAGCTCTGGGTGTGGTGGTGCACACCTTTAGTCCTAGCACTGAGGAGGCAGAGGCAGGTAGATCTCTGTGAGTTTGAGGCTAGCCTGGTCTACAAAGCAAGTCCAGGACAGCCAAGGCTACACAGAGAAACCCTGTCTTAGTGGTTAGGAGCACATACTGCTCTTCCCAGCACTCATGTCAGGTGACTCAAACTGCCTGTAGCTGCAGCTTCAGGGGACCCAACACTCCTCTGGCTTCTGTACACATATACGCACGTAATTTAAAAATAAAATATTTTAGAAATATAAAATAAAAATAAAATGTAAGAAGTCAGTGGAGCAAGTGGAGCAGAGTGGTTCACACCTTCAGTCCTAACCCTTGGGAGGCTAAGGCAGATGGAATGCCGGGAGTTTGAGACCAGCCTGGGCCACACAGTGAGTCTGAGGTCAGCCTGGGAAACAGAATGATGTACTGTTTTAAAATAAACAAGAAGTCAGTGGAACAATCACTCTCTCTGTGCACTTTCTCAAATGTTCTAGGAAGATATATTCTAGGTCTTTGTCACTTAAAAAAATCCCCTCAGCTGAGTGGTGGTGGCACACGCCTTTGATCCCAGCACTCGGGAGGCAGAGGCAGGCAGATCTCTATGAGTTCGAGGACAGCCTGGTCTGCAAAGTGATCCCTGGACAACCAGGGCTACACACAGAGAGAGACCCTGTCTCAATAAAATAAAATAAAATAAAATCCCCTCTTGTTTTTAACAGCAGAAGTTTCTGGCTCTATAGCATGTCATCTCCCATTTCCTTCTCATAAGTAAATATCGTATCTTGACAGTCATAATGGGCACCTATTCAGAAATGAATTAATGGTCATCTAAAAATGTTCCCTAGCTATAATCAGGAGCTTAGCTTACGGCAATCAGCTCTTGAATACCACACTCCTCTGAAGTTTCTTGGTCTCCTTCGTGATTACCATTATTACTGCAATCTCCATTCGGAAATTAGCAAATCCTCACCTGTTCAGTTTTTAAAAGACAGTGCTCATTCCCTGCCACCTCTCAGGGTGGCCGCTCACACGCTGTCATCCTTCACACCACCATAGCTACAAATGTTTTCATTTGTTCAGCGTCCAACATAGATGTCACGTCTCCCGTCTCCCATCTCCCTGCATTTTTATCACCCACCCCCACTCACTGTCTAAGCTTTTTCATTCAGGCAGTCCAACCTTCGAGTAGAATTCTCCAGATACTCTCGGTTTGAAGTCTTGCTCTGTGTTTTCCCCGAAGGACAGTTTGGTGTGTGTGTGTGTGTGTGTGTGTGTGTTTTCCCCAGCACACAGCATCCTTTCCAGCAATTGGCTGAGTGCTGAACAGTCATATCTGGCACCCAGGTCAGCTGTGACTGTCTACTCTCAGCCAAGGGCTCACACACTTTTTCAGACCCCCCAAGACCAGCTCTGAACCTCCAGGTTGGCGTTGAATCTGGTCTTGTCCTTGGAAGCTCCCTGCAGTCTTCTGCATGTTTCCTGAGGTGCTGAGGACCTGCAACCCCATCTCCTTCCTCCCTTGCTCTTATGAGTCTGTGCTTACAGATCCTTAGGATGTGCCTGAGGTACCTCCCCATCGGTACCTTAGACAGGGCTGGCTTGAAGAGAGCTGGGAGGTAGAATATGAACTGGCTTTCAAAGAGGGTGGACAGAGGATACAAACTATGCCACTCAGATATTTACATGCATTAAGCTGAGATGATATTTTGGACATATTTGATCAATACGATGGTCATCATTCATTGCCCTAGTTTCGTTTATCTTCTTAATTTGACAAGTGAAAACCTTGAATATACTTAGAATATACATATTAATATGTGGCTCCCTTGACATTTCTAGTAGTCAGTTATCACTACTTTGGGGTCTTCTGTTGGCACACACATGTGGAAGGCAGCCATGTGCGTGCGTGAGAGCATGTTTTGTGTGTGTGTGTGTGTGTCTGTGTGTGTGTGTGTGTGTGTGTGCAGAACTCAATATCTCGCCCATGCTGGGCAAGCATTCTACCACCCCGATCTATTGATCCATATTTAATCCCCACTACTCACTCAAAATTCTCTCCTCTCTATCATACCTATGAAAAGGCTGCCCCCAACTAGCCACACTCTAAGCCTAAAGCTCTTTCCAATCTACCATTCTTAGTGCTTTTTCTACCCATCATTTCTTCACATAGTTCTTCTTTCTAACATAGCTTTTACCCACACACTCAAATTATATTGAAGTTCTGGGCTTTTTCTTCCTCGGTTTGCATGAAGAGTGACATCTTTCTTAATTCTTAGCCAGTTGAAATTTTTTTTTCATGTATTTCCCAAAGAATAGAATTTTTTCATTCTCCAAAATGGCCTATCTTCACTATAAGCTTCCCCACCCCCCTTCTTTTCTTTTCCCTTTAAAGCTAGGATTTCAAGTCACCCAGGCTGGCTTCCAGCATATGTTTGACTTTGAACTCCTCATCTGTCAGCCTCCACCTCCTAGTTAGAGGTGCCAGCACGCCCAACTATTCTATAGGGTCACTTAAAGGGGCTAGCGATTACACATTAAGCATTCAACAAGTGTGAAGGAGCAATGACTTCAGCCAGGGCCACCCAGCTGTCCCCACTAAGACAACAGCTCTCCCTCTTGTCATTTGAAGAACTGTGTTCTTCCCAGACTCTTTCTGTGGAGGTTCCCGTCTCATGAGGTGCAGCGGAGAACTCTCTCACTCCATCCATCCCAAGCCCTCCAAGACAAGCCTCCCATAGAAGGTTCCATTTCCCATCATCCTCAGTGGCCATGTGCTGCTATTCTCCAGATGCATTTTATGCCCAACATTTCGGTAACAGCATTTTCCTTTCCGCAGCTGTGTCAGGGAAAACTCACACCTAGAAAGGTGGATGAGAGGCTGACAAAGGGCTGGGGCAGCTGTGCAGGGAGAAGACAGGTTCCAGTCCCAGGCCAGGACCAAGCCGGCGACCCTCGGGTGTTTCCTCTGAAGCCTGCCTTCTTTATTGCTCCTCTAGCCCCTGAGGTGATGCTACGACGGTGGGGCAAGACCTTCAGAACCCTCCCGTTACATAGCCAACAAAGCCCATTCCCCGTGTTCCAACACCAGCATACTTTCTCCTGTTTTTCAATCTTTTTTTTTTTTTTTTGGTATGAGTGCGCATGTGTGGATTACAACATTTTTTTTTCTTTTTAAGATCAGGAAATCTGTTCTCCATCACTTTTTTCTGTGTCCCCAGCCACCCATCGCCCTCAGCCCTGAAACCCCCTGTAAAGAACAATACTCCTGGTGCTGACGCTCTCATCGTGGGCTGGCACCCTTAGTTAGCTCTCCCCCAGTCTTCCAATGACAGGGCTCTTTCCTTCACACACTTTTTCAGTGAAGTTTCTCACTTTTCATTCAGCCCAGAGTTCCTCTGCCCACAGACAGCCCGTTCCCTGTTTGAAATCTCCAGACCCCTCCACCAACTTGTCACAGCTCTTTCCTTATTTCTTTCTTCTCTGAATTCTCTTCTCTCCTCTTCCCCTCTATCGATATATTTGGTTGAATAACCAGCATTGGGTTTGTTTCAGAAAAGAACCCCTGTTATACATACAGTGGAGAGAAGGGCTGAGGGCCCTGTCAGTGTGTTCTCCCGTGGCAAGGGAGGGCCCCTCAGTTCTGTTCCACCTGTGGGTTCCCTCTTACTTTCCCTCAACTCTAGGCTGAGCTCTGTGCCTGGCTCTGCCCCCTGGCTCTGTGGCCTCCACAGCGTCTCTTCAAAATCCAGAACTATCCCGACCCTTCCTTCTGGTTTCCATCCTCCCTCTTGTCCTGAAGACACTGCCTCCTGTCTCCAAGATGTTTCTGTTCTGCTTAGGGTCCTCCTGAGGAGCCGCTGCTCTGCCTTCTGATCCTCTTGGACCAACCAGTTTGGAAAAGGAATTCACAACAGATGAATCCCCTCAGCCAAAAAGTCCAGGAGCAAATAAAAAACAGAAGAAAGGCTTCTTGACAGCACCCCCGGTGTCTGAAAGAGCAAACAGCCCTGCGGCAGTTTCACGGCAGAAACTTGTTATCAGGAATTGTCTGTCCTAGCAATGACTCTGGGACGCTGCTCCTGCTCCTGCTACGACCAGCCTCCGAATGCATTGGGTCATTTTGACCGGCTGAGCAGATGCCATGAATTGTGGAGCAGAAGTGGGTTCGTCCTCGTGTGGAAGAAGTTTAAGCTCTCTATCCTTGCACGGGCTTTTTTTCTTTCTCTCTTTCTTAATTAGAACCCACCAGATTGCATAAGCCTTGATCCCAGCGCACCTGCCTCCGGCTGCATAGGAAAAAGCCTTTCGGCTTGAGGGTACCGAGGTCAGGACGAGAGGGCTTCAAGGGAACGGGTTCTGACCAGGGTCCGTTAACTACACCCTCTCTCTGTGGGGAGGGCGTCCTCCCAAGGAGAGCCCAGGGCTCTTGAATTACCTGTCGGCTGAAGCTTAGAGGGATTCTCAATTCCACGTCTTTATGCCACACCCAACTCAGCCTTTTGGCATCGCCAGTCCTGGCCAGCCCTGGTCCAACAGCCAACATGTTCCGGCAACGTTTAGATCTAGCCTAAACGAGAGCTGGAGAGTGACCTCTGCTAAGGTGAAGCCACAGGCTCAACAGACCCTCCTTTTGCCCTGCGTCCACAAAGCCCGCGCCCAACCGTTTGAGTGCTGAGGGGTCGACCCAGAACGCGCCCCCACGTCCTACAGCGACAGCTGCCCCAGCATGCTGTCTGTCACCCTAGGGTCCTGCTGGGGCCCTCGGGGATCCCTCGAGAGAAGAAAAACGAAGGGATCCGGAGAGAGAGCCGGGGCAGGGCTTGCGGACCACAATGCGGCGGGAAGGGAAGCGGGCGAGGCTGCCGGCGCCCCGGGGCCAGGGCAGGGCGCTGGGCCCCGGAGGCGCGAGCTGGGGTCCGGCGCCCCAGGACCTCCGCGCTGGCGGCGGGAGTTCCGGACGGCTCCCGGGCCTGGGGGGGTCCTGGGTCTGGCCCGGGCGGGTCCCCGCACTTACCCGGCAGACTCGGGAAAGTCTCGGAGAAGTGCGGAGGCTGGGGCGGCGGGGGCTCAGCCACTTTGTCGCGCGCCGGCAGCGGTTCGTCCGAGTCCAGCGCTCCGTCGGCGCGCCGGGCGGCGGGCTCGGGGTGGCCCCGGGGGGCGGCGGCGGCGGCGGCGGCCGACAGCTCCGGGGGCCCGTAGTAGGCGTCCGGGGGCTCAGCGAAGCTGGGCAGCGCGGTGGTTAGGGCCACCATGGAGGGCACCGCCTGGCCCAGCCCCGCGCAGAAGGTGTTGCCCAGGCGGCCGGCGAACGAGGCGAGCGGGGCCAGCGGGGGCAGGCCGGCGGGCAGCGGCGCGGGGGCCAGCGCCTGCGGCAGCACGAGCGGCCGGTAGGGCACGAACATGGGGTAGCCGGTGTAGAGCAGGTGGCCCGAGCGCGGGGGCGGCGGCCCGATGAGCGAGTCGATGGAGAAGGCGGCGCCCGGGCCCCCGCCGCTGCCCCCGGGGCCGCCGGAGCCCGCCGCCCGCTGCATGGCGCTGCCCCGGCCCCGCCGTGCGCCCCGCGCCGGCACGCAGGGCTCGCCGCGGGCGCGCGGGCCGAGGTGGCGGCGGGGCGCGGGCTCGGCGCGGTGTGGCTCCGGCGCCGCGCTCCCTCGCTCATAAGGAGGGAGGGGGCGGGCGGGCGGGCTGGGGGTGTCGCCCTCCGGACTCATCCATCTTCCTCAAATTACGCTTCGCTGGCTCCCTCCGCCCGCCCGCCCGCCGCCGCGCCCGGCTCCCGCGCCCCGGGGCCCCCCGCGCGCCTTCCCAGACGCCCGGCCGGCCCGGGACCCCCGCCCTCCCCCCCCCCCCCGCGGCCCACCCAACTATTAGTAATGCAGATTGATGAGGCCGGGCCCGCCGCTTTGTGAAAGTTTGCGGCGGCCGAGGAGGAGGAGGAGGGGGAGGAGGGGGCGGCAGCAGCTGGCCCGGGGCCCCTCCCCGCGCCCGGACCTGCTCCGGGTTTGGCCCACGAGGCTCGGGCTCGGCGCGGCTCGGAGGGCGAGGGGGGCTCAGTGGGGCGGGGGTGAGGGGGTGCCCGGGCCGCGGGGACCGACACCCGCCCGCATCCCGCCCCGGGGCGCACGGCCCCGCGGTCCCGGGGATCCGGGCCGCGGCGGGAGACGGCAGGGGGCGCGCTCTCTGCCTAGGGCCCCTTGCGCGCCTGGGGCCCCTCGTGGGCGACCGCTCTCCCACTGTGCGCCCAGCCCCTTAGCACCCTCTGCCCCAGACTCGATTCTCCAGGCATTGGCTCTCGCCTCTTTTCCCTCCCTTCTCTTCCGTCTCCAACTCCTTGCTTCCGCGGAGATCCCTGGGCCCACACTGGGCCAAGTGTTTAACCTCCCTTCACCTTTCCCCCTCCACCTCTCCCCGACCCTTTCCATCCTTTCCCTTCCTCGCGCCCTTTCTTCCCTTTTGGCCTCCTAAATTCTGATTCCTTTTTTTTTTTCTTTTTCCTCTCTCCCAGTTCATCTTACTCTATTTTCCCTGTTTTCTCATTCCCTGCCGTTATCCGTATCCTCTCTCTCTCTCTCTCTCTCTCTCTCTCTCTCTCTCTCTCTCTCTCTCTCTCTCTCTCCATTAATTTCCCTGATTGGCTCCCTGGCTCCAGCGCGTCTGATGAGCCCTATTCATTGTCGGGCCTGACGCTCTCGACCTGCCCTGGCTGATTGCTGGGGGCTGGCCCCAGGAGCGCTGATGAGCCCCAAGGGTCAGCGGTGCTAATTATCTGCTAATTGTAGATGACTCTGCTCACCTCCCCCGTACGGCTTGACTGTCCCCCTCCTCCGATTCCCAGCAGCAAGATTTGTCGTTGTGGAGGCAGAAGTCATTGGCTTTTGGCTGCATAAGCACCTCGGGTCAGAGAGCGAGAACAAGACAAGCCAGAGTGGCGGCTCAAGCTCGCTGCAGAGCAAGCCCGACCGACAAAAGTGCAGCCTTTGGACCGGGGACTTACGCAGGTGGGGTCAGGAAGAGCCTAATGGTTGAAAGGAGCAACAGCAAAGCCAGACAAGTTCAAAAGGGTGCAGTTTAGGGGAGCGAATGATCCTAGTTAGGTCAAGAGGAAAGCCTGCAGACGCGGAGCTCCGGAGCTCCCACAGGGGACAGAACACAGTAGAAGGGAGTGCTGGATCTCGGTGGATCTGTGTGTCCCAGGCAGAAGTGCTGCGTTCGCTAGTGTGCTGAGCTATTGTCAGACCGGTGTACTCAAAACCAGCGCCCTGAAAGATACTGCCAGCAGGGTAGCACCAAGACTGCGGGCAGGGTGAAATGAGACACGCTTTGAGCTGGTTTTGTGGTAGCCCATGTTGGTACTCAGGGTCAGGAGGATCAGAAATTCAAGGTCATCTTCAGCTACCTAGTGAGTTCTAGGCCAGCCTGAACCTGAGGCCGGGCCGGTTGGGTCTACACAGTGAGACCCTGGGTGGGGGGGGAAGGGAGAGAGAGGGGGAGGTCATGCCTTCAAAATTCATCAGAGAAGTGAGTGGAAGATGGTGTCATTTCTGTGTACTCCTGATACACTTTGGGGACTATATTCACTCAATGAAAAGACTGGGGAAAAGACACCATCTGAGAGAGAGAGAGAGAGAGAGAGAGAAAGGTGCTTTAGCTTAGGTCCCCCAACACACAATAAAGAACTAGAATGTAATAAAGATGGTCTTCCGAGCAACCTTTGTGAAGTTCACCAAGCCCTCCGCAGTACTGATAATGAAGACCAGATTTCAAAAGTGTATTGTCCTTAAGGAGGAAGAGGTCAAGTGCTTGGTTTGATGGCTTTATGGTGCTGGATACATAATAGAGGCTTATTGACTTGATGAATTATGGAGGGAACTTTGAGCTACAATTACTGCAATTAAAGCTGTATGAACAGCTTCCGCACCAATCAAATAACACACGGAGAAGAGCCATTTTTAAAAGTAATTGCATTCATTTTTTTGCATAGGTAATAACATCACAGGGAACAAAATTTCCAAAGCCCAAAAGGACACATGCTACACCATCTCTGTCCCGAAGTTCTGATAGTAAATGCACACTTACACAAGCCTGCATTTCTCTGTGGCACAGAACAGACTGTGCGCCCTCAGGGACTCAAGAGGAAAGACCTTCTGAGCTCAAAAATGTATGTCACCCACCTCAAGCCAAGAGCTTATTGTCTGGCACTTGTACTCAGAGCAGTAGACTCCCTACTCAAGCTGGCAGAGAGGTGCAGTTTTATATTTCGGTACCAGTAAATCTCAGGGAGCAGCCCGCTCGGAAAGGAAGAGGCAAGTGGGAGCTCAGGGGCCTTGTGTTGACTGGGCGTACGTGCCAGATACTGAACTCCGCAACCCATTTATACCTTGCCCCGCTGGGGTCATGAAGAGTGACCGCCTCCGTCTTTGATGTTCAGTAGCTAGTATCACCTGTTTAAGGGTGACTGCTGCAGTCTGCTTTCTGTCCCTTTTATTCAGGGTGAAGCTGCGACTACACAGTAAGGGAGGGGGGCTTTGCTGGGGACTTTCAAAAAGACTTGGAAGCAAGATCTGGCTCTCCCAAGCTGTGTGGCCATGGCCTTCGATTTGACTTCTCTGAGTTTGAGAGAGAGAGAGAGAGAGAGAGAGAGAGAGAGAGAATGATCTACTCTGACTAGTTAAAAAGCAACAGTTACATGCGTGTGAGGCTGTCTCCTCCTATGAGCGTTCTGCAAAGGAAGACTATACCTGCTCTATCAGAAGGGACTCAGTCAGCAGCACTTCAGGACCAAGGCTGCTGCCGTCAAACCCAACACCACCGAAGAGCTGGCTCTTCGCCAGCAGAAAGATGGGGTCTTTGCTGCTGAACCTCTGACCATCTAGCACCTGGCCTTTCCGAAAATGGAGCCAAGGTGCTTGAGAGGTGGTCCAGCCTTAAAGAGCACTGGCTGCTCTTCCAGAGGACACGGGTTCTGTTCCCGTCACCCACATGGTGGCTCTCAACTTCTTGTAGCATCAGTTTCGAGGAATCCGAATCTCTCTTCTGATGTCCCTGTGGTGGCCTCCTCTCATGGTTTGGGGAATGTTCCTGCACAGCAATTTATGTTTTTCAGTTTTCATTTCTTTTTTGGAAATAGAGTCTCAAATGTGATTACTTATTTATATGTTTGTTTGTTTGTTTGTTTTAAACAGGACCTCACCTTGTGGCCTGGCTGGCCTAGTTCTTGCTATGTAGACCAGTAGACCAGACTGGACTCAAATTCAGATTCCCCCTACACTTGGATGAATCATTTGATCTACCTTTTTTGCTTGGTCCTATGTCAGGCCTCATCTTCTGGCCTCTCCTTCACATGCTGGCGTTGCACCTAGACACAAGGAATGAGCAAAGTGCTCTAAAGCCAAAGCCAACAGGTCCATATCTGACTCACTGAGGCGGAGTATCCTCCCACTGTGGGCCTCGTCCGCGTCTGTCCGCGAGTACCCTCTGGTGGCACTAGAACGCAACTACAGTTACTCGAGGGAGGCACGGCGTGCCGCAGCGCCCCCTGGCGTTGGTCAGGACAGGCGCCGAGGGCAAGGGAACTGGAACCAGCCAAGAGACCCGATGGCTTCTTGATCCACTGTGAGTGCGGGGTTCGGAGCGAGGGTTGTACACGAGTATCTTGAAGTCTAGTGCGCATGCATGTAGGCATTGCACCTTTATGGCGGCAAGGTTCTCGAACTCTGGCTATCTGCTGTGTCGAATGTGTGTGGTACGTGTGAGGCCACCCGTTCACAGGCGGATAGGTTGGTAGTGGGGAGGTCTGCGCCTCCAGTGCAGGGCGGAGTCCTCACGGAGGCGTGAAATTGGTTTGGAGCAAACACATTACGGAAAGCAATTACCAGGGAGAGGTTCTGGGCCCGCGGGACCATCAGCCAGGAGGCTGGGGAGGAAGCTCCCTGGCTTGCAAGTGTCTGGATGTCTAAACCTCAGAAAGGGTCTTCCTAATGCTGCTTCCTTAAGGGGCAAGGCGTGAAGTTAGGTACAGCCTCTTCGAACCGAACCAACTCCTCCGGACCTCCTTTTTTGTCTTCCCTTCTCAGCCGCTTGAAAAGGAGCCCCACACCCAGTGTCGCCCAGACCACTCTCACCCTCACACCTCGCTCTTTGTATTCTAACTAGCTCACGTGTGCTTCGTGATGACTGCGTGGCTTCTCTGAGGGCAGGGCCATGTCTCACAGACTTACACTTACTGCCTTAACCCCGGCAGTTAGGAAGCACAAAACGAACCGTGTGGAAGGGATTAAACAGAACCTCATCCGGAACCCATTAACAGGGTGCCTGAAAAGTTGTGTCCAGGGCAACAAGGTCCCCTTGGAACAGGCTCTTAAACTCATGCACTTCCAGTCCGTCGGTCCATCTGGCCTTTGTAAGCATGTCTTCTCTGAGATGTCTAACAGGTTACTCCGGCTAACACAGACCCCACCAAATCCCTTACCTTAGTATTTCCACCCACCTAGTTGTTCAAGCCAAAACAAAACAAAACCCCTGAGGCATGCTGGGTGACTGCCACACGCAGCCCATCAGCAAGCACTCTCCATCCACCACCCACAAGATTCCAAAGCTAGGCCACTGTCATCTCCCTCACATCCCACAGTGGCTGCAAACCGCTCCAGCTTGGATTCTCCGTGCAACCCCTTCCTCAAGCCAGCTACTCTTAGCCGGGCAGCCTGAGAAACACGGGCCCAGGGACTTCTCTGCTTTCCCCCACATTCTACTTACACGCTGGCTCCTCCTTGTCATTCAGATGTCAGGTTAATGCTGAGACTTCCTCAAAGAATCCAAAACAACTCCCCATTGCTGTCTCATCGCTGTCTGCTTCTGTCTATACTTATTACTGTGTGCAACTTTTTCTTGTTTGCCTAGTGTTTTCCAGCAGAGTAGGGGGGATAGAAGGCTGGCCCTAGCATCCCCTGCAGCCTTGTGCTTGCTCAGCTTAAAACGCAGGAGGCACAGCAATTATGGACAAATAAATGAACTTGTGACATCCTCCAGAACCCCTCACCTCAGGGATAAGATAGCATCTCCAGAGAGACCCACTCCGGTTGGAGAAGGACTTTCTGCAATGGGGCCCCGTCAAAACCTGGAAATCGTCTTCTGACCTCCACCTTGGGAGGTGCAGGCCTGCTGGGACCAGATAGTCTGGCTTTTCCATGGCTAAGGCTATAGACAAACCCTGGACCCTCTGGTCGTACCAAAGGCCGCTCTCCAGTCCTCAAGCCACGGGATAGCACCTGAAGCTCAGGCTGGAAAAGTGTTCTGAAGCCTGGGAACTCTGTCCAGTGGCTCTTGCCATCACAGACAACAGCATACTCGCTCAGCGCTGTGTATTTAGGTTGCTCCGCCCCTGGCTTCAAACAACCTGGCACTGCAGGGCGGGCGGTGGCACTCCACTCTGCCCTCTTACAGATGTGGAAACCTCAGAGGCTTTTGTTCCACAACAGGCTGATGGCAGAGTTGAAGATAGACCCCAGATCTGGTGACAGCTCACACTCTTCCATGACAAAACTGCGTTTAAAGAAGTGGGTTAAAGGGGCGGAAGAGATGCTTCAGCAGTTAAGAGCACTGGATGCTCTTTCCAAGGACCTAGGTTCAGTCCCCAGCACCCACATGGCAGTGCCCAACCATCTGTAACTCTAGTTCCAGGGGATTTGACTCCCTCTTCTGGCCTCCAGGGGCTACAGGAATATACATTCTGAACACACATATATTCAGGTAAAACATCCTTATGTAAAAAAAATAAATAAATAAAGCAGGTTAAAAAGCACAGAAACCAGTCGTGCCCCTGGACCTACAGAGTTGGGCGGGCAGTGGGTAAGCATGGTTATTTCTCTACACCCGGACCCCTGGTGCTTACCCAAGCCATGGCTGCTCTGTCTCCCACATACACGAGCCCTTTCCCAGCACCTCTCATCTCCAGCCCCCGGCCAGCAGCTTCCTGTCACACACCTGCCTTGCCTACCCTTCAGGCCACCTCTTCTGACAAGCTCTCACTCTGGAGGCCATTTACCTCTGCCTGTGAGGAGAGGAGCAGGTTGGCCTGAGACCCGCTGGTGGTTACTGAAGGGAGAGGTAAGCTAGCTTGCACAGGGCAAACCCATCCTGATTCTATGTGAGAAAGTCGCCTCAAGGATGGCGGAGGCGGCTTGGCAACGGTACCAAATCACACAACCTTTAGAGCTTTGGTTTCGTTTTGCTTTTTTGTTTTGTTAAGAGAAAGTCTCACCACAGTGCCGTGTGGTCACTCTCCACCCTCCTGCCTCTACCTTCCAAGGGCTAAGATAACCCCTGCACCACTGTTTCGGCTTCAGCCTAGAGATTTCCAGTGTGCATACAGGTTTGCACAGTTGCTCTCTCTCCATCAGTCTCAGCTGGCTGCTGACCTGGCCTCTTCCCTCAAGTGTGGGTCAAGGCATCCACTCCCGGCTTGTGCTGGCAGGATGGCCTCTCTTCAGTCACGTGCTGCACAGAGGCGCCCTTGGGGAGCCTGCTTTGTTCTCGAGGCAGTGCACACCTGGAAAGAGAGCCGGGGCATCAGACAACTGCAGTGGCCTTGGAAGCAGCTGGTTCAGGCCAGACCTTCCTCTTGTCTCCTGCCCCCCAAGCACAGCAACTGTCCCCGGCAGCCAGGGCTGTCCCCAGCAGCCAGGGCTCACCTAGTAGAGCACGTCCTCAAAGTCCAGCTGCAGAAAGCGGAGCAGGCGGGACGGCAGGGGAAGCCGCGGCAGAGCAAGAGGCAGGCAGTCCTCCAGGTGAGCTCGGAGGGCACATCGGCAGAGATGCTGCAGCGAGCGGGGCTGCCTCACCAAGGCAAAGAGGGAAGAGTAGAAGTGATGGTGTTTCTGCAGACAGGAGGAGGGACTCAGTGAGGACAGCCTTGGAAAACTGGTACCCATGACTCACGGCGACCACTGGGAGCCTCATAGAAACTGCCAGAATTCACTCCAGAAGGTATATTTCTCTAGATACGAGTGGGCTGCTGGGTAATTTCTAGAGAGGCCTGACAAGGCAGCCCCTTAGGGAATCATGTCTCTCAGGGCCAAGCTGAGTGATGTGTTCATGGTCCTGGATGCTGACCTGTAGAATTTCAGATGGTACCAAGCCCTTGGCCTCCTCAGGAAGCTGCACCACACAGTAGGTGTTCATCAGGACCTCGATGGTCCGCGGGGACGTGCACCAGCGATCCAACACCTGCAAGAGCAAGAGACAGGGGACCCTGTCAGGCCACGTGGATGACTGGATGATGAGAACAGCAGCTGTAGGGTCCCCAGAGAGTCTGTAGTTCTTAACACCTGATTTGTGTGTGACCTCATTTGAAAATAAGGCTTAATTTACTTGATTCTTTTTTCTTTTTTAATTTGCTTGTTTTGCCTCTATGTATGGCTGTGTACCACATATGTGCAGTGCCGTGGAGGTCAGATGAGAGCGTTAGAGTCCCTGGAACTGGAATGAGGGTTGGTTGTGAGATGGTTGAGTCGCAACACCCACAATGCCATGCTCTTCTGGATGCCAGAGGCCCAAGGAGGAGTGGCAAGACCTTGAAACTGCCAAGCCATCTCTCTAGCCCCTCTCCACAAATGTATCAAGACGGGCTCAAGCGCGCAGAGAACCACCTGACTTTGCCTCCCAAGCACTGGACTTAAAGATGTGTGCCACCATGCACTGCAAAATATTTTTAAATTACGTGTCTACGTGTCTGTGTGTGTGGGTGCTGGTTTGTGGGTGCCTGCAGAGGCCAGAAGCAGGGGGTCAGAGTCCGTGGAGCTGGAGTTACAGGCTGCTGTGAGCCACCCAGTGTGGCAGACCTGTCATTCTGGAATGCTGGAATCACAGATTTGCACATGCTCAGTTTGGAAACAGGACTTTTGCAGATTCAGTCAAGCTGATAGTCGTTAGGATGGTCTCGATCCAAGACGGCAGTTATTCTTACCTGAATAACAGGGCTTGGATAGAGTTTAGTAGTTTGCCTAGTGTTCATGAGACCCTGGCTCAACCCCCAGTACCATATAAACCGTGTATGTAATACCTGCAGTCCCAGTAACTGAGAGGTGAAAAGAGGAAGATCAAAAGTTCAAGGTCATCCTTAGTTGTATCCCAAGTTCAGAGCCCATCACAAAGGTGTCCCAATGAGAATATCAGAGTGATATGGGCACAAGCCAAGGAATACTAAGGAATCACCAAGGCTGGTGGAAAAAGCCTTGTCAGCACCTCTGTTTCAAGCTCCAGGGGCCAAACCTGGGAGCAGAGGGCTTCCATGGCGGTAAGTGGGGTACCCCATGGCCCAGTGTGGGGTACTTGCTTGGAGCAGCACCAGGAAATCAACAACTGTGGTTCTTGTGTTCACCACGGCTTGTGTTCACCAGATTCTTTTCCCAGCAATTTGCAGGCACCAACCCTTAATCCTTATCTCGATCAGAGATGGGCTGCTATTGTCCCCAATTTCTAAGCGAGGGAAACTGAGGCACAAAGAGGTTAAGAACCTTAGCCAGGTTGCAGTTTTAGCGGGCGTACCCGGCACACTGGCACCCTGCTTCTAATCACCACACCATCCTCCTCTCCCACGCCTCTCCAGGGCTCTGTCCTGGATTTTCCTGATGGCTAAAGATTAGTCCTTGGCCGGGAAGTGGGCTCCTGAGCAGATTGAAAACATCAGAGCTGGGGCTCGAGACAGCTCAGAGCTTGTCTTGCATACACAAAGCCTCTGACTCCGCGGTAAGTGCCATATAAACTTGGTGTGGGGTGCAGACCGGACTTCCTAGCATGGAGGTGGGGCTAGACGCAGAAGATCGGAAGTTCAAGGTCATCTTTGGCTACAGAGAGAGTTGGAAGCCTGTCTAGGCTACATGAGACCTTTATGAGACCCTTCTCATAAAAACAAAAGCCCTGACTGCAAAGATGCCTCAGTGGTTAGAGGTACTCGCTGGTCTTGAGGAGGACCAAGCATCTACATGACAGCTCACAACCATTACAACTATGGTTCCAAGGAATCCAACGCCCTCTCCTGGCTTCTGTAGACACCATATACCTGAAGGCACCATATTCCTGCTTCAGCCATATACCTGAAGGCAAAATACCCACACGACTAAAAATATTGTATGTTAAAAAAAACAAAAAAAAAAAAAAACAAAAAAAACCAAAACTCAGGTATGGTGGCACAGGCCCTTTAATCCCAGCATTCAGAGGCAGTGAAACTGCAGTGTGCTGTCTCCCCAGGGAGCATTTCCACACATAACCTGCACCTACTCCATCATAGGCATCAGCACATGCGCCAGGAACTTGCTTCCCAGGATAGTGCCAGTGGGCAGTGGAGCAGGTGGAAGGACCTCGTTTGGGCACAGGGGCTCCTGGAGCCAGCATTTTATGTGCTCGACGCCTCCATTTCTTGTCCTGTCCCTGAGAAGTGCTTATCAGAACTGTCTCAGCTCAGTCTGCCCCAGGCGTTGCGTTACATCTCTGCTGGAATGCCTGCTCTGTTCCCTCCCTCTCTCGAAGTCCCTATGCCAAGTCCTGCCTCCAGGAAGCCCAGGCAGTCCCCCAGCCCTCACCGAGGCTGTGCCAGCTAGCTTTGCCCTCTCTTTGGCCTGATCACTCCTTCTATTGGTATGCCTGGCAAGAGCATTCTCATTGCATCAACTTCACCCGACAACACTAGCCAAGGCGCCCTGAGCATCATACGTAGGCCACACCCCGTCCTAAGTTACACCTACACTAACCCTAGAATGTAGAGAACCCTGTTTTACAGACAAGGGAGCAGGCCCAGGAAGGTTAAGCAACAGGCACATACAGGTGTCTGGCAGAGCCTACTCTGTCTTCTCTCTCCTCTCTCTCTCCCTCCCTTTCCCTTCCTCCTTCCCTCTCTTCCTCTCTCTTTCCACTCTCTCTCCAGACAGTTTCTTGTGTAGCCCTGGCTGTCCTGGAACTCATTCTCTAGACCAGGCTGGCCTGGAACTCCAGAGATCCACCTGCCTCTGCCTCCTGGGTGCTGAGATTAAAGGCGTGGGCCACCACTGCCAACAGAGCCTATTCTTTCCATGGTCACCAGGCTTGTATCCTGCTGGTGGCGCACAAGGCCTCATGGGCACTGACTCTCTCTGTGACACTACAGCTTCCCACTTTTTCAGCAGACGCTATATGCCATGCTGGGAACTCAGGAGCCAAAGACTTTCAGCGACTCCCTTACACCCACAGGAACGAGTGTCGAAGTGGGACCCCGCCCAATCCAGGTCTCTTCAGCATCAGGCTTCTGGAGAGCTGCTGAAGCTGACAGGCCCCATACATGAGTCTCAGAGTCACCCTTGCTGGGAGAGTTGGGATCCTAGCCAAGGCTACAGGGGCTGCAGACTGTGAGAAAGAGACAAATGGTGTCCTTTATTCTGTCCCCTTCCAGGACAGCTAAGGGCCAGAGTAGGCTGGGGGCAGAGGAGGGAGGGGTCTGGAGATGTCTATCTACTGTACCAGGTCCTCTTCCTGGCCCTGCCTGGCGGGGAAATCATTAGCTGTCAGAACCGCAGTCAGATTACAGGGAATTGCTCGTCTCCTAATTATCTGGTGTTAATAGGAGATTAATTAGTGTTAATTGTTGATTTTCTTGTATTTTCCCAAAGGGGAGACCAATCTGCCGAACTCTCGGGCTGTTTAATTATTTGGTCTTGCTTAGGAATCCAGACAGATGCTGCTAGGTTTATGAGCAAAGGGGAAAAGCAAGGACAGCGGTGATGGCTTGGGGGAGCGGGGTAGGGTTAGCAGGGACCTGCCCACAGCCACCGCCACCCTCCCAAAAGGCCAGTTTAGCTTTATTCCCCTTGGAGAAAAACTGTCTCCACTCCAGGCCCAGCTGTCTCGTGTTGTAACGTAGCTCAACTTAGCATGGGACAGAGCCCCTTCTCAGGACACCCCAGCCCCGCATCTCAAGTAGAACTCGCTTCATGATTGAAACTGGAAGATGACAGGGAAAAGCTTTTTCAAAGTGTAGTGACAGCTAGCAGGGTGTGTGTTTAGGAGGGGGCCCTAAACTTTCAGAAGGCAGGGTTATGTTCCTTCCCCAATGCTCAAGGGTCTGGAGCCTTGTGGAGCAGATTCAAGCTCTGCCCTCGGGGAGGCTTGCCCACGCCCAGGGCACAACTCGCTCCACTGATTCTGCTGCCATGGCAGATGTCTTCAAACTATCTTCCTCAGCTCAGGGCCTGAAGAAGGCCCCTAAGCCCTCACTGCTGCCCTCAGCGGTCCTGCTTCTTCTGTCTTCCTGATCCTTTGTAACTGTCCCACTGCCCTCCGTCTACCTTCTTCAAGTGCACACACGTGTGTACCCACACGCACACCTGTTTGCACGCACCTGTTGCTGCGTCTCTTTCCTTATTTTTAAGCTTTCGCTTACTTGTTGTATGAAAGAAGAAACTCATCTATCTGTTCAGCTTGCTCCAAGTTGCTTTGAGAAGCAAACCTGACCCAGGTAATGGCCTTCCCCCCTGCCTCCAGCCCCACATCCCCTGTACCTTGGGGAGCGCCCCTGGCCAGACCCGGACAGCACCATGGTTGAGCAGAGCTCGCACCGTGTGCTCGGGGCTGTGGGCCAGGGCTGTAGCCGGACCTTGCAGAGCACAGTGCAGAGGCATGTGACCCCCATAATCCATGGCATTAGCGCTGACGCCTCGGGACAGGAGCAGCTCCACAACAGCTGTATGGCCGTGGCGGCAGGCCAGGTGCAAGGGCCGCTGCTGGTCCTGGTTGGCCGCGTCCGCGTCTGCCCCAACTGAGATCAGCAGGCGGCACAGCTGAAAACAGCGGGCGGCGGCGGCCTGGGCCTCCGTGGGGGATGGACCGCGGGCGTCGCAGGCAGCCAGCAGTGGGGTCCAGCCTTCAGCGTTGCGGGCGTCAGGACAGGCGCCCCATCTCAGCAGCAGGTCTGCTAGTTCCACGTGGCCCAGCCGGGCAGCTGTGTGTAAAGGGGTCTCTTCTTCATCCTCAGTCCGACCATCCACTTGCGCCCCAAACTTCAGGAGCAACTCCACACACCTGATCAGGGAGAGATGGTAGGTGAGGAAAATGGGCAGCAACCCTGCTTTTCTGCTGGTCTGAGCACAGCTAACACCCCGGGGAGCTCTGGGGAACCTCGTGGTTCTACACCCTCCTTCCATCCAGGCTTTCTCAGAACGTGAGGCAGAACCCACAGCGGAGGCCCTATACTTGCTCTCTGACTAGTGAATTCAAATGATCCTCTTGACTCCAAAGTTCTAGGATTACAGGCACCAGCCATTAGAGACCATGGGACACCTCTCTGGGTTTTGTTTTAAAAGATTTCTTTTTGTTATTTTTAATGAGAGAGAGAGAGAGAGAGAACTCAAAAGCATTAGATTCCCTGAAGCTGGAGTTATAGGCAGTCATGAGCTGCTTGATGAGGGTGCTGGGAACTGAACTCAGGTCTCTGAAAGAGTGGTACTTGCTCTTACCTGCTGAGCTACCTCTTCAGCCCCAACATAGCAGCTTTAAAAACAAACCGAGTGCTGGAGAGATTGCTCAGCAGTTAGGAGCACTGGCTGCTCCTCTTGAGGACCCAGGTTCAATTCCCAGCACCCCTATAGTGGCTTACAACCATCCAAACTCCAGTTCTAGGAGATCCTAGATCTAGGAGAATCTAGGAGATTCTGACCTCCTTAGGTATATACGAGACATACACATGTTATGCAGGAAGAACATTCACACACATAAAACAGAATAAATTAAAACCCCCAAAAAACAAAACCCCACAGCCCTGAGTTCCTCCTGCAGGATCATCCCCTACATCCCCGTGAGAGGACGAGTCACAAGCAGTTACCATGTTCTGCTGACGGCCCGGCTTCAGTCCCTGGGACTCTCATTACTCTCACATCCCAGAGGACACCAAGACTGCAAGAACTGAGGATCTTGCAAAGGTTTAGACTCTAGTCAGAGATGCAGCTGACGGGGCCTAGCAAAGCGAGCGCTGGCTGCTTTCCCGAAGCACCCTTCTTTGCTTTCCTGTACCCATGTCATTCCACCATGCCCGGCATGGAAACTTTTGTATTCTATGTATTAATTGAAATTACATGGGTTTTTTTTTTTTGGGGGGGGGGGCTTTGAGGAAACTTTAAATTACATGCATGGTTCACTCTTTCTCTCTGTCTCTGGTTCTTTGAGACATGATCTGACCTGAAACTTGCTATGAAGCCTACACTGTCCTAAAAAGCCAGGGATGACCTTGAACCTGGATCCTCGTGCCTGCACCTGCCTATGCTAGGATCACAGGTGTATGCTACTCCTCCCCGATTCGCTTTAGATTTTCACCAGACTGAGGTGGCACAGAACATCTCAACCGTAATGTGACTAACCCCATGAAATCCTCTGGAGGTGAGTGAGTTTAACAAGGGGACCAGGTCCTTAGGAGGGGACTCAAGAACGGATGACTTGCCCCTTTCTGCAAGGCATGCAGGGGTGGAGGGAGGGCTCGACTTCGTGGGTTTCCCAGGCCCCTTCTGCTCAGATTCCATGCTGACTACACAGTGGTAAGTGTGGTCTCATCTCTCCTGAATCACATGTCACAATTACGTAGGTCAAAGCAAAGGAATATTTCCCTATAAAAGATGAATCACAGACACACTTGCATGTGTCAGTGTCTTATGAGCTAAAGTTTACTATTCTGTTGTGCTTGGGATGGGACCCGGGACGCTGAGAAGACTATGCAAGCACTCCCACCAAGCCATAGTCCCAGCCCTTGAACCTAGTCCTTTTCCCCTTCAGTATGCGGCCACGGGTAACTGCAAACTCCTAACCCTCCTGTCCCCATCTCTCAAGATGCTGGTCTTACGAGCCAGCCAGGCCTGGTGATATTGGAATCCAGTCTGCCCACTGGGACTTCCTCAAGTCCTGTACAGTCTGTTGGGGCTATAGAACACCAAGCTCTCTGAGGGTAGGCCCATGCTTAGCACAATGCCCGGAACATCAGAGGAGCGCAGAAAACATTAAAACTTCACAGCAATACTGTCTTTTCCACTTTGGAGCTGGCCAGAGGCCTCAGTGAAGGCCATGAGGCTGGGTGCCTGCCCCAGCTCTCCACTCTCCCCCAGAGGAGCAGAAAAACCATCTCAGATTGAAGTTGCTGCAGTTTCTCGAGTGAGACCAATGGATGGATATCTCAGGAACAACTACATAGCAATACTACCAGCCCTTGTCCCCTTGAGAGTGAGTCCAGGATGAGAGGTCACTCACTCAAGGATCCCGGGCCCCCGGCAGAGGTGCAAAGGGCGTTTCCCATCCTGATCGGGGAGGTTGGGATCTGCTCCTGCCACCAACAGCACATGAACACAGGCAGTGTGACCTGCAGCACAGGCCTCGTGTAGGGCAGTGCGGCCCCCGGGAGCACTGTCCGGCCTTGCTCGACGCCTCAGCAGCAACCGAAGAACTTCAGTGTGGCCACGGCTGGCTGCCACATGCAGTGGAGTGGTCAGCTGCTCTTCGTATGTCAGAGACCAGAGTCCTAGGAAGGGAGAGACAGAGGCCTCAGATCCTAATGGATGATAAAGAGCTGCCAGTCAAGGGGAGGAGGCTGACAGAGGGAGAATGAAGGAACCCAGAGCTCGGTCTGCAGCCTCCCCTCTCCCACTCAGACCCTTTCACACCCCACATCCCATACTCAGAGCACGGATGTTGAAGCGGAAATCTCTCCATCGCTCTGGGTCGCTGGTATCAAAGACAGAATCAGGAGCCAGGCCAGTGCTGGAGTCCGCGAGGATTCGAGAGACAGAGCCCACATCCCCAGCCAGAACTGCCTGCCAGAAGGCCAGGGCAGGTCCCGAAGCCGTGCGGGTGATGATAGGTCCCAGGCCAGGCTCAAGGTGCTCCTCAGACCCTCTGTCAGGCTTTTCCACCAGCCGGGCACAGAGGGTATGCCTGTCACCCTGAGGCTCTCTTTGGCCCCTGCACTCCTCTGGGGACCAACTCATGACATATGGGGAAGGGGATAGTGTCAGAAGGAAAGAAGAAAAGATTATAGGCAGAGAGGACGAAGGGAGAGAGACACAGGCAGAGAAGGCAGAGGCCCTGTGTCACTCGCTGGAGCCTGACCTGGCCACGATGTCCAAGCAGGAGCTATTCTAGGCTCCACATGATTTCTATCTTGGGCCAAAGGCTAGGTTGTTGGGAAGGTTTGGTGTAGGGGAACAGCAGCTAGGGACTTGGGCTTGCCTTCAGTTCTTGGGACCTCTGTTCCCAAGGCAGCCAGCCCAGCTCCCACCTCAGGCCTCCCGACCCCCAGCTGCCTCTCACCCCTCTCGTGGCTGCTCCAGCGAGGCTCAGCTGCCCGGCTCTCCAGCAGCAAGTCAGCTGTGCTGTGAGGGGGGAACAGGTCCCGTAGCCTTGTCAGGTCCCCGGTGTATAGGGCGTTCTGCAGAGCCATGTCACGGCACAGCAGCGGTGATGACCGAGAGGTCCTTCGGGCCGGGCAGGACTGAGATCTCCAGATCTGGTAGGCAGGGGCAGTGGGAAGGCACCCCAGATTGTGTCTCCTGTGGGGAGGGGAGCTCCTTCCCCAAGGCATGGCTGGTTTCTAGGAGAGGGAGCCAAAGAAGCAAGACTTGGGCCACGCTGAAGTTGGACTGTTCAGGCAGTGCTGGGCTCCAGCCAGGAGCAGCCTGGTATGGGAGGAGCCAGGGAGCCACAGGCCAGCCGTAAATAGCACCGGGAGTCAGTACCCATATGAAAGGTTCCTGCTGGAGAGAAGGGAGAAGGGGGCAGAGCAGAATGGTGGGGAAGCAACTCAGAGCTTCACTTCCACAGAGGAATGGCACCAAGGTTGAAGCTCTGTTCTAGCCATTGCCTCTCAGACAGGAAAACATCCCAGAGAAGGAAAGGTGTGCCTAGAGCCACACAGGTAACTTGCCCCAGAGCCAGGACTGGAGCCAGGATTCTAAGCTCCTTCTTGCCTGTCACTTGTTCCATCATTGAGTCAGTTCCAGGTGACTCATCTGTGACCTCAAGGGAGGCTGTTGGTTCCTGTTCCTCGAATACAACCTTCCACTCCTGAGCCACAGCCAAAGGAACCTGGTAGAGATGGGCCTCAGAGACTCTGTGTGAGGCGTCCTCAGGGCATCTCTGCTTCTGTCCAGGAAAACAGGGCTTGGTCCTCAGGCAGCAAGAGAATCAGTCCTGTGCCCATCCCAGACATTGACCCCGCTCTGATCCTCAGTGCTCATCCTAGGTGTTGACGTCCATTCCCATCCCAGGTACCAACTCCCTGGCCATCCCACGTTCTGATTTCCACCCACTCTTGGTGCCAACCTCCTCTGCCCATCTCAGGTGCTAACTTCACTCCCTGGGTTGCCGGGGCCAGCCGGGCAGAGTCGAACGGTTCTTGAGTTGGGTGTGAGGATTAAAATTAATAAAATAAACACACAGCACACAGGAAACTTTTTAAAGGTCCAGACTCGACGGCTTTTGCAAAAGGCAGACTGCTGCAGCAAGCAGTGCCAGCAGCCAGTCTCCAGTGCTGCCTCATCCTCTGTCTCCAG
Organism: Meriones unguiculatus; assembly: GCF_030254825.1. Taxonomy (NCBI): domain Eukaryota; kingdom Metazoa; phylum Chordata; class Mammalia; order Rodentia; family Muridae; genus Meriones; species Meriones unguiculatus. The sequence continues at coordinate 16,720,640 of NC_083368.1, read as the reverse complement.
CCTTCTGACCACTTTATTTATTTTGAGGAGTTACTTTAGCCAGTAAAACATCTCAGAACAATAGGTCAATTTACACAAGGAGCCTGAGGAAGAGGTGTAACCCTCACAAGCTATCCCACCTGTTGTCACAAACAAAAGAAGATGGACTTGCAAGTTCTCCTCTGCCATTAGTAAAGGCCTGCTAAAAGCCATCTCTCCGCCGAGATTTAAATATCAAAGCAGGCCGCTGAGTCACGGCTCCCGACACTGGGTGACCCCCAGCGTCACCTGCATGGCATCTCTATCCCGCCATCTTTGCATGGGCATCTTAGCTGGAAGCAATAGAGGAAGCAAGCCTTTCTGCCTGGTCATCAGCATAAGATAGACTGCTTTGGTTGAGGAAGGTGGGGGTAAAAGGCAAAGAATGGAAAAAGGGAACACTGAGGTGAAGCCGGTGGACTCAGCTCCATTGTGTCTGCCAGGCCCAGGGTCTGGGTTGCTCTAGCTTTGGGGCTCTCTTCTGGTCTGGCTCACTTTTCTCATTTCCTCTCTACAAGGTTGGCAAGTCTGCCTTCTGAGAAAGCACGGTGTCTCCCTCAGCCCTTGCTGACAGGTGGTCCTGGCCTCTTGAGTTTGCTACCCACTTTGCAGGGACCTTTGAGGAGAGAGGTTGTAACAGGTACTTTTTGCCTTGCCTGACTGAAAACAAAAAGAACAAACAACCCTCACACAACAACAACAAACTTGACAGAAACAACTTAAAAAATACAAGATTTATTTTAGCTCACAGCACAAGGGAACACAGTCCATGAGGTTGGGGCAGGCACAGAAGCAGGTACAGGAGGCGGCTGAGAACATTGCTTCAGCCATCAGAACGTACAGAGGAAAGAATACCAGTGCCCGGCTTACATTCTCTTTGATTTCAGTCCAATACCCCACGCCGCGAAATGGTTCCACCCACATTTAGAGTAGGCCTTCCCACCCCAAAATATAAAACTCTCTCCCGGGTATACCCAGAGACTATCTCCAAGGTGATTCCAAATTCTAGATCATGTCAGGGTGACCGTCAATGTCAATCATTATCCACCACAGAGGGGAAAGGCCCCGTAGTGGGCATTGCCCTCAGCCATCTCTATGGTCCACCACGGCCCCTCTAGCCCATTCCCACCTTCCTCAGGCCCTCACTCTGTCGATGCTTTGGCAAGCATAACTGAGTCTCAGGTCAAGAAGGATGTCCTGTCCAACATCTCCTCCCTTTGTAGAGAAGGAAACCAAGGTACAGACCGGTTATACAGGGGATGAGTGCCAGCGGGCTAAAGCAAAGTCAACTAACTCCCTTCTAGACACGGCATTTGTCCCTTTGGATCTTCTCTCCTCTGCCCTTCCCTTCCTGTTCTTTTTTTTTTTTTTTTTCTCCTCCTCCCTTAAGTACCTTGAGCAAGTGGAGAGCCAGCACAGGAGAAATGACAAGATAAAAGTCACAGGTGTGGTAGGAGGGGCTCTGACAGCCAGAGGTGTGTTCAAGGAGGCAGGGTCCAGGGTCAGGAAGACGTAAAGATGATGAACAGAGAAGAAAGCCCTCAGCAGCCACCTGGGTCTTTATGTATCTGTCCTGCCCTTAGCCCTGGAGGCTCCACTCATTCACCACCAATATACCATCACTTCTTTTTCTTCTTCTCCTTTGCCAGTCTGGCCTCCTCAGCCTCCTGTTGGTCCCTGCTAAATTTTATATTCTTTTTTGCCAGTGGAGTGTTGAAAAACCATTCCTGGGTTGGCAGAGAAGTGGAGATTCAGTTCGCTGCATACAACCCTCCTTTACCCTACAATGTTCTCCCATCATCCTCTCTCGCTTGGCACAGCAGGGGATTCTCCTAGTTACCTGTCATTACTTCAGGCCATAGTGTCAGCCATTTTTGAGAGGCATGTCATGTTTGCTTCCCTTCACCCCTACAGGCCTCTGTGACTCCTAAGGTCAACCTTCCTCCAGAGATGGTGACCAAATCAAAGTGCTGGCTAGTGCCGGCAGCCCGGCTGGTCCTTTCCGGCTTCTTTCCTCAGGTTCTTACACCTTAGCCCCTCCTTAGTATTAATTGTCTCTTTCCCTACTGATGTCCAAGTTCATCTACCCTGACCATCTCCTGGCAATGTAGGGGGATGGTAGGAGGAGCCCCAGGCATGAGGAGGGCTGACTCCAGGCTAGCATTGCTGAACCCACTGACCCTGGCCTAGCAGCTTCACCTTTAGGGACTCCTCCTCTTCCCTGTATACTGGATCCATCCTTGCCAGGTGCCCCACAAACTCAGACGCAACCAGTGGCCTCTTGGACATCAGAAAGAGCCGCCGTTCAGTCAGCGTCAACTGGATGGCGTGTAGAATGCGACCGGCTGTGTAGCCATCAGACACCCTAGACAGGGCACTAATATCCAGATTCTGGCCCAGCTGTGTTCCTGGTCTCCGCTTCTCTAGCAAGCGTTTCCAGAGCACTGCAGGAGGAGGAGAGAATGGAGCTTAAGGGTCAGAGAGCAGCAGAAAAGCCGAGTCCATAACCTCTGCCTGTGTCTGAGGCGATCTGGACCCCTGGAGAGCAGCATGTCTCTCCAGGAAGGTGTGGGACCTGGAGACAGGGGTGCTCTTCTAGTCACACAGCCAGTGTCCATTACACGGAGGTCAGGAGCCAGAGAACTGGACTGCTAGTATATGGCTTTTCCAGGCTCATCATTTGGTGCTGGAGCTGAGGCTCAGGGCAAGAGTTGGGGGGCGAGGAGAAGGCAGGGGCTCAGAAGGCTGCTGGTCCCTGGGTTCCATTCCTGGCCTCACCATAACGAGAAGCATAATCAGGCCGGGGTAGGAAGAGGATGCGCTCGTAGAACCGGCACAAGCCCTTCATTTCAGCCAGCTGTGGGCGCTCCGTAGTCCCTATCAGCATCACACGGTCGCCAGGGCTCAGCTGTTTCGCGGCCTTCAGGAGGTCTTTCTTTATTCTCTTTGGGTCCATCTGCCCCAAGGAGAGAAGTCTGTGGGTTTGGGGCATGGCAACAGAAGCTGTGGGACCTCTATTCCCAGAGCACACAGGCTAGGGTAGGCTTCACATCAGTCCTGAGAGCATCAGGGGGAGCCCTGTGTCCAGCTCTGAGGCAAGGAAAGTAAGCCTGATGGTGAGAGGGGGCTTGAGCAAGGTGTCGGAGACCTTTTCACTGACTTGAAAGAATTCAATGACTTGAGCAGGACTGCCAGCCTTGCCCCAGGCTCTGGGTGTCTTCACAGCCTTTCTGTCCACCGTCCTTACCAACTTTTCTTCCTTTGGGACCTTCTTGTAGAAGATTTTCTCAGTATTTCCAATCCAGATGACAGAGGGCTGAAGGACTCGGGCCACCTGCAGAAACCAGATGTCAGACATCCCTGAGCAAAAATCCCCTCCCCCCAGTCAGACCCCAGCAGCTGACCTTGGAGCCCCTAGCTTCTACTTGCTCTCCTCTGCCTCCATCTCCTCCCAGTTCCCCAGCCCAGGGGCTTCAGAGGAACCCCAGGCTCCCACAAGGGCTTGCTGGAAGGATGTCAGTTCAGATCCCTGTATCTCAGTACACCCTAAGTCACCCCCAAACTGTTAGGAAAGCTCCCCCTTCGGTTATCTCTTTCCTGAGAAAGCAACACGCTTTCAAGCTCAAGGCTGCAGACCTTAAAGACTATGTGCACCAGCAGCTGCGCCCCATTCTTTCCCGGGTATTTGCCCATCACGTTGTCAGGCGACAGGTCAAACAGGTTGGCGCCGGTTTCCGTGCACACTGCCTGGACCAACATCTTCTTACCCATGCCACGGGGTCCCACCAGGAGGAAGGATCGGACATGGGGGGCCATGGAATGGATGTCGTGGGAGCCTGGCAGGAAGGAGACAGAGCTGGAGAGGGCCAGGGAACAAAATGGGGTGGTAGGTGGCAGGAGACCCTGGAAGGTTCTGCCAAAGCCTGGGGCTAAGAGGGTGAGGCTTGGGTCTGGGATGTACTGCCTTCCCCAATACCTGAGCAGCTTCCCCAAGTCTGCCTCAGAACCCTGCATGGTAGGGAAATGTGTGTGGGGCCAGGAAGGAACTCTGCTTTCTTATGCCATACACTTCCGCTCCTGGATTATGGTGGGTGGTGTTGAAAGGCACATGATTTGGAAGGCTCATCATCCCTGGCATTTAATAAGCTTGCAGGAATGGCCTTCTGGAAACGAGACTGACTATAGGATGTCAGTTGAGACTGAGTCAGCCATGGTCTCACTTATCTCTAGGGTGGCCCAGTTTGAGTGTGACTGCCAGAAGGATCTGCGGGGGTCAGGGGTCCTGCATCCACTAAAGTTAGGGAAAAGCAGGCTTGCACAACCCCCCTTAGCCATGCTCCCATGGTCCCAACCAGATCTGGCTTTTCGCTCCCTTGGGATCCTCACCCAGCCGAAGAACCCCGTACAGTGCCACGTTCTGTCGGATGTCAAACAGGGATGGCATGGGCATCTTGTTTGCCACCCCCAGAGAGGACCCAGCATAGAGGCAATCACCTGAGGGCACAGGGAGGCGAGATCTGCTGGAAGGAGAGGCCTCAGGAAGAAGGGTGGGGGTAAGGGCAAGGGTCAGGCCGCCATGCTTAGATGCAGGGGCCTGGGAGGGGGCCTCACCAAAGTAGTCGCTCAGTGACACCAGCAAGTTCTTCTTTATGAGGCCAATAACAACAAGCTCTTCAAACAATGAGTCCACAGACCTGGGGAAGAATGGTGCAGGAGGACCCCACAGACATTAGTGAGAGGGAAACAGGGAAAAGGAAGTGGAAATGGGGGACTTTGTAGGCACAAGAAGAGAGGACAAGGGGGTGCCGAGGTAACATTCTGTGATCAGAAATGTCGACCTAGCTTCTGGGCAGCCAGAGTCAAGAGATGAGGTCCTGAGCACTGTGCCAAGGCACAGGTACCCCGCAGTGGGTACCCAGTAGAATGTGGCAGAAGCCAAAGCCCCCTGTGACAATGCCCACCAGCCTTTGGTGTCCACCATTTGAAATCTGAGTTCAGAACAACCTTTTTTTTTTCTTCCTTCTTCCCAAACAAAGTGTAGGGTGTGAATCCTCTTGTGAGCTGTGGCCCTTAAGCAGCTGGCAATGGGGGTGTTTAATACAGGCAGATTGAAGGGAGAGAACCAGTCAAAGGTTGGAGGGATACTATGTATGATGATTGTAAGCCCCATGCGTGTTGTTCTGCTTTGTCAGTGTGTGTGCGCATGTGTGTGATGTTATACAAACATGCAAGTGCATGGGTATGAACATGCAACTTGAAATCAGAGGCCAACGTCAGGTCGCCTTCCCTTGATTGCTTGCTCTCTACCTTTACTCTTTGAGACAGGGTCTCTTGCTCAACCGAAAGCCCTTCAATTTTGTTTGACCAGCTAGCCAATGAGCTTCAGGGATCCTCTTGTCCACCCCCACACCTCACCCCCTTGATTCACAAGTGGGCAATCGCCATGCCCAGCTTTTGTTCATTTGTTTATTATGATATGTTTTCAAGACAAGGTTTCTCTGTGTAGCTCTGGCTTGTCCTGGAACTCACTCTGTAGCCTAGGCTGGCCTCAAACTCACAGAGATCCGCCTGCCTCTGCCTCCAGAGAACTAAGATTAAAGGCGCATGTCGCCACGGCCTGGTGGTGTTTTCATTTTTAAAGGCAGAAACTTGGTGGACAAGACTAGGGGGTTGGACGAGGTGAAGTAACTTCTGTTCTCACATAGCAACAGAACCAAGCCCAGAAGTCAGGCTTTCCATCCCGGACCTCCTTCCCCCTACACAGAGTAAGGTGTGTGCCGAAGGGTCTGCTACCTGTCTGGGGTCAGATCTTTTTCCTTCTTCCTCTTCCCACTTCTTTTCCCAGGTTTTTTCTGGTGGGAAATGAGTATACAAGTGATTGTCTTCTATTCCCAACTCACCTCTCAGCACCCTCCCCGCCTTCCCTCGCCGGGACCCTTATCTGCCTTTGGAGGCTTCAGGAGACCTCTGGTCTCCTCCTTGTCCACAGCCAGACGCAGATTCTTCAGTTCCTGTCGCATCAGCTCATCCACCTGGGTACCCGTGAGAGGTGAGAGCGGGAGGAAGAGGAGTCTCAGCAGAAAGTCAGGATGGGAAGGAAGGGGCGATACAGCGACCAAGGCTTTCCCAGTACAGACTGGCAGGGCTGCTTCCCTTCACTGCTCCTGCCCACACCTGATCTGAATCCGCATTTTGCTCTCCATGTGATGAGGGAAGCCACCCTCACCAGCCATCAACTTGGGATGGAATTCACAAAATAGAGTCGGAGCCAGAAATCTACCCCTTAATAATCCCGGTGACCTAATCGGCTATGGGCTTTATGTGGGCTCCTAGAAGTCAGCCTCCTACCACGGATGGGTCTGAAAGATGACCTATTCCTACCCGCAGACAACCCCATCATGAGGATTAGTGTCTAGGGGTGGACCCAGGATGCTCAGCACCATGCTCAGTCTGACCATGGCTCTAGGGCCCTTCCCCTGCCCTCTCGTCCTTATTAGTCCCTGAGGGGAAAGGGTCCATTAGAGAAGCAGGGATAGTGTGGGTGATGGTACAGCAGGGAGAGCCTGGCCTTCTCACAAAGAGCAGGGGTTCACAGAGGACTGGATGCCAGGGTGGGGAACTGAGGACATGGGTAGTGAGGGGTCTGCAGTGGCTAGGCTTTCCAGGGGTGGACAGAGAGTATGAGAGAGCATCTTGAGACAAGCCTCAGGCTGGGTACCCACCTGTGCCCGGATCTCCAGTTCCACCTCCTTCCTTTTCTCCTCACGGAGGGTCTCAGAGTCAAAGTTCTGGCTGGGGTGCTTATTGTCACACCGGTTCTTCCATAGAGCTGCCCACATTTAAAAAAGGGGACACACACACACACACACACACACACACACACACACACACACCACAGTCCCCTCCTGGCCATGGCTAGCTGCCCAGCCCTGCTCTAGGCTGACTGCTTGGCTCTAGAATTCGGAAGAAAACCAGTAACGTTCCCACCCATCACACACTCCTTTAACACCTTGCCTTCTCATCCTTCGGTGCCACACCTATAGCAGATACCTGCTTTCTCCATGACCCAGGGCCCTGAGACACTCCATCCCTAGGCTCAACGCCTAGTCCCCACCCCTCTCCCCTCTTACTTGTGAATTCCTCGTGGCCAGCATTAATCACAGGGATGAATTTGGATGGCAGTGCTTTCAGCGTCACATCTTGTTCCTAGAATGGAAAGACAAGACCAACATTGCCTCCTTACCTGTGCCTATAGGTGACTGGGAGATCTTTCCAGGAATTGTCTACAGTGAAGCTGCAGGCTCTCCCGCCCTGCCCACCAGTTTCTCTGCTAACTAACCTTCTTGGGCTTTTCCTCCTTGACTTTCTTTTTTTGCTTCTCTTTTTTTTCCTTCTCCTTTTCCTTCTCCTTCTCCTTATCTTTATCCTTACTCTTCTCTTGTTCCTTCTTTTTATTCTCCTGGGCCAGGGCCTCCAGTTCTAGTTTCACCTGGATCCAACAACAAGCAGTGTTCTGGAGACCTGAGGGGATTTCACAGCAGTGGAAGAACCCAAAGCCTGGCACAGGCAGACCTGAGTCTGGAAACTGCCAAAGGAGAGATGGCTGTGAATGCAGAGATGGCACTGGGGGTCAAACAAGAAAGGAGCCCTGGGAAGGACCAATCTCCTCAGAGCCACTGCCCACGCCACGTGACTCTGGAGCCTCAATGATCTCACCAGACCACTCCTTCTTCTGGGCCATGACTGCCTTCAGCCCCATCCAGTCTCTTTAGCCACTCATCTTTTTTCTGGCCACAGCTATCTCTGTGCAGGCTGGTCCTTCCACACCCACTGCCACCCTCAGCTCACATTCATTGCTGTCTGTGTCTGTCCCCATCTCAAGAGTACCTGCTCTGGAGTCTTGTCTGAAAAGATCACGGAGGATCCCCCTGAAGCCTCATCTGGATAATCAGGGAACCGACCAGTAAGGGCACTGTGTGGATACAATAGAGTTAGAGACACAGAGGAATGGGTAGAGGGAGGGATGGATGGGTAGATGATTAACTGAGTTGACTGACAGATGAATGGATAGTCACAGAGATGGGGTGGATGGAGAGATGGGAGGAAGGAAGAACAAAGGGATGGAAGAGAAATGAAGGATGATGGAAAGGATAGGTGGTTTCGAATGGGTACCAGGGCTGACTGCTATAAGGTCGCTCCCATTACTCTTCCTGTTTTGTTCTGTCACCTTCTTTTCTCTCAGGGAAATGGGAAGTCAGGTGTGGAGATGGTCCTTAGAGTGGGGCTTGAGGTCTAGACCAGGAGTGTTAGAAGAGGGTGAGAGCTGCTGGAGAAGGGGGTAATCTCACTAGAGAGAATAGGTTGGAGGATGTGGGGGAGCTGTTTGGGGGACTGGAATAAGAAAGGGTAAGGTATGAAAGGTGGGTCGGTCGCAGCTATGGACACTGACTGGCACTCGATAAACCACTGTCGTATTTGATCCTTCATCCTCTCCTTCATGTCGGGTCCCTCAGTCTCCTTGAGAGAATTGTGGGTCTTCCCTATGGCATCCTGGAATTCCTCTTCCTTTTCCACCTGCCGGATCCTTCGTGACTCCTCCCCGAGGAAAGCCTTGTTAAGGATGTTCATTGTCGGTCCTGTCTTGTTGGTCAAGGGGATCTAGGAGAAGCAGAGAGGCCAGAGGGCTCAGGGTTTTACATAGGATGGCCCAGCCCCTATGTCTAGACACACACATGCGCCCCCACTCAGTGCCCAACACAACTACACACACATACACATATGTCTTGTGCACACACCCTCATGAACAACGGGCGTGCCTGCATCAGGAGAAATTGTGTTTGGAGTCGAAATTTGTCTGTGTAAATTACCCCGGTAATGAGTTTGCTAGATGCATCCAGGCTGCCCCCCCCAGCCCTCCCCCGTGAGCCCGGGGCCCCAGCCCCCATGCATGCTCCGCCCGTCGGCCGAGTTGGCAGCCGTTCTCACAGCCACTTTCCCGCCTCATTGGCTCCCAAATGTATTTTAAATATCACTCTGCGCAGAGACAATTACTGAAAACGCTGAGTTCACACTGTTGATGGGCCCGGGCGGCCAGGCTCATTCCTCACCACTGCTGCCGCCTCCACCCCGTTCTCCCTCCTGGGGGGTCCCTAGCAAGTCTTTGACCTCTACTCCTACACGGGCGGCCCCTAGTAGTCATCTGCCCGCACCCCAGAAAAGGCTTCCTTTTAGCCCTTCCGGCTTTAGCCTCGGCCCCCTTCCCAACCCTCTGCCTTCCAGGGCTCTTCAGGGTCCGTCCAGGGTGAAGCCACAGTGTGACGCTCACCCTGTCAGGGCCTTCGACAGAGACTGGTTGGATGGAGGAAGGGTTTGAGAGCAGAGGACACTTTAAGAGAATGGGTCTTTTTCACCCCGACTGGACACAAACATGGGCGTGTGCAACATGCAAGGCCCTGACATCCCCCATGGATGGTCGCTCTCAGCAGGGAAGAGAGGCTCCTTTGGGCTCCCAGAGCAAGCGGGGGAACCTGCCATCTCAGAAGTCCCAGTTTAGGTGGATTCCTACCCCAACATAGTTTCCAGTGTTTCCCCGAGACAGAAGAGGCCTGAGGGTACTATGGAGTGCTCCTGTTGAATCCCCTTCAGCCTCTTCTAGCTGGGGCAGGGATACAAAGTCTGGGATGCTCTGTGCCATCACTTCCCTGTCTCCACCCTCAATATTTGAGATGCTATGGGATGCCCTAGAAGGGGGAAGGATGGGAAAGCCCAGTGAGTTCCTCATCCTTATACTTCTTTCTCCCCCAGAGTGTCCTGTCCTGCCTCAGGGGAGGGAGTGGACCCCAGGACAGGGGTGCAGAGGACAAAGACAATGACAGAGAGGCCCCGGGTGGGCCAGGGAGGACTCACCATGCCAATGAACTCCATCTCCATACGCCGATTCTGCTTAATGCGTTTCCTCTGCAAGTAACCTTTCCACACCTGGTGTCAGAGACACATGCCATTTAGATACCCTCCAGGCCATGTGGCCTCAGGCCTAGAGGGGGAGCAGCAGGGGTGCCTCCTGCCGGCTGATGTGTAAAATCTTGGCACAGGAGGTTAGGGTGGGATTGGAGGAAGGAGGATGGTGGGAGCTGCTGTGTGGTGGCTAAGAACCAAACTCAGAGCCTCTGCGAGAGCGGCCAGTGCTCCTAACCTCAAGACACCTCTCCAGCCCCGACCAGCAGTTTTGACCTAAAGGAACTGGGCTAGATGTGACACACACCTCTCCAGGACTTAGCCACAGCGTGGACCAGCCTGCTTCCCAAGGTGTCAGGCACACCTGTCCCAAGACACCTTTGCCGCTTACCGTCTTGGGCTTATTGACAATTAAGGTCCCAGCTTTGGCATCAAGCTGTAGGACCACAGGCTTGAGGCACTTTCACTTCTGGGATTAACCACCGTGGCCAGCTCTGACTGGGAGAGGTTAGTCTGCCCGACCTGCTTTCTGCCTCCCACCATTACCTTCTGTATGACAATGGCTCCCTGGTCCTGACTGAATTTCCGTTGCCCAATATCCTGACTCTTCCGGTCCCGTTCCTCCTCTTTCTTAATCTCTCTCATGAAGGTGGCTCGAAGTCGGCCCTGCCTGGCCCGCTCAGCACTTTGCACTAGAATTATGGCCTCAGTCCGGCCCATTTTTCCTAAAGCCTAGCCATAACAGGGGCAAACAAAACAAAACAAAAATAAACAAACAAAAAACACACACACAAAAAAAAAAAAAAACCAAAAAACCAGTAAGACATGAGGGAGAGCTTGTACCCAGGGTGGCTGCTGAGAGATCAGTCACCAAGGATGTTCTGGGGGCATAGTCCTAGCTGCCTGACATCTGCCCTGCAAAGTGTCTGAGAGTTTCAGAGAATACAAGGGCAGCCTGCGAGAGGCTGTTGACGGCCAGTGAGCACTCTGAGGTGGGAATAGGGTAGGACAGGGCCTGTCTGTCTTGAGAAGAGATGTCGGAGGAGTGTGGGAGGGTGTTCCCCATTTACAGTAAACATGCTGGCAGGCATGAAGATGCCCTGAAGAGACGCCGGGGAACCTCTCTTTGGCTGTCAGGCAGTTAAGACAATGGACCCCAAGGAATTGGAATTTACTCCAAGAAGATCATGGAAGGAAAAGGGAAGCATTGGGAGCTAGGTGCCAGCCAGAGGGCAAGCTTATAGGCCAGAAAGAGATGCTTCCAGAGTTGTAACCATTGTCAGACCACCTTGTAGGAGAGACTGGAGCCCAGAGCATGGTGATGGGAGGACTTTAAGGGACTGCTGAGCTACAGCCTCTCATTATGTTACGAGCTGGAAGGTGAAGTCAGCATTTTTCTGTTGTGCCTTGTCCCGCCGAGGTGGCCGCACTGAGTACATCTTTTTCTGCTCTTCCCCATTAATCTGTCTAACTAGCCAGTTGAGGGCGCGTAACTGAACCTGCCTAGCTTCTCAAGATTTCCAGGATGATTCGGGCACTCTAGCAACATTACCTCCTGATGCATTAGAGGCTCCAGTCTGGCCAGAATATCGGCCAGCATCTTCTGCCGGGCCTTCACCGTGCTAGACTGCTCCAGCTGAAAATATTTGGGGATGGTAACCTCCAGGTCTGCCTTTAGCACAACATGGGGAGGAGGAAGATCAGAAACCGGAAAACCAGGCCCTCTGGCCCATCTTCTGGGTTTTTAAGCCACTTCTATTTCCCTTTCACCTAAAGACCTGGGGTTTCCCTGGGGTGGGAAGCTTATGGATTACTGTTTGGGACCCACGAGTCACCCCTTGCTTCTCCTGTCCCACATCTGGCTGAGATTAATTCAGAGAGCACCAAACCCAGCCATGCCTCAGGATCAACAGGAAAGCATTAGGGAACGCCTTTGTCAGCTGGCTGAGGAAACCTTGAGACTCCTTTGGCTGTAGAGCAAGGACTGAATCCTGGCCTCAACGGGACAGAACAGGAGAGTGCATAGCGCTGTGCTCTGGCCAAACCTCTAGAACTTAGCGGTGCTCAGAGATCTTCCACGGGTGTTTTGAGTGTCAAGCGCAGGTCTAGCTGGTCTGAGATATATTATGCATTGCCAACAAGCCCCTAGCTGATGGTCAGGGATCATCCTTGGAGAAGGAAGCCTCCAGAGGAGCCTCCTCACCCCTTCTCTGAGGTTCCCAGGTCTTCTCAGAGGCAGTATGGGAGGCCGACAGTCTCAAAAGCCCCGGAGTTCCTGAGAGTCTAAACGCCAACTGCCTCAGGTCAGGGCCCAATCCCAACCCAAGGCTCGGCAGGGACGCAGCCAGCCCACCCCCACCCTGCCTTGGGTGACTGCTCCAGCACCCACCGGGGTCAGCTTAAGATCGTGCAACACGCGATCCAGGTAGTGGGTCTCACACATATCCACGCGCACCAACTCGTCCTTGAGCTCCAGCACGCGGCCCGCCACTCCGTCCAGCAGACGCCGCAGCAGCCGGCGCTTTTGCGGCTGCACCATCTGGTCGTAGGCCATGTCGAAGCGGCGCAGCAGCCCCAGGTAATACAGGTAGAGCACTGAGATCCTGTACTGGAAGCTCTGCCGCTCCTGGCTGGGCACGGGTTCCAGCAGAGCCGGCTCTTTTTCCAGTGCCTCTTGCAGAGTCACGTGAGAGTCCTCCCAGAGGCGTTGGTAAGCTCTAGGGAGAGTGTGTGCTCATTGCGGGGTCTGCCAGCACCAAGAGGGGACAGTAGGGACAGGGGATGGGTGACTGCCTTTAGAGGACTATGAACTGGGGTTTCCAGAGGGAGTGATGCTCATCATGGTTTCAAAGCGGGCTTCCGTGAAGTGAGGGATTGTTGGAGAATGAGTGAGCACAGGTCTAGCTTGGAGGTCCAGGATACGGGGTTTGAGATCTCTGATGGATGGATGGACAAGGAGAGCAAGGACCGGTCCCAGGTTTGAGAGTCTGTGGAAGTGATAGGCTGGGCCTGGGCATTGAGTCTAGAGTCCTTTGTAAGTAAGGGTACCATCCCATCCACTCCGTGGTAATGGTCTGGAGTAGTGGGTGAGGAATAAACAGAGAAATCCATTTGCTCCCCAGAGTCTTGGAACTGGAGTTAATAGTCCAGGGGAAGTTTTAGACTGACAACCAGTTCCGGGAAGTGCAACCAAGGGGCTGTGGAAATACCCAAACCCACCCAGGGCCTGGCCACACCCAGCTCCCTTCTCTGCCCAGGCCTCTCAGGTCCAGCGAGGTCTCTGCTCTGCGCCCCCTCCGGCCTTCAGCTCACCCCTCAGACATGGTGTCTTCACACCTTGATGCTCTTTGTGAATTGGGGGACCCCGCCGAAGCTAGGCAAGGGGCAGAACAGTCTGGCTGGAAGAATTCTGACCCATTGTACCTATGTTCTAAAGCTGAGGGGTGGGGCTGGGGTGCAGGGCTGGGGTGCACTGGTCTAGGACGGTATCCCTGGGGCTGTGCACTGATTGGCCATGACTCCAGGAACGTCAGGGCAGAGCGTCAGACAACTCTGATCGTTGTTCTTGTGCTTCTCAATAAAGCAACCCTTTCTGCCTGAATGCTGGGGACCCACATAAGTGCGTGTTCCAGAGGCACCATTCCAACCACAGCTTCTCACCCGGAGGAAACTTCTGGTGGAGTCTCACTACAGCTTCAACTCCTTCCCCCTCCTCAGCCTCCCGGGAAGCAAGTGTACAGTTGCTCGCTATTAGTTGCTTTTCTGTGGTTGTGATAAAACCCCACGACCAAAGCAACTTGTAGAAGAATTTATTTTGGCTTATGGTTCCAGGGAGCTGAAGTCCATAATGAGCAGGTTGGTGGCTGCAAGCAGGCATGGCTACTGGAGCAGGATGCCGAGAGCTCACCTCTTCAACCTCAAGCACAAAGCAGGGAGAGCAAACTGCAAATAGGGTGGGCCTTTAAGCTCTCAAAATCCATTGGGATACTTACTCTAATAAGGCCACGCCTTCTAACCCCCCCAAACAGTGTCACTGACTAAGCACCAAATATTCGAAAGAGGTAGACCAAAAAAAGACATGTTATCCAACCACCACATACACTAAGACTATTCCCCCCCTGTGCTCTGCAGTCTGCCTTTAACTCCTTTTGGGAGGAATAAAGCATTGGGAATGGATCTAGGGCCTGGTACATGACAAATGCACATTCTAGCCATGGGCCACTTCCTCAGCGTGGTCTTGACTCTGAAGTATGACCTACCTGAGGTTTGGATGGTAAGAGCAAGGAAAGGCGCTGGACTGTGGTCAGAAAACCTCGAACTCTCACACTTTCCCTGGCTTTGGTTAGGGGTGGGAGACACATTTTTGGCTCAGTATTAAGTGTGGACAAGAAAGAAGGGAGAAAGTGATGGAGGAAGAGGTAAAAAAGGAAGGCAGGAAGAGAGAAAGGCAGGAAAGGGGCAAAGGCCCAGGAGGGAGGGAAAAGGAAGGCAGCAGAGGGTGAGGTGGGGCTGAGTGAGGCTCAGGCCAGATCTGGGCCTCTGGATTCTTCTGCAACTGTGGAACCCAAGTGTGAATCGCTGAGTCTCACCTTGTGAAATCTCAACATGAGTCCTTTAAAACATAAGCACTCAGGAGGCAAAGGTGAGTGGTCTGTGAGGTATTTCCTTGATTGCTAATTGATGGAGGAGGGCCCAGTCCACTCTGCACAGTGCTATCCCTAGGCAGGTGGGCTGTGTAGATAAGGAGCTGAACTTGACGCTGAGGGCAAGCCTGGAAGCAACATTCCTCTGCAGTTTCTGCTCCAAGTTCTTCCCTGTCCGGAGTTCCAATCCTGACTTCCCTCAAGGATAGAATGATTGCAAGCTGCAAACGGAAATAAGTCCTTTCTTCTCTGAGTTGTTGTTAGTCTTGATGTCCAACACAACAGGAAGCAAACTAGGACAGAGTTCATGATCAACCCCATGGCCTTGGCAAATCTCTTCCTCTTCTCCTTTCCTCAGTGTGCCTTACGCCTAACTCGGCTTCTCTCCATGTCTTCTCACAAGACTTTCTAATCAAGTGATTCCTGGCCAAGAAACAAAAGCAAAATCGTCCTGTTCCTCAATGGATTCAGAGAAAAACTGGTAACAAAATCAGGTAAAACTCCAAGCAAAGACACTGGAGGAGAACGAAGCTGGGTCTGTGAGGAGTCACACAAGGCAAGACTGAAGGTTTGTGCTGAGTCATGGTTATCAATCGATCCTACCAGATGGAGTTTTACATTTTTAACCTGGAGACTTGGAGACTTGATGGAGTTTGTCCAGTAAAAAAATGCAGAACCTTTCAAAAACAAAAACAAACAAAAAAAAAAAACAAACAAACATGTTTTCACTGGGGCTGGAGAGATGGCTCAGAGGTTAAGAGAACTGGCTGCTCTTTCAGAGGCCATGAGTTCAATTCCCAGCAACCACATGGTGGCTCACAACCATCTCTGCTTGGCATGCAGGTGTAAATGCAGACAGAATACTATACATAATAAATAAGTAAATCTTTAAAAAAAGTGTTCTCATTGCTTAAGAAGAGGCTGTAAATGCAACTTTATTTTTATTTCTACATATCGTGTGTGTGTGTGTGTGTGTGTGTGTGTGTGTACATGCCATGGTGAACATGGGAAGGTCAGAGAGCACACTGTGGGAGCCAGTTCCCCTCTGTCACTGTGTGGATACTAGTTATCAAGTACTCATCAGCCTTGGCGGCAAGTGTCCTTACCCTCGGAGCCATCTCGTTGGTCCCGTACACAAAGTTTAAACACAGTCTATGTAACTTCAAAGTGGCGCTACCCCTTGTAGGTCAGCCAGCATCTTTAGTTAACAAATGGGCAGTTAAGCAGGGCACCATAGTGCTCGCCTATAAGCCCAGCACTCAGGGAGGCAGAGGCAGGCAGATCTCTGTGAGTTTGAGGCCAGCCTGGTCTACAAAGTGAGTCTAGGACAACCTAGACTGCACAGAGAAACCCTGCCTCAAAAAAAAATGAAAAAAAAAAAGAGAAAGAGAAAAGAAAGAAGGAAAGAGAGAGATAAAGAAAGAAAGAAAGAAAGAAGGAAGGAAGGAAGGAAGGAAGGAAGGAAGGAAGGAAGGATGGGGGCAGTTACACATGCATTTTGCTTTTTCCTCCATTTGTGTGTGTGTGATTGTGTCCGGGTCAGAGATCAACACTCAATCATTTCCCACCTATTTTTTCCTTTATTATTTTTATGCGTATGGGTGTCATTTTGCCTGAACGTATGTTTGTGTGCCACTTGCGTAGAGTGTCCCAGGAAGCCGGAAGAGGGCATAAAATTTCCTTGGTTTTGAGTTAGAGAAGCTGGGAGCTACAACATGGATGCTGGGAATTGAACCTAGGAATTCTGTAAGAGCAGCAAGTGCTTTTAACTGCCAGGTCATCTCTCCACCATATATAAATTTTGACGGTATTTATTTATACAAGCAATGTCCCAGTCCCAATATTTTATCATCCTAGAATGTTCTTTTATGCCCTTCCCCCATCTCAGGCGTCTGCTCTTCCCACCTCTCCCTCCACAGTTTAATTTGGCGTAAACAATTTCACACAAATGGCTTATGTAGTACACATTCCTTTGTGTGGGATAGTCTTGTGATCACTAATTAAGGAGGGAGGACCCTTAGGCAATGCTCTCCCTAGGCAGGTGAGCCTGGTGTAAGGCAGCTGAACTTGAACCTGAGAGCATGCCAGTGAGCAGCTTGTGTGGGTGTGTCTGTGTGTGTGTGTGTGAGGAAAACTGAAAAATGCAGGGGCAGGGAGACAGAGCCATCAGACCCGAGTCCACAGGGCTGAGATGGCTCAGAAGGGCTTGCTGCTCTTACAGAAGGCCATGCTCAGTCCCTAGTACCGACCATGGTGGGTGGCTCACATTCATTTCTAGCTCCAGCTCTGTTTGTGACTTCATCTCTCATCCATGTCACTGTAGCCTATGGCAACAGCCACTGTGCTGGGAGATAGCCCAACACAGATTTAGTTGTTTGGGGAGTGGGTGTTGGTAGTGATTGAATACAGAGCCTTACTCAAATCTTGTTGTTGTTGTTGTTTTTAGACATGGTTTCATGTAGCCCAGGCTGGCTTCAGTCTCCCTATTTTGCCGAAAGGATGCTCTTGAGCTTCCACAGGCAGAATCCTAACACGCTCCATCTGCAGCTACAGCTCCTGTGAACACAGCAGTCCCTGACATCAGTGTGTCTGCCGAGGCCATGGGCTGACCTTGATATGGGCAGTACTACACCTAGGCAGGGATACGACAGTCACTATCCATTGCCAAGAATATGACAGGAGGAGTTAACAGACACCTAGCCTGTTTCTTTGTGTCAAGACTTGGCTCCCTGTTGCCATTCTCCCCGAAAGCCATTAACACAGTGTTCACTGCAACCAGTATCTCTGCCGAGGCTATGAGCTGGCCATGAGCATTAATGTCCACAGGGCTTGGTTTGGATCCAAGGCTTTGTTCATGCCAGGGAAATAGCCTACCACTGAACTCACCTCCAGTTTGACACAATTTCTTTTTTTTGAAACAGATTTTTACTCTGTAGCTTGGGCTGGCTTTGAAATTGATGTGGACATGCATCATCAAACCTGTTTATTTTATTTTATTACCCCCCCAAGACAGGTTTTTTTCTATATGGCCCTGGCTGTCCTGGAACTTGCTCTGAAGCCCAGGCTAGCCCTGAGCTCAGAGATCCGCCTACCTCTGCCTGCCAGGTGCTGGGATCAAAGGCACACACCACCAATGCCTGGCTTTGTATATACATTTTGTGGAAATATTTGAGGTTCCCCCCCCCCCCATTTCTTTTGGTACTTAGCGTGATTTGAGTGGATCTGATGGACTACAAGGTTTTCCCTTGTAGGATCTCTCACTGAATTTAGAGCCTATAAAACTGAGCTAGACAGCCTGGCTAGAAAGCCCTATGAATCCTCCTGACTACTTCCCCAGTGCTTACAGGGATTACAGGAATGAGTTGCTGTGCCCAGCTTTTTCATGGCTGCTAGGGGTTCATAGTTGGACCTTTTTGTTGATTTTATTTTGTGTGTATGTGGACATGCATATGGTCCCTGAGACTCCGGAGATGGAGCTACAGATGGTTGTGAGCCACCCAACATGATGGGCACTAGAAACTGAACATGGATCTTCTGTAAGAACAGCAGGTACTGAACCGCTGAGCCATCTCTCCACGGGTACTCGGGTCTGACCATACCGTCTCCCCTGCCCTTGCATCTTGCTGTTTTCATCGGTTCATGAACACCGGTACATGGATGAGTGATAGTTCATACAAGAGTTGCTGTGTGTTTTGAGAGTGCTGTTCGACAGGATTCTCAGCCCTGAGCGAGGAGTTGAATCATCCCTGGAGATAATGCTCTTAGAGGGAGGACTGCCTGGAGGACTCCCTAGGTTTGTCACTTGACCTGGTGTTAGCATCTGTATGGCAGTCGTTGAAGCGCTGGGCCAGGAAATAGGTGACTTTGACTGTGACTAAGGCTCTTCCTCTGTGCTAGTCTCTTTGCCCATCACAGACGCTTCTGGGTGGGTCTCCTAGACAGGCGGTAGGGACCAAGGACAACCCAAGAGGTGAGTCAAGGGGCTTGGTCAGTGTAAAATGGGGAAGTGGCTATCAGCAGGGAAATGGGAGCTGAGGTCTTGCCATTTATTCCTGCCAGAAGGCTGCAGCTAGTCAAGATCTTGTCATCTTCTTAGGGCCGCCTGGGTGAACAGCAGATCAGCTTGATCAGGCCATCACCCACCCTCTCCTGAGTCCATGCCTGACCCAACCCTTCTGTCAGATTTTGATCCCAAAGTGAAGCCACAGGTACTTGAATACTGTGACTATGGAAACCTAGAGCAGCTTGGAAAATAGCAACTTTCTGAAGAAGAGGGTCCCACAAACCAGAAACTAGTGGTTGTGCATAGGAGGGGGAAGACAGCAACAAATGCCACTTGCATGCATGTGGCAGATAGCACTGCCACCCCTGCATTTCACGAGGCACTGTGACAGCGTAGCTGCTGTTTGCTTGAGGCCAAGGGCAGTTCTGAATCCCAAACACAGCCTAGCTAATTTTAGATAACTTGCAGACTTTCTAGGCATTCTTAAAAGGGCCAAACAGGTTTTCCCCCACTGAGTGGGTGTAGGTGACAAATAGGCTGATGGGTTATGAGATTGAGCACACTTCCCTTCCTCCAGATGCTAAGCCCTTCCAACCCTGAGCTCCAGGGACTCCGGTTGTTTTTGGTTTTGTTTTGCTTGTTTTTTTTTCTGGTGGCAAAGGAGAGCCAGGAACTCGGGCTAGACTCAAACTCACTAGTGGTGGGATTCCAGGCCTCTGCCACACCTGGTTCTGAGTTCCTAATGTCAGGAGGTGGATTTGGTGGCGAGTAGTTCTGTTGAAAACCAAGTCTGGCTTCTTTCTGAGCCAGTATCGCTCCTCTGAACATAGTGAACATTCCTAAGACCCATTGGACACTGTGGAAGAAATGTGGCAAGCACCAACCCCACAGTGACACAGTACAAGGGCAAGGATTCTTTGCCTGCCCTGGGAAAGTGGTGTTGGGACAGGAAACAGTGGCCATGGTGGGCAGATTAAGCCTATTTTTCGAAAACAGGCTACAGTTACAGAGGAGATTGTGCTGAGACATGGGTGTGCTGAGCCCAACTGCAGAGCTAATAGAATGCTGGCTATGAAGAGATCCATTTTGAACTGGAAGGCGATAAGGGCCAAGCGATCCAGTTCTAAGCCAATTTTGTTATGAAGACAATAAAATCTTCAGAAAGAAAGGAAGACAGACAGACAGAAAAAGAAAACCAAGTCTGGGTGCTCAGGACAGGCTGATTTAGACCACTTTGCTCCCAGCCCAGCTAAAGACAGGTTTCTCTGGGGCTATGGTGGAACACAGTCCAGCAGTGGAAAGGCTTGGTCCCTCCACTTAAGCAGCTCTGGGACCTCACATTTTTTTTTTCTTCCTCTGTGACAGGGTTTCTTTGTGTAATCTTGGCTGCCCTGGACTTGCTTTGTAGACCAGGCTGGCCCCAAACTCTGAGATCCACCTGCCTCTGCCTCCCCAAGTACTGAGATTACAGATGTACGCAGACTGCACCTGGCCCTTTGTCACTTTTTCTTCCCAAACAGAAGTCCCATGTCTCCTGAAACACAGGTGTACGGAAAAGCATGATCCAGAATGGGGATGGAGAGGAACAACACATTCCTGTAGCTCAGAGGGCCAGACTTCTGCCTCATCAGGTCTACAGCTTGCTGAGGAGCCGTGAATACTTCCTACAGGGTGGAAAAGGCTCAGAGACCCAGGTAGGAGGTGACTGTAGCTTCCTCTTTCTTTATTGGACACTTTGTAGATGACACACAGATCTACAATGTTAAATAATTATTAAAATACTGACCAGGACTAAGGCCCTGGCCCAGAGCTCCAAACCAGAAGCAATAAGGAATGGGGGTGATGGGCTGGCGGTAGGTATTCCTCCAACATCACCAAAACCCATAAAATGAGGCTCTTGAATCCTTCCAGGGCCAGACCAGGGCTTGGGCCCTTGGGTTAACCCAGGTACCCCTGGCTGTATCTTTCAGGGCAAGATAACCAGCAAGGGTCTGGAGGGAACAGCCAGCCAAGTCCAGACAGACAGACCCAAATGGAAGGAGGGTGGGAAACGGACAGGTGCTGTCCAGCTGGAGAGAAGATGCAGCGAAGGCAGGCTGAGGGGAGAGGCTAGGGGCAGTATTGCAGCAATGCGGGAGTGCAGCCCCAGGGTCCTGTCCTGAGTGGCTGGTCAGGTGTCAGCTGGCAGTCTCCAGGTGGCATTCCTGACCCAAGCCTGGCAGAGGGCTCACACGTTGTGGGTCCTCTTGGTGAGCTGGGGCTCCTCATCTACCAGCTTGGACTTGAGGTGCTCCTTGTAGGCCAGGATGTCTCCAGGCCATTTGGTGATTGTCTGCTTCTCACAGACCCAAATCTCCTGTGCAACCTGGAAGCAGATGTTGGACTCAATCTGGCCAGTCTTTAGCACTCTCCCTACTACCCGCACTGTACTGGGCTTCCTGAAAACAGCTTCCCTGAGGCCTCACCCAAACCACACGCAGCTCACTCACACTACCTACACAGGTTCTTTGGGACATCTTACCTCAGAGTACCATAAGCAGCATTCTGGAATTTTCCAAGCCAGATCCTGCTGTGCCAATCCCTATCAGGTACCCAGCAGGCTCCTGATCAGAGGCTTCACAATCCACTCATTTTTCTACCCTAGCTTCTTTCCTCCCCCTAATCCAAATCCTTCTTACCACAACACTTTACTGCCCTCACAGAATCAGGAGATATGGCTGTCACCAGGCCACATGGACCTGAGCCTCTTCTCTCCATTTAGCAAATGTTGTTATGCCCTCTGTTTGCCACAGCTGTGCTTCACACAACCCTCTACCCTATACTCCACAGTGCACCTCAGGGCACACCTCACCTGCTGGATGAGTCTGAAGTCATGGCTGACTAGCATCATGCCACCCTCAAACTCATTGATGGCATCTGCCAGTGCGTCAATGGTCTCAATGTCCAGGTGGTTGGTAGGCTCATCCAGAAAGAGCATATGAGGGTTCTGCCAGGCTAGCCAGGCCAGACACACTCGGCACTTCTGCCCATCCGACAGGTTACGGATTGGGCTCACCTAGAGAAACCATGACATACGGAGTTGGTGCTGGTGTTACACCTGCTATGAACATGAAGCATGGGACTTCTCTCCTCTCTGGCTCCGTTACCATACTGTCGTTGCCCCACCACCACCACTTCTGCAAGACATGAGTTTAGGATTCAAGATCATACAGCAAGACAGTGGCCATGCCATTAGTCCTGAGGCCTGACAGGGGATAGCTGGAAAAATGACCACTCGGACTCTCACTCTTAGCACTGATGCAGTAACACGATCAGGTAGGCCCACAGCTTCATGTCTGTTTTCTAGGTTGCAGTTCCTTTTGCTCTCTTCTCAAGCACTCTGGCTCAAGAACCTGTCAGGGTCCCACTTACTGTCCCTTCCCGCAACCCCAGAGCACATGACACTGTACAAGAAAGGAATGAAGCAGGCTCTGGGATCGCTTCCAAACCTCGGTGTGAGGACAGTGTCCCTTGACCATCTGGCCATAGCCTCTGTTGGTCTTTCCCACCCCTCCTCTCTCACCTGCTGTTTCCCAGTGAGGCCATATCTCCCAATGATCTTTCTCATCTCTTCCTTCTCCTTGATCTCCGGGTAGCACTTCATCATGTACTCCAATGGTGAAAGGTCCAGATCCAGCTGCTCCTGTAAGTGCTGCAGAGAAAGACCACCACATTTGGAGGAAACCTCTTCAAAAGGAGGCCTAAATGGGGCCTGCTCCAGGAGGCCACCGGGACATTTGCTCAGGATCCAAGAAACAGGAAGGAGCTTTGTTTCTAGGAGTGGCTTGGACAGAAATGGTCCCTTCTTCCACCCTGACCCTCCAACCTTGACCCCAGGTACGTACCTGATGGTAACGCCCTATCTTAACATGAGAATGTTTCCGGATCATTCCATCTGTAGGCAGAAGCTAGGAAATAATATTAAATAGAATCAGGGGGGAAAGAAATAAGCATGCCAAAAAGGAATCCTAGACTAAAGCAACAAAAACACTGAGCAGGGCTCCAACAATATCCTAATCAATCTACTTCACTTAGACACAGACTACCTAATTCAGGCACTCGGTGTTAGGAAGGGCTGGGCAGATGGCAACAGATACAGGCACGGCTGCCAAGTCTACAGCCTGAGCTGATCTGGAACCCACTTCCACAAATTGTCCTCTGACTACCACACATGAATGTGCATACAATAAAACATGTGAAAGCATCCATTTAGAAGACTCACTAACACAGGCTCTTAAGGGAGGCAAAGACACACAGTTTAGTAGGTAGACATGAACAACACATCAGTAAGACACTTGATGCAGGACACCACACATTTTCTCAAAAGACACCCCGTAAGGTGTCTCTGCAGCCTAACTTAAAACACTGTCACATGCATGCGTTCACATGCACTCTGGTCATACAGATCCCCTGACCCCCGAGAAGACATCAATGGCCTTAGCACTGCCATAGGCCCTCCAGGTGGCTCACTCCACCACCCAGGCACTTCCCTTCTCCCTTAATGAAGATACTGGTAGGAGCCATGACTAAGTCCACCTTAGCACCATACCTCTCCAGTTAGCAGCTTCAGAAGCGTGGACTTCCCTGCGCCATTGGGTCCTACCAGAGCCACTCGTGTGTCAAGGTCAATGCCAAATTCTAGATTATTGTAGATGCAAGGCTGAAGTGGGTAAAGAGAGAAAGAATCAAAGGCTTGAACTTGGATCTACTCTGCCTGGCATACCAACCCCATAAGTAGAAGAACAGAAAGGGAATTACTGTCAAAGCTGACTCCATCCCACTGCTTCCATCCCCTAAGCCTGAAAATTGTCTCCGGGCAAAAGTCAGCAGAAACATTCAGCAAAAATGCGAGAGGCTCCTACTGCTGAACCTGCCTGTGCCAAGTGCACCGGCCCCCTTACACACAGGTTCCTGTGCATGTGCTCTGGCCTATACTCACCCCATCCTTTGTATACTTGAAGCTCACGTTCTGCACCATAATGACAGGTGGTGGGATCTTACCACACGGTGGGAAATAAAACGACAGTGTCTAAGAAGAGAAGCCATTTTCAGGTCAGTACTTTTTTTTTTTTAAATCCATGATTCAGCCATCTAACCACACCCCATCAGACCTCACCTTGTCACTCACAACCCTTTCTGTCAGTCCTGATGCCATCATTTTCTGTAGTGTTTTCTCTTTGCTTTGAGCCTGCCGGGCCAGCTTGGCACTGCCATGGCCAAACCTGGCAATGTAGTTCTGCAAGAGACCAGAAGGGGTGACTGGAGTGTGGGCACGAGAGACGGGAAAAGGTGTGAGGTGCACAGAAACCAGAAGCAGCAACGCAAACACAGAGTACAAAGTGACGAACTTCTTCCTGGCCTCCTCCAGCCCCTTTGCTTCCCAACAGGCGGAGAACGGCACCGCAGCTTCCCTACCTTCATGTGTGCTATCTGGTCTTGCTCCCAGTGAAACCTCTTCATCTGGTTCTCTTCCAGCTCCAGTCGGGTCTTCACATACTGATCATAATTACCCTGTAGGAAACGCCCCAGGCAAGTGCTCAGTCCTGGCTCCTGCTCTGAATCTGAGCAGTAAGAGAGGAACTGCTTTAAAACAGCAAAACGCTAACCTAGAACCTGGTTTATTTCTGCAGTGCTGAGGCACAACCCAGGGCAGGGCTCATGTTAGGCAAGGGAACTGGGAATGTATGGATGTACATTTTTATTCTATGCCTCTTGCTCAGCCAACCCAAGCCAGGGTCCATGGCAAATTCTACGGTTAACCAGAGGACACAGTGTGTCAGCAGAAGCCCTTAGCTCAGGCATGCTTACACCATGAAGCTCAGAACCTTAACCACCTCCAACTGCCCACACCACAGGCTAATGCCTTTTATGAATAAGGGTTGTCTCCCGCGAGGGAAAACAAACCAACTAGATGCAGGGTCATGCTAATTGGATTGCCATGGTTTCTATCTGAACCGAGTAAGCCCAAGACTCACGCTAGCCATCCCTTAAAAAGACTGAGCAAACAGGCCTCAGAATATGCACACAGCGATCACACTGTGCAGTCACTAAGACCATACGCTCTAGAAAGCAGTTACTAACTTTAAGTTACCTGAAGAACAGACTGATCATTAAGGATTACACAGAGAGGCTGAGATGGCTCAGTGGTTAAGAGCACTCTTTCAAAGGACCTCAGTTCAATTCTCAGCACCCACATGGTGGCTCACAACTATGTGTAACTCCAGTTCCAGGGGATGTAACGCTCTCTACTGGCCTCCATGGTCACTGCACATATGGGGTGCATATACACTTATGTAGGCAATGAACACCCACACGCAAAAAAAATTAGATTCTAGATTAAAGATAAAGGATGTATGCAAATGGATATTTTCTACAAATGACTGCAAATAAGCAGTTTCGAAAGGCAATATAAGAAACTATTAGTACTCTGCAGTGACTGTGACTATGAAACGGCCTATTTTCCCTTTTCCCATTTGAGACTGATGCTCACCATGGGATCCAGGGATCCTGGTATGACCCTTACACTTCAGCCAACACAGTGCTGGGGCCATGTAGGGACCATCACACCTGACTACTTTTCATTAGTAAAGTGTTATTACTTTTTTCTTTCTTTAGTGGTGTGTGTGCTCATCAGATGCTCAGCATCCCCATCTCTTCTAACCCCAGCTCCAGAGGATCAACACTTCTGGCCTCAGCACCCACCTACTCTCATCCACACAGAACTGCACACAGGTACACACAACTAAAATAGTAATAAAAACAAGTATTTTAAAAAACAAACAACAGGGACACCGCTGCGATAATTTATTTTCCTGTGTAGCAAGCTCTCACAACAGTGAAGGCAGCAGCACACAAGCTACAGCAGGGTCAGAGCCTTTCCCAGGCAGAGAGAAGCCAACTTCTTTGCCATAAAGCAAGCGCACACACACACACACACACACACACACACACACACACACACACACCAGCAGCCAGCTGTGCTATGATCAGAAGCAAAGGCTTTGGGACTAAGATAAAATGTGCTGCAGAACATCTTTAAAGGGCTACTTTAATCTTTAATGACAAATTCAAAGAATTAGCAGGCGCAGGAGCCAGGCACACTCACCGTGTAGTACTTCAGTTTCTTGTTGTGCATGTGGATGATGTTGGTACAGACTCCATTCAGAAAGTCCTGGGAATGGGACACAAGGACCAGGATGCGCTTGAAACTGTGAAGCCAAAGAGCCAATCAGAAAGGTCTCAAGCCAGAGCCGGTTCACAGAAAGCTACATAGCCGGACCCAGGTATCCCTCATCCTCTCCCACCCTCACATGAACCCAAGTGCCCTTGCAGCTCCTGCAACCAGCAGGGACCAAGGCAATGCTGCATTCTCTCTCTCCAGGAATCTTTTGGACAGCCTGAGCCAGAGTCTACTGTTCTGTCAACAGAATGGAGTAGAGATGGGAGTAGTAGTGATGTCAACAGTCTGTATATGCAAGTATTTAAATAAAAGGTATCCAGAACTGTGGGTGGGTTCGGATTCAATAAGAGAAACATAAACCCTTTCTATTTTCTTTTTTTCCCCAAGAGGCAGGACTTCTCTGTGTAGCTGTGGCTGTCCTAGACTTGCTTTGTAAACCAGGCTGGCCTTGAACTCACAGAGACCCAACTGCCTCTTCATTTCCAGTGCTGGGATTAAAGGTATGTGCTACCATCGCTTGGCATAAGCCCTTTCTTTTTGAAGTCAGCAATATTCAAAGTCTCTCAGTTCTTTAACTACAAAAGAACCATGTCCATATTTGCTATTATTTTTCTTTATCACATCATGAATTTAAGCATTAGACTCACTTTAGATGATTTATGTACATGTGTACACACACAAAATTAAACAATATCTTTAGCAAAGGTGCTATATTTTGGACCTATATATGAAAAACAAGAGGCTCATTTATTTCAGACATATTTCAAAAGGAGAAGAAAAAAAAAAAAAAACCCAAACCAAAAACACTCCAATGAAACAAAAAGGGTCTCTCTAACTCCAGTTGACACTGGCCCCATCTGGCCTGACTCTGGCCCCCTTTCATACTCTCCTCAAGGCAGCCCCTGAGCACCTATTTGCTTTGTGTTCTGCTACTGACCCCCTTGGGACTGAAGCTCCTAGACCCAGCCCTTACGTCTTAAGTTCCTCTTCCAGCCACACACAAGCATCCAGGTCCAGGTGGTTGGTTGGCTCGTCCAGAAGCAGCATGAAGGGCCGAATAAAGAGGGCTCTGAAGGACACAAGAGGAAACAGAGGCATCCTAAGTGCTGAACGGAAGGGGAAGCTTTCCTGTCACAGTGCTGGTCAGGTCTGCACTGAATCCTCAAGCCAATATGTTTTCTACCTGAGAGGAAGGAGGGGCTCCAGAGTGCAGCCTGACAGAGAGGTGGAAAGTGGGAGCTACAGGAAAGCAGCTTGTAGGCAAGGCTAAGAAGGCCTTTTGCACCTGAGCCTTGTGATGCAATAAGCATCCAGGTTAAACTATCTGATGGCGGTACCAGACTCTAATGAGCGGCTAGAGAATGCCCTTTTCTTACACTGGTAAAGTAAGGGACAGTCTAATGCTCTGGCTTCCAGACTGCAGTCACCTGTTGATATAAGGAAAGAAAACCCCAACTAACCGTTATATTTTACCAATGAAGACTCAGGAGCCAGATGCTGAGGTGAAAACCTACTAGCTCAGAGAGGCAGAGAAAGCACCCAGCTGATCTTACTCAGCTTATGTCCCAGAAGGAAAAGGCCAAACACCCAAAGCTAAAACCTTCCTAGCTCAGCTGATTGCCCAGGAGGAAAAAGCCAACAGCTAAAAGCCAAAAGCTAGAGGGCTAAAGCCGCCCTTCTTTTTCTCCATGCTGTCTTAAATACTCTTCAATTCCAAGTCCCTCCTTTCTGTTAATCCCCGTTAGCTGGTTACTTGCTCAGCCTCTTGATCTAAGGTTAACTTTATTATTATTAAATCCTGTGTACACAAAACTCTTAGATTAAATGTTTGTTAGGGCTGAACCACAACAAGCAAAAGATAGGTTTCTACAATTCACAATCTCAGGTGTCACACTGGAATCAAATATCCTGTAACATTTCCCTCTTTTTGTCTAAATAAACTGTTTCTCCAGCAAAAATAAACTATATACTCTCTGGTAATATATACATTCAAAATGTCCAGTCCATATATATTTAGCAACCTTAAAGAAAGTACTCTATTATCTATCCTACTTTGGTGAGTCCAAAGTTCTATACCTAAAGTTTTGTATCATAATTGCATTATAAATCAAAAACATCTTTTTTGATTTAAAAAATCTTGTTAAATCTTTTTTGTTTTGTTTCTTTATTATTTTTTTTATTCTTCTTAAATCTTGAACAGCTTGAGTTTAGTTGTAAGCCTATAAGTACCCAGTCTCCAATCCCATCAGAGAAAGATCCTGCAACAGCCACTACTCTTGAGAATGTGGAAAGAGTATGTGGAAAGAGTATTTTTGAGCACCACAGTCCAGCCAGCCCTGAGAGTTGTGTACAAAGCTCCTAAGCCAACCGGAGCAGTTTCTCATTAGCAAGTGGAGCCACCGCACTCCTGTTCAAAGTCACACAGGCAACCTTCAGGGGCCATGGGGCAGCCTCACCAACCTGCTTCCCAGGCCCGGACTCCCCACTGACAGGCATTAAGAGGGTAGAAATGCATCTGAATGTTGGTGCTCAGGTAAGGCCTCTGTGCAAGGTGAGCAGGATCAGGCAAAGTCATCAGGACAGAATCCAACGAGCACACATTCATCGCTTTGTAGGGAGAGACAAGACGACAGACCATAAAGCATACACTATTCTGCAGGACTCTCTAACAAAACTACCATCAGATGGGGCCTCTTGGCCTTGTTCCTCCAGAATCATGACTCAAAACAAGCCTCTTCTGGTGATAAAGTGTGCAGCCTCAGATACTTTGTTACTGTGATGGCAATCAAATGACTACACCTCAGTTCTCTGGGGAGGGGCACTGGCATAGTGCTAGACTACAGAAACTCACTAGATGCACAGGTTTACAGAGGTAAAAGGATAGGTGACATTAATGCGGTCTAGTATTTTACTATCATAAAAATTAGCAGGACAGAAGCACAAAAGGGAAGAAGGGCGTACGTGAAGGTGAAAGAACTTAACTACCATTTCTCTTGGGTCTCCTCAGAGTACTACTGGACCACGTGCTGGCAGCCCAGCACTGAGCACACAAGTGTTCTTGAGTACTTCAGCCAGGACACTCAGTCCAGTCCACACACCTATCCACACATCACTGATGGCTATCTCACCTGACACATGATCACTGAACATGATCCCTGCTCTATGGTGCTACCAGGGTAAACATTCCGCCTGGAGAGATGGAGGCTCCAAAGGATGAGAGGAGGAAGGAAGCTCACCTGGCGAGAGCGACTCTCATCCGCCAGCCACCACTGAAGTCTTTTAGCTTCTTGCGCTGCATGGCAGGCGTGAACCCCAAGCCGTGTAAGATCCTTGAGGCCCTCATCTCAGCCTTGTCAGCGTCCAGCTCCTCCAGCCTCTCATAGAGTTCCATGAGCTTCTCACACTCCGCTGTGGGCAGCACGCAACCATCAGCTCCCTGAGGCTCCCAGGAGGAAGCCATCCCATCCCCCCTGGGCGTGAAACCATACCATCCTCATGAGCTAACCGCTCAGCCTCCCTCTCCAGCATGGCCCGCTCTGTGTCCACCTCCATGACACACTGCAAGGGTGTTTTTTCGCTAGGAGGCATCTCACGAGTCAGATGGTAAATGTCGATGTGCTCAGGGATGGGCACTTCTCGTTTCCCGATAGCAGAGAGCAGCATGGACTTTCCTAAGGGGGTGACAGGAAGACAGCCAGCCACGTCATCATCATTCTTTACACCCATTCTTAACAGGCAAACCAGGATTCCCATTCTTTAAGTGCCTTCCTTCTTTTTGCTCACTCAAATCCCACTATCCTCTGCTCTCAGGATTCCCTTTCCAACACCCTTCAAGTCTTGTCCTACTGGTCTTCGTGAAGTCCTGTTCATTTACTTCATACCACTGCTCTCCGCCCCACTCGATTCCCTTACCAACTTCTCTAGCATCTTCTGTCAAAAACTACTCACACGGTACTACACAGCTCTGTGTCATGAGCCACTTGTTCCAGGCATGCCTGGTCCCCTCCTCACATGACTTATTTCTTGCTTTGCTAGTGCTGAATACCTACTGAGTGACAGACAACATGAGAAAAAGAAACCTCCCACCTCCCCCTGTAAGGGCCTCACCAATTCCGTTTAAGCCGATGAGGCCATAACGACGGCCTGAGTTTAGTTCCAGTTTGGTGTCACTGAGCAGCTCTTGGCCATGGAAGGTGAGCGAGAGGTTGATAATGTGGACGTCAGTACTGTTGGGGTGAGAGGCCAGGACACCGGTGACAGCTCGAGCAGCGGCTTTCTTCAGCTCAAAGTCCTCCAGCTCCTTGGTCAGCAAATCCACTTCTGGGACAGAAATGTAAGTTGGGAAGGGGCTGTGAAACAGACTCAGATCTGGTTCACAGAGGCAGAGCCCCACAGAGGCTGAGCTCAAATCATATAAAGCAGACTCAAGAGTCCCGAAAGCTTTATACCCAGTGCATGTGACACAGACTTGCCCAACACC
Source organism: Meriones unguiculatus (assembly GCF_030254825.1). Taxonomy (NCBI): domain Eukaryota; kingdom Metazoa; phylum Chordata; class Mammalia; order Rodentia; family Muridae; genus Meriones; species Meriones unguiculatus. The sequence goes on along the minus strand of NC_083368.1, from coordinate 16,690,323 downwards.
CTACTTTCACAGACAAGTTTTACTTTGCAGCCCTTCTGATTCTAAGCTCTCTTGTCCTTCCAATGTCCTATCCCTCCCATTATTTCCCTCCTTCCCTGTCTTCCACAACTCTGGCCAGAAATAAAACTTCCCCATGGCCTAACTTAATCACACTAGATGCCTTCTAGAATTCTTATTTTGGTGCAAGTCACACACACACAGACACAGACACACACCCTACACACACACACATACCCACACATACAAATCATGGTTCCTGCAAATCAGAATAAACAACTGCAATGACTAAAGTAGACATAAATAACACTGCAAAATGACACAGGGGATAGTGAATGGGAACACAGCCATGCTAGGCGTCATCAGAAGGCACTGCCATATTGAGCTGGACTTTGAGAGAAAGTAGCAAATACAGCTTGCACAAACACTACGGTATAAGAATGTATAAAAGGACAAAAAAAAATGTGATAACATTCAAGGGACAATGAGTAGTCTACAATGAGTAGTCTACTATGCAGGAGTTTTTATGGGCACTGAAGAGATCGGAATTAGACTCTGACGCTCATTGTTTTCACTGCCATGTTTCCCCCATGTCATAGTTACCTTCAGCTGTCAATTTCACAAAACCAGGGAAGAGGGACCAAACATCAGTAGAAGAATTTTGGCCAGGAGTCATGTCTATAAGGCATTTTCTAAATTGCTAAGTAATGCATAGGGTCCACAGGAAAGCTGGCTGGCTGTGGTTGTGCACACCTTTATAACCAGCACTCAGGAGGCAGAGGAAGGGGATCTCTGTGAGTCAGAGACCAACCTGGCCTACAGAGCGAGTTCCAGGACAGCCAGGCCATTATACAGAGAAACCCTGTCTTGAGAAACAAACAAAACAAAACAAAAAAAGTCCTTCCCTTACTTCTCTCAAAGATGGACCTGGGAATATAAGAGGAAATAAACTTTTTCGTCTCAAATTAGTTTTGGTCAGAGTGTTTCATGACAGAGACAGAGAAATAAATTTTCAGAGGGCAAACTATGTTTATAGTGTGAATGAAAAGCATTATCGAATATGGAAAATACGCAACCAATCTCGAAAATATAAATAACCACAGCTATATTCTCAGAAAAATTACATAATGCAATATGTAACAACAAATTATTCTCATCGATTTAATCATTATCCCCATGACATTAACAGTACCATATTGAAGGGGAAGAGAAGGAGAGATGGCTCAGTGGTTAAGAGCACTGGCTGCTCTTCTAAAGAACCTGTGTTCAAGTCCAGCACACACATGGCAGCGCACAACTGTTTATAACTCCAGTTCCAAGGATCTGACAACCCCACATATACATACAAATAGGCAGAACACCAACCTACATAAAATAAAAATAGTTTTAACTAACTAAATAAAAGAGTACTATATGGGCCAGACGGTGGTAACTCACTCCTTTAATCCTAGCACTCGGAAGGCAGAGGCCAGTGGATCCAGCCCAGCCTGGAACTACAGAGTTCCAGGACAGCCAGGGCTACACAGACAAAAGCCCTCCCCCCACCAAAAAAAAAGTACCATATGGTAAACTGACATACATACTCACCACCACAGCTAGGAATTAAAACAGGAAATAGCAGAAGTTGCCTTCTCTTTTATTGTCTATTGCCCCACCAGGGTAGGGCAACACTCATCTGTGTTTGCCACCTCAAGTTCAGGCTCCTTGATCAGTAACAAGGTGGCACTATCTTTAACTCTAAGGCTTTGATTGTCACTAAGAAGTTTCATGGCATATAAACACATATGTCTGTAGGTTTTTCACTTTGGAAAAAAAAGAAAAAGAAAGAAAAACAAAGCCCAGGCTGACCCTCCATCTTTTTACCTTAGTCTCATTGCTGGGATTAAAGACTTAGGCATTTGCAACCAGCTCAGGAAATTCACTCAACCCACCTCCATCACCTGTGGTCTCTCTGCCATTGGCCTCCTCATTTTTCTCCTCTGCCACCTGAGGTTCTGTGACAGTCTCTCCATTTTCTTCATGTCCCTTTCTCGGCCGCTGTCGAGCTTTGGCAGCTTCCTTCTTTTTGGCTGCCTTCTTCTTGGCCAGGTCGGAAGGCATGGTGATGAGCCACAGGGGTGGTTACTGTTCTTTCGGGAGTCTGAAGAAAAACAAACAGATACTCCAAAATTCTAAACTTACTGGTAATTATGTCTGAGCCGTATCCCATCCCTCCTTGGAATTTTCCTATCAAGCCTCTGGTGCCCTACTCTTGTCCCCGCCAACTTTGTCGGGGTTTCTCACCCTCTCGACCGCTCCTCCAGCCTCATCTCCTTCCTTAGGGCTCGCGCGCCAATCCCCACCGCCCGCTGCACTTGGATGCGCTGTTCCCCCGGGGCCTTCGGTGACGGACCGCTCAGCCCCTCGTCTCTAGTTACCGAACTTGGCGCTCGCGCACCTCAGCCGGCCGCCTCCTTGTCGGATCTTCGCCAGGAGTTCATCCCGGACCTCTCTCGGTCCCTCCCCTCCACCCCGCCGACTGCTGCGCGGTTTCTCTCCGCGAGCCACGCGTCCTCCCCAGCGGGTCCCTTAGGGTCTCCGCGCTCGCTGCCCCTAGCCTCCCCCACACCCTGCTCGCCGGTGTCTCTGCCTGGGCCGGTCCTTTTCCCTTTTGGCCCTTTCCATCCCGACCCTGATCTCTCTTCCGCTTCTCCTCCCGCTTCCTGCTCACGGGTCCGTACTCTCCTCCCCTCCGGCGCCCCTTCCCCCTCAACTCACGGGGGCCTCGCCGCTCGGCCTCTGTCGCAACAGAGCTGCTCCTTGAGCTCCTCCGCGTGCGGCCGGCTCGCCAGCCAATCACGGCCCCGGGCGTCTCTTGGCGCGCTGCCGCGAAGGCTGCTGGAAAATGTAGTTCTCGAATCGTAAAAACTTAGGGCGGGACTCTCCTCAAGAACTACCACGAATCCCAGGTGTTGCGCGGTTCTGAGACGTCATCAGAACGCGCGAGGCTCCGGCTTCGGGGAGGATTAGAGAGCAAGAGTACTGTCCCAGTAGGCCTCCTTGAACAGCTGGAAACTGCAAATCCCAGATTGCTTCTCGGAGAGGTGGGCTGAGCTTACAGACAGTACCCCACCTCTAGCGGATAAGTTTACCCGGCTGCTCAACTGGTTTAGCCAGCAAGGAGTGAGACTACACTTCCCAGCATGCATCCTAAGAGAGCTGGTCCAAACAATGGGAGTAGAGAGGTGGAGGGAAAAGAAAGAGTGAGATGCAGAGGCGTCACTAAAAGTGAGGTCGTCCTCCGCAGACCACGCCAACAGAGCTGTGTTCGAGAGAGGCATGCTCGTTTCATGAAATCGAAATTGCAAGAGCTTCGTCCATCGCTAACCAAACTTTTAGAAAGTGCCAGACGTTGTTCTGAACCTTGGTATCGTAGGCGAGAGTTTCTGGGTTCCACCAGAGCCATGCTGGAAAGAGTCTAAAGTAAATGGCCCACTTTGCTGAGTTTAGCTCTGCAGACGCTTAGTTGTGACTCGTCTTGTTTCATTTCCTTTGGGTCTCACTGTCTGAAATCTCTAACAGACTTAGTGTTAGGTACATTATAAAGCCTACACCTGTAGCCTCAAAAACAAGGCAACTCTTTCTGACCCTTGTTACCTCTCCAGGGATCTGTCCACTGGTTACTTATTATTGATGGCACTGGGGGAAGCAAACCCTTACTTCCTCTGAGTACACTCTCAGGAAGTGAGCCTTTTTCCTCTGCCGTCACCACGTCCCCACGCTAAGTATAACTTATACATGTAGGTCATCGAGGCTGGGCATCATAAGCAGCTTCAGAGGCCGCCTCCTGTGTCTTTGGTAACACTAATTTTGTGAAAGAAGACTCACCCAAGGATTGCTACAGATGAGAAAAGGGAGGAAGGTGTAGGGAGTGCTTTGCTGAGACCTACTAACAGAAGTCTATTTTCTTCTGGTAAAGGTTAGCTATCTTACAGACAGCCACCCACAGCCTCCGCTTTAATTCTTTTTAATGTGCTATTATATTATATGTAGTTTAAAGAATAGACCCAAAGTTGTATCTTCGGCCCTAGGTAGAAACAAGACTTTCTGAACTGACAGGAATATTATAAGATTACTATTTAAGCAAGAGGCTTTTTGGTAATGAACAAAAATGTACTATTGCCTTTTCCTTTAAGAGTTAATTCAAGGACTGGAGAACCGGCTCAGCTGTTGTTATTGTTTTTGAGATAGGGCTTCTCTGTGTAGGCTTGGCTCTCCTGGACTCGCTTTGCAGAGCAGGCTGGACTCAAACTCACGGAGATCCGCTTGCCTCTGCCTCCCTGAGTACTGGTGTTATAAGCATGCACTGTCACCAAGCCCTAGGCTTAGCTTGCAGAGGATTAATTTTTGATTCCTAGCACCCACACCAGGTGGCTAACCTGCGAATCCAGTTCCAGAAGATCTGGTGCCCTCTTCTGGCCTCTGCAGGCATTAGCACGCACGAGGTAAACAGAGACAAGCAGGCAAGGGCTGCACATACCCACACACCCACACCCACACCCACACCCAGCTTAAAAAATTAAAATAAAAAAAGTAAGTCCAAAATGAGCTGTCAGTCACCTAGACAGGAAAAGCTAGTCCTAGACGCTAATAGTTTAAAATGCACCCACCTATTGTTCACTAGTAGCCCAGGAGAAATGTTTTCTCTTTACAGTGTTCCTTTTTGGGTCCACTGTCCACCGCTGCTTTTGAGGGTGTCCTCTTTTTGCGCTATGGTAAACTGTCTCTACTACTCTTTGCGCCTTATTGGAATTATTTAACAGAGATGACAATGAAGGGGAAACCTAGGGGAAGTCAGAGTAAGATCCCTATAACAATAAAACTCAAGAGCCAGGCGTGATGGTGCTCTAAGCCCAGCACTCAGGAGGCAGAGGCAGGTGGATCTCTGTGAGTTTAAAGCCAGCCTGGTATACAAAGCGAGTCCAGGACACCCAGGGCAGTTACACAGAGAAACCCTGTCTCCAAAAACCAACACACAAACAATCAAAACAAAACAAAATTTCAGAAAACTGACCTCACCTCTCCCCCATAATAGAAATGGCTTTCCTACTTTATTGCCTTCTAGTACTTAGAGTCAGAGATAAGTCATTTAAACACCGTTGACCCATGTTCCTAGAATAACCTCCACCAGCTGAATAGTACCGTTGGCATTTTACAATTGCGCATACACAGATTAAATACAAAGTAGCAAGAAAACTTTATTCAAAGGCCACATAACAACACAGATCATAAATATAGTCACTCTTGACCAGAATGCACTCGAGGAAAGGGGCCGGGTACTAAGGAGTGTACTACAAGTGGTTCTCCATTTTGACAGACAGATTTGAGTTACGTAAGCTTTTGCTCACTGTACATGTCCGTTTCCCATAATGCATCTGGTCTTTAAAATAGCATTTGTTCGTTTGTTACCATGTGTAGACCACGTGCACATGGGTGCCAGAAGACAACCTTCTGAACTGATGTTCTCCTTCCACCATGGCGTCCTAGGATCAAACTCAAGTCATCAACCTTTGCTGTTAGAGAGTTGTTTTTTTTTACCTGCTGAACTATCTTACTAGCCCTTTCAATTTCTGATCTGTGTGTGTGGTATATGCTCATATGTGTATATGGGTGTGTGCACCCATGTGTGTGTGGAAGCCAGAGGAGGATTTTCAGTGTCCTGTTCTGTCACCCTCTGCCTTATGCCTTATTCCCTTGAGGCAGATTCTCTCACTGAACCTGAAGCTAGGCTGGCAACTAGCAAGCCCCAGGAATCCTCCTGCCTCCACACCACCCTTCATAGCACTGGGGTTACAGGCCTATCCAGCCATGCCTTCCTTTCTATATGAGCTTTGGGGCTTTGGGCTCAGGTCCTCATGCTTGTGTGGCAAGTGTTTTCAAATGCTGAGCCATCTTCCCAAACCCCTGCATCTGATTTAATCATGTGCAATCCCAAATTATGCATAAGCATAAAATGGTAACAGGGATTCTCCCTAAAATGTGAAAGGACACAGTTTCTCCTATTGCACATGCACACAAAACCATTTCAGGCCAGATTATCCCATCTCTCTTGTTTTCAGGATGTGTCCTAAGACATGTCTAAATAGAAATAAGAAGTAATCAAGGGGTCACTAAAGCATATAACTTATTTTGTTGGGTTCGTGGTGGAAGTTGAGAAAACTCACTTCAGATACAGGAGCTTAAAATGAAAGCTTTATTTTCTGAGCTCAGGGAGGCAATCAGTTTGGGATCTGAACTGAGTCTCTGAGGGGAAGCTGTATTGCATATTTAAAGGGTGAAAACCGCAATTAGCTCACAAGGGAGCATGGGGATGGGGGCACAGTAGAACAAGATAGTCATCTCTCAAGTTATTTTTACTATCTAGACAAGCAATTCTAGCTGACCTTTAGTTTGATTGGTCCAAGTAATGTTTATGGTTAGGGCCAGCTGCACTTATGGTTGGGGAATTTCTGGGAACAACAAGGCCGTGTAGCACACTGAACATAAACACAGGTTTTGGTCAACCTGACCTGTACAGAGATTCTTTTTTCTTTATCAGCATCAAGCTGAGATGATGTGGCTGTTAGGCCTAAAATATAAGTAGCTATAGTTTTGCTACCCCAAAGGAGCAGGCTCATCAATTTTCATTGTTTAGAGTTGGTACACTTACAGGCCTGTAGAGATGGCGGTCCCAGATTTCCAACAGGTTGCTGAGTGCATTGCTGGTAGAGATGTCTGTGTAGGGGTTCTAGGTTGCCAATTGTTAGAAGATTGAATAGTCCAAACTAAGAGGAGTCTGAGGTTGCTGAGCTGATCCCTATGCTCGCCTGCCTCCTTATTAATGAAGCTCACATGAAGCTTCAGTACTTAAAAGTTATTCCTTGATTCCCGGGGAAGCTCTTAAAGATGAAGCCTTATTGAAAAGACCACACATCGGCAGAGCAGTGGTGGTGCATGTCTTTAATCCAGCACTCATCGGATCCCTGAGTTCAAGGCCAGCCTGGGCTACAGAGCAAGTTCCAGGATGGCCAGGGCTACACAGAGAAATCCTGTTTTAAACCGAGCAAGCAAGCAAGCAAGCAAACAAACAAACAAACAAACAAAAAACAATTTGAGGGGGCGGAGGGAGAGGGAGAGAGAGCTCACTGACTATACAGAAGAGTGAGTTTTATAGTCACATTTTCCACATATATATATGTCAATATGTCATCATTCATCTTCATTACTTTTTCTTGTCCTACCTTTTAACATCTTTGCCCATCATACTTTTTTGTTCATTTTTATATTTTGTGCCATGTTAAGGTTTGAAATGAAGGCCCCATCATTGCTTCACATATGTCTACATTGAGCACGCACATACACATAGGCATACAACTGGCGATGAGGCTTGTACCTCAGCCTCCAAAGTAGATAAGATGGATGGCTGAGATTGTGAACCTGTGTTACCAGGATTTTTTTCAGGGTCCCATATAGCCTCAAACTGTATAGTTCAGAATAACCTTGAACTTGTGAACCTCCTGTACCTCCTGAGTGCCGGAGTTATGGGCATGAGCAACCGTGCCTGAGTTTATATGTTCTGGAAATCAAACCCAGGGTTCCATACTTACTAGACAAACCCTCTACCAACTGAGTCATCTCCAGCCCTCTTCTCTTTTTAAATTTAGATTTTAATACATGAGAAAACATTAAATATTTGTCTTTCTAAGTCTGGCTTTGCTTAACATGACGTCCAGTTCCACCCATTTTCTTACAAATAACATAATTGTATCCTTCTTTAAGGCTGAATAATACTCCATTGTAAGACTATATTCCATTTTGTTTATCCATTTGACCATAAACTGCCTACTGTGGATAATTTAATTCCAATAAACTTAGGTGTCTTCACCTTAGCCTCGGGCAGATTTTTTTTTTAATTTATTTTATTATGTATACAATGTTCTGTCTGCATGTACAGCTGAATGCCAGAAGAGGGCACCAGATTTCATTATAGATGGTTGTGATCCACCATGTGGTTCCTGGGAATTGAACTCAGGACCTCTGGAAGAGCAAGCAGTGCTCCTAACCTCTGAGCCATCTCTCCAGCCCCCAATTTTTTTTTTTTTTTATAGCAAGAGTAGAAAGCAGCCACATTCCTCACCAAAAATATAACAAGAACAGTCTGTGGCCCAATGTTAATATCCTTCTCCTTTTAACCTCTTGAGCTGAGCCCCCTGCCCCAGTTCAAATCACCCTCAGCACCACTGTCTTCCATGCACCTACTAGGGTGGCCCATTAAGCAGCACTTAAATCATTCAGCTGCTTTTCTAATCCAAAGTCCACCTTCCTCCAAACAAAAGCATGGTCAGGCCTGTCACAGCAATACCCCAGTTCCTGGTACCCACTTCCCTCTTGGTTAGGTTTCTATTGCTATGTAGACACACCATGACCACAGCAACTCTTATAAAGGAAAACACTTACTTGTGGCTGGCTTACAGTTTCAGAGGTTTAGTCCATCACTGTCATGGAGGAAGCACGATGGCACAAAAACAACATGGTGCTGAAGGAGCTGAGAGTTCTACATCTTGATCGGCAAGCAGCAGGAAAAGACAGTAAGCCACCAGGCTTGAGCTTCTGAGACCTCAAAGCCCACCCCCTAATGATGCATTTCCTCCAACAAAGCCATACCTCCTAATTGTGCCTCTCCCTGTGGACCTATGGGGGTCATTTTGATTCAAACCCCCACACTAGGTATACACTTATCTCTATTATACGGTAAGTGTGAGTCCTTTAGACATATGCCCAGGAGTAGAGTCTACTATGATCATATGGTAGTTCTACTTTCAGATTTTTAAGGAACTTCCTTACTGATTTTCCAGTGGTCGGGCTAATTTACATTCCCACTGATACTATGTTAGTGTAGAAAGGCACTATCCTATGTCTTACCTTTTTCGGGAGCACTTATTTTTGTTTTTGTTTATTTTTTGTTTTGTTTTGTTTTTTTTTTTTGAGACAGGATTTCTCTTTTGGCTGCCCTGGAACTGCTTTGTAGACCAGGCTAGCCTTGAACTCTCGGAGATCCTTACAGGGAGCCTCTGCTTCCCAGCGCTGGGATTAAAGCCCTGTGCTCAGCATTATTTTTGTTTTCTTGACTATGGGGAGATGGGATCCTGGTGTGGTTTGGTTTGCGTTTCCCACATAGCTAAGAAAAGTTAATTTTTTCAAGTGTTTATTGGGCATTTGTGCCCTTTGAGAGCAGTCTGTTGAGTTCACTTGCCCATTTACTGATAACCCTGTTTTTTCCTTTGATGGTTAATTATTTCAGTTCTTTATATAGTTCTTTATAAATTAATTGTTTCAGATCAGTAGCTGGCAAAAATTGTCTCCCATTTTGCTGGCTCTCCCTTTATTCCAGTAATGGTTTCTTTTGCCGTGAAGGTTTGTCTTAATGTGACGTGATCTCACATGTTAGCTCTTGCACTATTTCCTGAGCTACGAAGAAAGAACTTTTGAAAAATAAATAGACCATGACACCCAGGCATAAGTGCCTTAGAAGTGACCCTGTGTACCAAGGAGGCGAGGCTGTCACTTGGTACAGCATATCAGGCAGGTAACTCCTGACACGCTCACTGCTTTGTTCAAGCCCGGCTTTCCTATTCAGAGTTTGACCTTGGGCAGAGTGCATATTTTCCTCTGCGGAGAGAGAATGACATAGGACAGTACTTGCCTCCTGTATTGGTTAGAAAGATTGTTAGTTCAGTTCTTAGGTGTCTATTAGCCAGTGAGTTCCACCAGGCCACATACACATACACATACATAAACACTCGCCCAGGCACCTGAGCCTCTGGGGAGCATGGTCTGCAACACGTCTCTGTGCTCTCAGTCTCAGAGCTGTGAGGTTCCTGGGCTCCCATGTCTCAGGACACCCTTGGGACTCTGTCCCACCTCAGAGCTGGGACACCTTCCCAATCCTCATAGGTGTGACTCAGATTTGCAGCCCTGAAGATTTGTGAGTGGCCTTTCCACCAGAGTAGGAAGGCAGGCCAACACACAAAAATAACAAGAGGAGATGAACTGAAGGTTAAATATGAAAGCGCCACAAAGAAGTCACAGTGCAGCAAGAACTGATTATAGGTTCACATTTGTCCTGGTTAGTTTTTGTCAACTTGACACAAGCTGGGGTCATCCGGGAAGAGGGAGCCTCAGGTAAGAAAACACCTCCATCATATTGGCCTGTAGGCAAGTCTGGGAGGGCATTTTCTTGATTAGTGATGATGTGGAAGAGCCCAGCCCCCTGTGGGCTGTGCCATCCCTATGCAAGGTAGTCCTGAGTTGTATAAGAAAGCAAACTGAGCAAGCCAGTAAGCAGGCTTCCTCCGTGACGTCTGTGTCAGCTTCTGCCTACAGGTTGTCTGCCTTGGCTTCCACGGACAACAGACTATTATCTACAATCCAAACACCCCTTCCTCTCCCAAGTTCCTTCTGGTCATGGTGTTCTATCACAGCAACAGAAAGCAAGCTAGGACAACATTCAAAGCCAGCCTGGGGCACGGTTTTTAGATCTTGTCTAAAAACTAACAAAACAAACAAAAAAGAAAAACTAAGAGGAAAATATGAGGAAACTGAGACCTAAGGAAGGAAATATCTTGCCCAGTGCTACCTAAGGAGTTAGTGACTAAGAAGGGACTGGAACTATAGTGCTCAGTATCTTAGTGTCTGTAAGTAACTATGATGGCTCACGTTGCTTGTCAACTTGACAGAATCTAGAATAACCTAGGAGACAAACATACTGTGAGGGATTGTTTGGGGTGGGCTTATTGATGTGGGAAGACCTACCTAAAAGTAGATGGCAGTGTTCCCTGGGCTTGGGTCCTGAATTGCAGGAAAAGGAGAAAATTGGCTGAACACCTGCATTCAGCTCCCTTGGTCTCCTGATGCAAGGGGATCAGCTGTCTGGAGCTTCTGATGCCATACTGGAGCATAGTAGGACATACCGGAGCATAATAGAACATACTGGAACATAGTGAGACATACTGGGACATCTGGGACATACTGGAGCATAATAGGACATAATGGAACATAGTGGGACATACTGGAGCATAATGAGATATACTGGAACATAGTGAGACATAGTGGGACATACTGGAACATACTCAGACAGACTGAAACAGTGAACCAAAACAAACCCTTTCTACTTATAAGTCGCTTTTGCTCAGAGTATTTTCTCACAGCAACAGGAAAAGTGACTAGTTCTGAAAGTGCCAGGTCCCTAAGATACAGCCGGTCAGAATTAAGACAGCCTGTCCGCCAAGCCCAGTGTGGTGGTACAGACTAGTGTTCCCAGCACTTGTGAGACTGAGGCAGGAAGATGGGGGTGATGTCAAGATCAGCCTGGCCTACACAGCAAGGCCTTGTCTCAAGGAAACAAAGCAGATGGCACACGTTATAACGGTAAAGCAGTTTCCTGTAAAGCAGGATTTCAAAGTTTGCGTATGGAAAATGTAAAATATCACTCCAGTACCTTTTCATAATGATCATATGTTGAACTATATTTTATTTATATGTAGCACAATAAAATTAATAAAAATTAACAAAATAATAAAATTTGTAAAAAAACTAATAAATTAATAAAGTTGATTGCACCTGTTACTTTTACTATAATAATTGTGGCTATAGCCAGGTATGTTGATGCATGATTGTGATCCTAGCACTGAAAGGGCAGGGGCAGGTGGTTCTCTGTGAGTCCAAGGTCAAAGCCATATGATCAGACCTCATGTCAAAAATACATTATAAAATTATGGTTTCTTTTTTCTTTCTTTTCTTTTCTTTGGTTTTTAGGGATAGGGTTTCTCAGAGTAACCCTGGCTATCCTGGAACTCACTCTGTACACCAGGTTGGCACAGATCTGCCTGCGTCTGCCTCCTGAGTGCTGGGATTAAAGGCATGTGCCACCACTGCCTGGCAAAATTACAGGATTTTTGGCCATAACAGAAAAAGAAGGAAAAGGAAACCTTGTGTAATGAAATAATATTTCAGTATGCTCAACAATGAAGGCGAGAGAGAATATCATGAATGTGAAAGCACACATGTATTCTGAACACTGATGTACATCTCTATAAATGATAGAGTTCTCCAAAATGGAAACTTAGTACATCCAAAGCCTGACAGTCTTCTTCCTGTCCATGTGAGTTGTTTCTTACAAACTTAGCACAGGCCAATGGTGGTGGTGCACACCTTTAGTCCCAGCACATGGGAAGCAGAGGCAGGCAAATCTCTGAGTTTAAGGCCAGTCTGGCCTACAGAGTGAGTTCCAGGACAGCCAGGACTAGACAGAGAAATCTTGTCTGGAAAACCAAACCAAAAACAAAACAAACCAAAACAAAAAAAAAAAAAGCAAAGCAAAACAAAAAACAAACAAAGGATTTAGTACAGGACTGGAAATATGATTCTGTGGTTAAGAGGGAAGACCCAGGTTTAGCTTTTAGTATCCATTTGGCTGCTCACAACATGTAAAACTCCAGTTTTAAACAATTTGGTGGCTTGTTCTGGCCACCTATAAATGATTACTGGACACACATAGTACACAGACATTCATGTAGGCAAAAAACCTCATACACATAAAATAAAAATAAATCTAAGAATTTGGCACATGTTACAAACTCCACAGAATTACTTTCTTTTTCTTTTTCTTTTTCTTTTCTTTCTTCTTTTTTTTTTTTTTTTTTTTTTAGCACAGATACAAGGATAAGAATTCTACAACTAGCCAGGTGAGGTGGCCTACGCCTGTAATTCCAGCACTCAGGGAAGCAGAGGCCAGCAGATCTCTGTGAGTTCGAGGCTAGCTTGGTCTACAAAGCAAGCCCAGGACAGCCAAGGATACACAGAGAAACCCTGTCTCAAATGAATGAATGAATGAATGAATGAATGAATGAATGATTGCACTCTTCCCTCCCATCCCCATCTATAAAAATGGTCAGGACATTTAAAGGTATGTAAGATCAGGACAGCTTTCATTTGGGATACCTTCTTACAATGTATAAGACACCACTCTTACACACATACCCTGGCACCATTTGATAACAAAATTGTCCCTGTACATTTCCAAACTGCAGCACTCTAGGTGTGGAGCTGTCCTTCCTGGGAGCCCACTGCCATCTCTTCTTTCTAGCTCACCTTGGGTTGTTCTGTGCTGGGTTCTAGCTGCCCTGGCCTTGGTCAATCTCTTTCCTCTCTCAGGGCTTTCCTGTGCTCTCTTCTTTGCCTGGAAAACTCTGCTTAATGTCTGGATAAACCTTTCTCAAACTTGGGATCTTAGCGTCCACATTCCCAATCTAATTTAATTCTTCCTGCTTTGGTTTCCCACTTAATTCTATACATACATACATACATACATACATACATACACGTGGTGTGAGTCATGTGATTGGTCCTTCCTTAATTCCCCTACTTTCCTGCCTCACTGGATTGTGTTAGTGTCTACGGCCTGTCTAAAGCAATTCTCACAGATTACAGAGTGAGTTCCAGGCTAGCCCAGGTCTTTTCTTCCCGGTCACATGCTCCACATCCGAGGCTTGTTTACCTAGTAGAGCTCCGTATTGAAATTTGAGTAGAGAAACATTTCATGTGCCGCTGGCGTTGAGCAGTCGGCTTAGGTGAAGCGTGTTCAGAAAGGGGGAGGGCACTGTTCTTAGAGCTAACAGGGTTGGGCTGAATTGGAAGCATCTCTGTGCAGGGGGGATTCACCCGCCTTAGCGTTAGTTGCCACAGCGTCAGAACCGAGCGGTGCAACAGCAACCATAGAGAGCGCGCGTCGGGAGCGAGGGGCCGGATGCGGTCACCATAGACACGAGTGACTGACAGGCAGCGGAAGAGGAAGCCGAGGGCTGGGCTGTGAGGTGGCAGCGGCTGCAGAGCGGAGCTCTTCGGCTCACGACCGGGAGCGATCTCGGTCCCGTCACCCGAGAGACGGCTCCGTCTTCGCCCCGGCCTGCCGTGGGGCTCGTGTTTTCCTGTCCCCCTGATCGGCCTGAGAACCCGCTCGGTTCTGCTGTCCGCCGCGACCTCCCTTCCGCCTCCCCGGCTCGCAGAGCCACCCACCTGGACGCCGGGCCTTCTCTGCAGTCGCGGGACGTAGGCGATTCATGTCTGTCTCCAGACTACCGGCTAGGATTCGCTTTGGGGCTTCATCTGAGGGCTGGCACGGGGCTGTTGTCGCCCAGGAAACTAGTAGGGCACTGGCTGAAGCAGGCAGGCGTCTTGTTGGAAGGTGGTGAGCCTCTGCTGGCCTTTCCGGACCCCCGCGTTTCTCTAACGGCTACTGTCTTCCTTGTTGCTTTCGCTTTATTTGGCTTTGTTTGATAGCCGCTAGCAAGAGTGGCTTCTTAGGAAGGTGGGCACCACAGCCTTGCAGGGCCGAGTGGGACGGCCTGCAAAAATGGCTCCATCAGCCATCGCATTCCTCTGAGTGGCCAGCTGTGCTGAGTCACTGTGACCGTCCACATCAGCTGAGAGAGCAGGTGTATATGCACCATGCCTGGCTGGTGATCCTAACTGACAGGGAGGGGATTACTGGAGCCTGTCAGTTTCTTTGACACCCAGGAGCTGGGTGGAAGGAGGCTCTGATCCCTTCTCCATTGCTGGCCTGCAGCAGTAGCTCAGCAGTCCCTTGAACCTGAGGAGACAGAGTGGCCCACGATATCTGTAGGACAGGACGGGCTGAGCCAGGCCCTTTTGGTCGGGCCGTTGTTTGGATGGTGCATGTGCTCTACCCTAGGCCCCTCTTCATCGTGTGCTGCTGATTTTTTAATTAGGCCCATGCTTCAGATGGCTGTAGTCCATTTTGGGTTAGGTTTGGCAGTATTGCACTTTCTTTCCTCTTTCCACTGGACTACAGACTGCAATCCCAGTAGTGAGTGGTGGTGTCCACATAGACATTGAGGGGTTGAGGGGTGTATTAGCAACATGGTCACTGAAGACCTGACAGGGAGTCGGGAAGACTCTGTGGGGATGCTGGGCCTGGAAGCCAACACACTTTGCTCCTTTCTCTCTTGCTGACCTCATTGACTCCAGGTTCCCTGGTTAAAACGGTGGGGCTCTGGCCTGGGCCCCATTACCTTACTAATCTTTGAGACTGTGGCCCTCAGGGCATCCTATGTCAGGGCCTGCCACCATGCGACTGAGCTCCCTCTTGGCTCTGCTGCGGCCAGCGCTCCCCCTCATCCTGGGGCTGTCCCTGGGATGCAGCCTGAGCCTCCTGCGAGTGTCCTGGATCCAGGGTGAGGGAGAAGATCCCTGTGTAGAGGCTGTGGGGAAGCCAGGAGGGCCGCAGAATCTAGACTCAAAAACTGGGCTGGACCAAAGCGAGGAAGACTTCAAACCCAGGATTGTCCCCTACTACAGGGATCCTAACAAGCCCTACAAGAAGGTTCTCAGGTGAGGGTGATGTGTGCATAGTCCCCTGGCACTGACCCTCATTCCAGAGCTGTTTGCTGCCGTGTTTATATTGCTATTCAGTGTTAATTTCCTGGAAACACTTGTCTTATTTCCTATCTTGCTTTGCTCCTATTTTATTCCTCCCCAAGCCCGAGAGAATCTCGCCTATTAGTGCTAATGTCCAGTATTTTTGAACAGAGCTGTGCCTGCGCTAACCACTGAATACACCTGAGTAGCCTGCCTCCACCTCACCAAGTTTAGTCAAGTGGGCACTCTCTGCGGTACCTGGTTATCAGTGATGAGGGAGGCAGGCTCTCCCCTCCTCCAACCCCAGCTCTTTCATTCCTAGGGATGTGCTGGGCAGGCTGGTGCATGCCCCCTTAATGACCCAGGAGTTGACCCCTTATCTTCTGGTCTCCCCACAGGACTCGGTACATCCAGACAGAGCTGGGCTCTCGTGAGCGCTTGCTGGTGGCTGTCCTGACTTCTCGTGCCACACTGTCCACCCTGGCTGTGGCTGTTAACCGGACAGTGGCACATCACTTCCCTCGATTACTCTACTTCACTGGGCAGCGGGGGGCCCGGCCTCCTGCAGGGATGCAGGTGGTGTCTCATGGAGATGAGCGGCCTGCCTGGCTCATGTCAGAGACCCTGCGCTACCTTCACACACACTTTGGGGCTGACTATGACTGGTTCTTCATCATGCAGGATGACACATACGTGCAGGCCCCCAGATTGGCAGCTCTTGCCGGTCACCTTAGCATCAACCAAGACTTGTACTTGGGCCATGCAGAGGAATTCATTGGTGCAGGCGAGCAGGCCCGGTACTGCCACGGGGGCTTCGGCTACCTGTTGTCCCGGAGTCTCCTGTTGCGCTTGCGGCCACATCTGGATGGCTGCCGAGGGGACATTCTCAGTGCCCGGCCTGATGAATGGCTTGGCCGCTGCCTCATCGACACTCTGGGCATCGGCTGTGTCTCACAGCACCAGGTGACAGCCCCTTCAAGGCAGTCCCAGTCCCCCAAAGGTTGGCAGTGACTGAATGATTGCTGTCCAAACTGAATTCTCGAGACCTTCCTTTTGTCCTTCCCAGATGCCAGACTGCCCCTTCAGCTCTCCCTTGCTCACCCTACGGCCCTGGGGCCATAAAAAGTGCGTATCTTTAGGGACCCCTGAACAAGCCAGAAAGATGCCTGAACTCATCAACCTCCTTATCTGCTTCCCCCCCCAGCCCCTTTTCCACACCCAGTGCACATAACACTTAAGGACAATATGAAAATGTTTTTGAGTTGGCCACCCCACAAAGTGGAAAGCTAAGAGATCCCTCTACTGAGTAGCTCTGCTCTATCACAGAAGGCTGAGTGTCCCAGAAGCAGGCCATCTTCTATACCAGCCTACTGGGAGGGCCTTCTATGACTGTATTCTCGTTGACAGTGGGGTTCTTGGGGACAGAGGATGTCCTTAGTTGCCTGCTTGCTTTCTTGGTTCCAAAATGTGGGTGTCGGAAGTAGAAGTGAAGGTTAGGGGAGCCACTGCATTTCTGTACCTTCTAAAGCAGCAGCAGTGCTAGGTATGACTGCCAAGGAGGGCTGAAGGGAGCTTTGGGAATAACAGCTTATGTGTGCAGCATTGATTGTCCAATTGGTCCCTCTAGGGGCAACAGTATCACTCCTTCGAACTGGCCAAGAATAGGGACCCCGAGAAGGAGGGGAGCTCTGCTTTCCTGAGTGCCTTCACCGTTCACCCTGTCTCCGAGGGTACCCTCATGTACCGGCTCCACAAACGCTTCAGTGCTCTGGAGTTGGAGCGGGCTTACAGCGAAATTGAACAACTACAGGTGAGCTCTGCCTGAGGGTCATGCCTGGTAGGTTAGAGGGAGCTTGAGGCAGGCTTCCAGGGAGAAGGCAGCTGAGCTGGGTTTGGGGCTGGCAGGGTAGAAAGAGGCTAACTTTCTAAATTTAGAACAATCACAGGGACAAGGGACCCTGGGCTTCAGGACACTGTAAAGTAAGCTCTGGGCTGACTTGAGTGCCCAGATTGGTAGGTAAACTCTCAGGAGCTTATGTAAACCCCTCTACAGTAGTGTTCTCCGAGACAGCAATCCACAAACTCCTAAGCTTCTAGAATTGTCTTGAAGGGCCCAAACGGCAGAAGGGAGGGGAGTTCTGTAGTGTGGGGGTCTTCAGAGGCGGGACATGGAGTGAGTGTATGAGCTTTGTGTTTTGAGATCCACTTCCTTCTGCTAAGAGCCGGATCCTCCTGGCAGCAGGTGTTTAAGGTGGGTATTATTCATCCCCCTTCTGTACTTTAGGTGAAGACTTACAGGCAAGGGACTAACTAGGTGGTTAGCCAGGCCTCTGCTGACGGAACCTCAGAGCCGGCGCCGGGAGGGATCTTTAAAGACCAGCACTAATGTTGGTTGCATTCCCTCCAACTTAGGCTCAGATCCGGAACCTGACGGTGCTGACCCCTGAGGGGGAGGCAGGACTGAGCTGGCCCGTTGGGCTTCCAGCCCCTTTCACTCCACACTCTCGCTTCGAGGTGTTGGGCTGGGACTACTTCACAGAGCAGCACACCTTCGCCTGCGCAGATGGGGCTCCCAAGTGCCCGCTGCAGGGGGCGAGCAGGGCAGATGTGGGGGACGCGGTGGACACCGCGCTGGAGCAGCTCAATCGGCGCTATCAGCCCCGCCTGCGCTTCCAGAAGCAGAGGCTTCTCAACGGCTACAGGCGCTTTGACCCCGCGAGGGGCATGGAGTACACCCTCGACTTGCTGCTGGAAGCCGTGACCCAGCGAGGGCACCGCCGCTCTTTGGCCCGCAGAGTGAGCCTGCTGCGGCCGCTGAGCAGAGTGGAGATCCTGCCTATGCCCTATGTCACCGAGGCTACCCGGGTGCAGCTGGTGCTGCCGGTCCTGGTGGCTGAAGCGCCGGCCGCCCTGGCTTTTCTTGAGGCCTTTGCTGCCAGTGTTCTGGAGCCCCGAGAACATGCATTGCTCACCCTGTTGTTGGTCTATGGGACCCGGGAGGGCCGAGGGGGCCCTGACCCATTTCTCGGGGTGAAGGCTGCAGTAGCTGAGTTAGAACGACGGTACCCTGGCTCGAGGCTGGCCTGGCTTGCTGTGCGAGCAGAGGCCCCTTCCCAGGTACGACTCATGGATGTCATCTCCAAGAAACACCCTGTGGACACACTCTTCTTCCTTACCACCGTGTGGACAAGACCTGGGTCAGAAGTCCTCAACCGCTGCCGCATGAATGCCATCTCGGGCTGGCAGGCCTTCTTCCCGGTCCACTTTCAGGAGTTCAACCCTGTTCTGTCACCACAGAGATCTCCCCCAGGTGGCCCTGGGGCTGGCCCCGATCCCCCGTCCCCTGGTGTGGACCCTTCTCGGGGGGCTCCAGTTGGGGGCAGATTTGACCGGCAGGCGTCAGCAGAGGGCTGCTTCTACAATGCCGACTACCTGGCTGCCCGAGCCCGGCTGGCTGGTGAACTGGCAGGCCAGGAAGAGGAGGAAGCCCTGGAGGGGCTGGAGGTGATGGATGTGTTCCTCCGGTTCTCAGGGCTCCACCTCTTTCGAGCCGTAGAGCCAGGGCTGGTGCAGAAGTTTTCCCTGAGGGACTGTAGCCCCCGGCTCAGCGAGGAACTGTACCACCGCTGTCGCCTCAGCAATCTGGAGGGGCTCGGGGCCCGCACCCAGCTGGCCATGGCGCTGTTTGAACAGGAGCAAGCCAACAGCACTTAGCTCCCCCACCGCTGTGTCTGCCATCGCCCCAGGAAGGGCAAGGCAAGGTGATAGACAGGTGGAGGGCTTGCCACTGTATTTTTTTAAAATAAGAAATGTTATTAAAAGTATCTTCTGCCAAACTGTTTTTAGGTCTAGGGGTAAGAAGAATCTGGGAGGCTTGTGGAGAGTGTGCCTGCAGGTTCCACCGCCATGCCCCGCTCCTCCCCCTCCTCCCTTCCCAGTCCCCAGTGACCACAAGGCTGCTGTCTGATTAGTGACCTTTAATCCAGTCCTCCCCACCCCCGCCACGGCAGCAGGGCAGGGAGGCCAGAGCCCAGGGCCGATGCCGGGCAGCAGGTCTGGCTGGTCCACAGTGACGCTCGTCCACGGGCTCCTAGGTATTTCTCACGACCAGCGATTGCTCCAGCTCCTGCCTGCGCTGCTGGATCTTTAGAGGAAGTGTGAGCAGGGGCAGGGTTACAGTGATCCTGGTGAGTGACCAGGGGTCCCCATCCCGGCACCCCTTCCCTGGAAGAGTCTGGGAGCCAGGACACGCCTGCATGGGCATGCAGGGTGGTGGACAGGGGTTGAGAGTGGGCAGTAGCAAAGACGTGACAGGTGAGAAGCAAGACGTCTCTAGGATTGAAGGAGAGGGGAGCCCCATGTTCAAGGGCCTCCGTTACCTTACAGTAGAAGTAGCGGCTGACAGCTTCCTGGGACCAGGGCTGGTGGTAGAACTCGGCGCGGCGTTCCTCTTCAGGGTTACCAGCCACATCTGTCATCACCTGTGAGGGAGCATGGGGTCTGCCTGAGTTCTGAGCTCCTCACCTGGCTGAGCTGCATGTCCATCTTTCCTTCCCCATGTGCTTGTCTTCACTTGGAGGCTCCCTGAGCCCCTATCTTCACCTTGAGATCACGGCTCTGGGAGCGGAGCAGGTCTTGGACGTAGCCTTTGGGGTCTCTGGAGAAACTTAGCATGAAGTCCCTTTGGATCTTGAGCTGATTTATGGACTCAATCGTCTCATGGATCTACAGGTAGAAAGACAATGATTTCCACCTGTGATGTGGGAGAGGAATGCAAGAAGGGGCGGGGGAGGCTTGCTTCTCCTGTAAAGGGCAGTGTCCCAGAGCCCCTGCTTCCTCTGAGTTTAGTGAGGGGGCGGGGTGAGCAGAGCCGACCTTGGAATGAGGCCAGCCTCTCGACCGTAGGGAGGGCTGTGGGTTCCTCATGTCCTAGGCCCATGCTGTGGTCTGAATGCTTTGTCCTCTCTCTCAGTTTAATGTCCCACCATAGCTCTGGGCTCAGGCCGCACCTTACTGTCCAGAGCACTGATCTCCTGCTGGTTGGCCGTGGACAGGAGGAAGCTGCTCATCTGGCCCTTCAGTGGCTCCTCTACCTCCACATCAATGTCATAGCATGCTGTCTTCTTCTGGTCTGATGGGTCCACGCTGCCAGACAAGTCCAGCCTTTGATGTCCATGGTACACCCCACAGAGGCCCAGGGCTGGGGCTGGGGCTGGGGCTGGGGCTGGGGCTGGGGCTGGGGCTGGGGCTGGGAAGGGTCCATGAAGAGGGTGGGAAAAGCAGGGCGGGCAGGAATGAGCTAATCTCTCGGTCTGCGGAGGAAGCTGGGCCGACTCACCTGATGACGTGATTGATGACAATTGGGTCAGGGGGCAGCAGCAGGGCTGTGAGGCGCTGGGGAATCTCGGAGAACTTCAGGCGGGGACAGTCAAAGATCTGAAGCAGGATGGTTGAGAGAGGGATCACGCTTGTGTGTATTTGAAAAGACAATAACTAATAACTATCCTTCCATTCTGGGAAGACCACAAGAAGTCAAGAGCAAGTCAGATCAGGATGCTGGTGGCAACGAGCCAGGCTGGAGGTGGAGAAACGGGCGTGGCTAATAGGGAGGCCAGTGTGAGGCCCTAAGTCTCCCTGCTTGGGTGTCTGTTAGTCCCTCTACCACATCCTGGGAGCAAGTCGCTTAACACCTCGGGTCTAAGTGCCTTCATCTCTAGAATGGGGATATTAACAACCCATCCCACGGGTGGTCATGAGAATTAGGTGCCTTGGCGTACAAAAAAATAAGTGAAGTGCTACATGGTAAGTGCTCAATAAACACCAACTGCTATCTCTACTCAGATTTATCTGCTGTGTTTATTTTAAAATTCATTAATAGTAGTAGTCTTCTTTGATAGACTTTTGTCAGATCAGTTTTGCAATGGCTGCCAGGCACATGTGACGGCATTGCTTTGACCACTCCTCAGTTCAAAGAGAGACCAAGAGGCAGAAAGAATAGCAAAGTAAGTTACCCGCAGTCTAGACCCAGGACTGGTTCCCCAGGGATCCCAACTCCGAGTACCAAGACGATTACATTACACGATGCTGTTACCCACCCCCGGTAGGGTCCCAGATTTGCTTCCCGTGGAGAGCAGCTGAACAGATCATGGAAGAGCCCAGACTACACCCTGCTCTTCGCTCCCAAGGCCTCAGCCCTGACCATTCCTGGTACTCAGGAACTCAGCAAGAGAAGCTGACTACCTTTGAGACATGCTTCTGCTAGGACACTAGCCCTGCTCCTGGATCCTGGGGCTCAGGACCTCCATTACCTGCTGGAAATACTTGTCTCCATTGATGTACTCCTTGTCATGGGAGTCTTGAAGCCTGTTGGTCTTCACATACTGCCACAGCGCCTGGACGATGGCTGAGCGGCTCTGGGTATGCAGCCCCAGCAGCCGGGCTAAGCGGGGGTCCAGTTTGAACTGGGGAGGCTGGGAAAAGGTTTCCGGGAAAATTAGATCAACAGGGGAAGAGGTAGGACTCTGGCACAGAGCTCAGGCCCCTCGGCAGGGTGCTCCTAGAGAGGATGGGCAGGAGGAAGATGGGGTCTCCGGGTGTCATGCAGGCACAAGGTAAAACCAACCTGATAGTCCAGCATAAGGAGCAGGGTACAACGCACACTCAGGTCCCCTGGCCTCTTCACTTGGAACCCATCCGTCTCCTGGGTTGTAGGTGTCCGGTGCCACTGCACAGGGGGAAGAGCTAGGTTACCCACAGACCCAGCTGGATTGGTGGGGCTTAGGGTTTCAAGATGCTTCTCAATCCAAATCAGCAGCTTTCTTCAGGGCCTTGGGCCAAGGGCAGAAACATTCTGTCTTACCTCAACGAGGTGGTTGTCGGGGCCATAAAGGTCTTTGTCCAGCTCAATGACCAAACTCTTGAAGAAGGAAGAAAACTTCCTCTTCTGCTTACTGGGCTGTGGGAAAGTGACAGGGACTGTGGGGGCAGAACAGGGACCATGGACACAGAATGGGCCAAGTTGGCAGCAGGCAAGTGGTATGCTCAGAGGCAGTCCTCTGTCCCCAGACTGTCCCCAGGCCCACCGGCCCCAGCCAGGGCTGACTCCCCAACTCCTAGTGCAGATACTTAGTTCTGTCCCTGACTCAGCCCATACCCACCCCAGGACACCTGGAGAGACCTGGGGCAGGACGTACGTCATCCAAGAGCTTCCCCTCTACTCGCAGCTCCCAGGAGGCAATGCTGCCATCAGAATCTTCGGCATCGGGCTTCGCCGGGTTAAAGGTATTGGAGATGTAAAGGCGCAGCTTTCGCTTTTGCTGTAGAAATAAAGTGTAGCACAGGACACGGGCAGTGTGCAACCCTCCCAGCGGCACCCTGCTGCCTCCTCCTACCCCCACACTAAGGCACCTTCATGGGCCTCTTCAGGGCCTCCTGGATGTCCACTCGCTTCCGCATGATGGTTTGATCCAGTTTCCTCTCAAATGCTAGGAGGTCCATATAAGCCTGGGACTCAGGGACCAGCTCCCGAATCTGGAGGGGGAACAAATGGAAGGAGGGCTCAGTCAATCTTGCAATGAAGAATGTGCACCCGTGCTGTGATCGCAGGACACAAAGGACATGGAGGGGAGCTGTCCGACTGATTTCAGGGTGTGGAATTCTGAGAGGGAAGATAGGACTCGTCCCCGGGATTCTATTATATAGCCTCATTGTGTGCGGATAAAAATTGCTTCTCCCTGCAGGAAAATCCCTGCATCTCATCACCAGGGAAGGAGGCAGCAGCCGGCAGCCCAGCAGGTGCAAGTGCCTGGCCTCATGGTATCACCTTAATCACACAGGTACCGTGGGTCCCGGCAAAGTGCTAAGGCACTGTGGGTACCCGGGATAGTGTCGGTTACCTCGGAACCCCCACACCTGCCGGCCCTTTCTCATGTCCAGGATCTTCTGCTACTTCCTGTGCCCTTGATCTAGCAGTCTCTTATCCCTTCTTTGTCCCGTGCCTTTAGGCCTTTGGACCACTGGCATTCAACCCCCTTAACCTCAAGCCCCATGTTCTGCCCCTCCTCCTTCCATGGCTCTCCAGCTCCTTTCCCTCAGTCCAGCCCCGCCCGCCCGCCTGACTGCCCGCCCGCCTGCCCGCCCGCACAGGGAGCCTCACTTCTTAATGAGCTTTTAAAACAAAAAGTGAAAGTGGCTGTGACGCTGAGCCCAAAGCATTGCTCCTGAGGGAGGCGGGGAGGGCGGAGCAGCAAAGGATGGGGCTGGCTGGGGGCTGCTGTGAAAGGCACTCACCCTTTGAGGGAGGATTTTGTCAGCCATCTTCCTCCTCTTGGCACTGTACATTTTTAAAAGAAAAAACCAGGTTACCATGGCGACAGATCTGGGAGTAACGAGGCCACCTGCTAAATTATCCCGACATCTCCGCCCGCCTGGCTGGGGTTCCCACAGCCTGCTTGTCTGCCTGTCTGAGGGCTACAGCAGTGATGTGGAGCTGGTTCGTCCCTTGGAAAGCAGAATGACTGATTCTTTCTCTGGCCCTGGCACCACAACCGGCAACCTTATACTTCATCGGAGCCAGGGAAATTCAGACTTAGGAGGGACTAGTGAAAGAGAAGATGCTGCCAAAAGATGGGACTGCAGAAGGGTTTGCAAAAAGCTGGGAGGCGGAGAAGACAGAGTAGAGAGAAGACAGCTTCTGAGGACCCTCTCCTCCTGCCAAGCAGAAGGCACATGCCCAAGAGAGCCTGAGCTCCAAGAAGGGAAGAGATGACTTTTCCACCTGGTTCCTGGAGCCCTCGTGGTGTGAACTGGTGGGACTTGGCTCTCCTGCTACTCTGGGCTTGGAAGGGACTGTCTTGGAAGGGAGATGCTTGTGGTCTTGGACCATCTGCTAACCAAGGGACACACCACAGTCACAAGGACCCTGGACGTGTGCGGGAGTGTTCTATGTGACCCAACACTGGAACCGCCAAGGGTAGATAGTACCTGGAATCTGGATGCTTCTCGGTTTCAAATGCAACCCAGAAAACCCTTGGCTGTCCAAGAGACTACACATCCAGCCTAGAGGATGGCTCTATACTGCCCCCCTGTGGCGTTCTCACTCACTGCCCCCTCCCTATCCAGAAATCCATTCTACGGCCAGGCAAGCAACTCATTAAAGAAAAACCAACCCATTCTTAGTCTGGGTGAGCCTCTCGTGAAAGGATTGATTTATTTCAGATAAATTATCCATACAAAACTCTTAACTTGTAAACACACACACACACACACACACACACAAACAAAAAACAAAAAACAAGGAATTACTCGCTATACAAGGTAATGATTCACTTTGTAAGAGAATTTATGGGATGCCTATGATTTTTCTTGATGTGTAAAAACTGTGTAATAATGAGGTAAAATTGATATTGCACCTTGCATAAGAACCCATCTGTTGTGCAAAAGGAAGCATGTGTGTTTGGCTAAATGCGATGCCCATCGGGGCATTACCCTTGCCAAAAGCCAGCAGGGGCCACGAGGGTGCCACTAACTTCTCAGACAAGGAAATAAGCTAGCCCGGTGGCTTGGAGGCAGAACTGGTCCCTGAGAGAGGTTCTAACGCCTCTTCACACCCACTGTGGAGGACAGGGGCTGCGGAGATCTAGAGGGCTCTGACGCCGCCTGGGACTCGGGACTGGCAGGGAGGTCTCTGAGGACCACACTTTAGAAAACACACAGCCAAAGCTCAACCCTTGGTCTATCGCCAGCCCTGCTTCTCCCCACAGACTAAAGCATCTCCCAGAACTTGGGGCAAAGGATGGGGAAAAAAGGATTTAGCAGGTGAGAGACAGAAGAGCGAGGGGTGCGGGAGGGGAAGGGGCAACTGGCAGCTAGCTGATATCGCAGCCTGACTCCACTGTGGGCACACAAAAGAACCAGACCAGTCCCCCCCCCCCTCCCCAGAGAGCATCCAAGCTAGAACGACTCGGTGGCTGCTAGCATCCTTCCTCGGCTTCCCAGCCCCACCACTCGCCCACCTGGTCCCTGAGGCTTCTGCCTGCCCGCCCCTGCCCGCCCTTCCACGCAGGGGGGAGGGGGTACTCACCTGCGGCTCCGCGCGGGAGCGGTGGGCACAGGTTGGCCCTGGCCCTGTGCCTGGCTCTGCCCGGGCGGGGGCGCTGCTCGCTTGCGGGCGGGCTCCATGCCCGCGGGGGCCAGGCCGGGTCGCACGGCGGGGCTGCCCATGTACGGGGAGCCCGGGGGGCCCATGGGCGCCCCCTGGTGGGGCATTCGGGCTCCAGACGGCATCCCGGGGCGCTGGGGGGGTGGGGGAGGGCGAGAGGTGAAGCTGAAACCGGCGCCGGCAGGTCAGATTCGGTCCCGACCCCCAGGCCAGCGTGTCTTCGTCCCCGCCCCTCTCCAAGACGGGGGGTTGGGGGGGCTGGTAACCCTGCGCCGAGCGATGAGTGGGAGTGATTGGTGGGAGGGGCGGGGGCGCGGGAATCTGCGTGGCTCTGGAGGAGGGGGCTCGTCGGCTCCTTGCAGGAAGCTAACTGCAGCCAGGCAATTGCCCAGGGCATAGCCAAGCCTCCGAGCGGTTCAAGGTAGAGCAAAAATGAATATTAATGGCGCCTTTCAACCTTTCAAAGGATGTTCACACCAGCACGGGCCTCTGCAAGCCAGTCAGAGCAGATCTTTTCATCCCCACTTGACAGATGCGGCAACTGGAGCTCAAAGAAAAAAGCGACCTCGCCAAGGTCACCCCGCTCATCCCGACAAAGGTAGCACCTGAGGGGCCACGCTCCCCACGCTTGGCTGAGGTGAAGGGCTGATCTGCCCTCATTTCCTATTGCCTGATTTCCACAGCCCACTTCTGGGGCTGATGGGCTCTATAGTTGAGCCCCCGTCCCCCTTTCAGAGTCCCCTGTTTTGGCCCACTGGTTTCAAACAACTCGGGTAGCCAACTCCAGGTCTCCTCACGCGCTGACTTCGTCTGCCTCTTTAATTTCATTTCTCCCAAGGTGATACACGAGGCTGAGCAAGGGCACCCGAGGGTCTGGTGTCATCAGACCCTGCCAGGTTTCTCCGAGGGGCAAGTGCGGAGCTGGATTAGAAGCGGGCTGCCAGGGGGCAGCGATGGTCGAAGGAAGCAGCATCTGTACTAGCATCCATATCTCCCTCCTATCTGCCCACATCAAAGACAGAACCCATTCCCACCCCACCCCAGGAAGACTAGAAACTGAAGGGAAGTGAGGCAGGCTGTACACACACACACACACACACACACACACACACACACACCCGCCACCACCACCCCTGGGCAGTCAAGACGGAGAAGGTGAAAATGCAAATGGAGTGTCCCAGACTCTACTTGTCCAGGCCCAGGAAGGGAGCTGAGGTTTAAGGAGTCAGGGGGAAGGATGGGTTCAGAAGAACAGGAAGGGTATTAGGGAGGGAGGATTGAAGACCCTATTATTTAAAGGCTGGGGATGTAGCTTGCTCAGTACAGGTGAAGCCCTGGGTTTGATCCCCAGCACCACATGATAAACTGCACAGGATGGCACACTTGTCATCACAGTCCTGAGGGGGAGGCGGAAGGATCAAGACCACCCTCCGATTCTGATATAGAGTGAGTCTGAGGCCAGCCTAGGCTACAGGAGAACACACACACACACACACTCCTCATCTCACCCTCGGGAGCAGGAAGCCCTAACCCTAACCCCCAGGCTTCCTTTCTCCTTCTGCATTGCTTATCCCAGCAGCTGTCTCTGCCCATCTTCTGCAGCGAAGCCTGTCCCTGCCTTTGCCTCCCCCACTCCACCTGACTCTGTCACTCATGGCACCAATGCCACTAGGGCGGAAGCTCAGGCCTAGCCGTTCCCCACCACTATAGAAGGGGCTCTGATCACCCAAGAACGTCCACTCCACGTTGGCCATTTTCAGTGCCATGTGTGGAGACCCTTCTTCGCTGGATGGCACTCTTTAAAGCAACTCCCCACGCAGCCAGGTTAGGAGCAGTAACTCCACCACGAAGCCACACTGCCTCGGGGATCGCAGCCCAGAAGTCCCTATGGCTACAGGACAGGCTGCCACAGCGAAGCCCTCTCCCCTATCAGCTGTTCTCCTAGCCATCAAGGCCAGACACTGCTACCGTCTGGTCTACGGAGAGGAACGCTTCCAGGGGCCCGCAGGGGCTCTGCCACCAGTACCACCTCCAGAAGAAGTCAAGATTCTGAAGGCCCTTGCCTCTCTCGATGAGATGCTGCCTGGGGTCACAACCAAATCTGGCCATAGTAAATACTTCCATCACACATCCCCAGGCTTGGAGCCCCTCACAGCCAGGCTCTCCACTGACTCAAATCAGGTGTCCTCCTCCTTAGGTTCCTGGACTCCCTCTGGCTCCTCACGCTTCTTCCTGTGTGTGTGTGTGTGTGTGTGTTCTCTAGGCCTCACATCCCCAACTCCAGCCCTTCCTTCACACCTTTGAGGTGGTAAGGTCATCAACTTCTGATGGCTGAGCCTGCCAAGGGGAGTCTCTGAGCACTTAGCTTGGGGTCCATTTCTCAAGTAGGCCTCTCTCTGCTCTGACAGCAGGGCCAAGTCCTCAGGGTCCTCCTTCTAGGATGCGGGGGTTGCCCAGGCAGAGAGCTTTGGCTCTTAGCTGCCTCCAGGGTCACCTGCTCCTAGCTCCTCAGACCCAGTCAGAGTGACACTGTCCCAAAGGATGAACAGGGACAACAGGCAGCCCAGCCCTGGCTCGGTGTGGAGTCACCACCCCGCCCCCACCCCCAGGTCAGGGGTAACACCTGGGCCCACCAGCAAAAGAATGTGCGACATGTCAGTTACAGAGGGGACCCCCCTGATGGGGGGCACAGTGCCCACATCCCACCCCTTGCCCCTGACAAGAGCCCAAGCCGACGCCTCTCTTCCCCGGCCGCCGAGCGCCCATCCCCAGCCGACCGCTTGGCGACGTGTTCGGATGCCAGGGCGCCGGCAAGGTCCCAGGGTTGGGCCGTGACCGTGCGCCCCTCAACCAAAGAGGTGGGAGAGCGGGAGCGCGCCGGCGGCCCCTCCCGATCATCCCTCCATTCAGCCCGAGCCAGCTCGCTCACCCTCCCCCGCTAACTTTCCCCCACTCACCACCCCATGGACCAGAAACTCAAAAAGTTTGCTTTTCGTGGCTTTGCGCGCCCCTCCGGCAACTTCGTCCGCGGCCATCGGGGTGGGCTCAGCGGCTCCTCTCACTCTCTCTCTCTCTTCCTCTTTCTTTCCCTTTTCTGCCTTTTTTTTCCTCCAACTCTCCCCTCTGAGTCCTGCTGGGCTCTCTCACACTTCTACTCGAGCGGAGTGGGGAGGGGGCCCCTTCAGGGCTGCCCTGACGGCCCACGGCCCACGCCGCCGCCGCCCGCCCGCCGCCGCCGCCGCCGCCGCCGCCGCGGCTGCCGCATTCCTGCACTGATAAGACAGAAATAGTCCGGCGGCCCGGGGTCTGCCTGCGACGCGGCGGGGACAGAGCAGCCCTCCCGTGCACCCCGCGTGCTCCGAACGGCGCATACAAGCGGCGAGACAAGCCGATCTGCCCGGACGCTGAGCGCTGGGCAGCGGCGCTGCGCCCAGGCCGCCCGAGGCCCGCCGGTGGCGGCGCGGGGAGGGAACACCAGGGGAGGTGACCGGGGGCTCGCCGGCCACCCTGCCCTCGCCACAAATAGTTTCTCGGTTAGGGAATTCGCCGACAGGGCCAGGCAAGGAACAGGCAGTTCCAACTTTCTTCCCCCAAGTGGCTCCTGCCGCATTTCTGAGGCTCTTTCCCCAGGGACCAGGCAGGCCAAGTAGGGAAACATTTGCTGGAAGGAATCTGAGGGGGGGGGGGGACCGAGGAGGCCTTGCTGCCGTCCCAGGGCCGGCCGCGGTGGGTGTGCCCGGCTAGGCGGGCTCCGGGCGTCCGCAGCTGTGTGTGCCCTTGTCTCGCACCCCGTGTGTCTGCACCCTTTGTGGCTGGGCGCAGTGGCTGTGGGTGTGGATGTTTATGTGCGTGCACTGACAAACGCCTCGTCTGTGTGCTTCCCTCCGCTGGAGCCGCCGTGCCTGCGCGCCTGCGTGCGGGGCAGGACACGGCCTGTGTCTTTCAGCTCTGTGGGAGTCTATTTCTGGGCTTGGGAGTCTTTGTTTGTCTCTGTGTGAGAAAGTGAGGGCAATAGGGGAAGTATTTCCGAAAAGGGGGCATGGACCGGGCTCGTGAGAACAGGGCGAGTGAAAGTGAGGAGCGGTGCCGAGCCAGGGTGGGTACTTGGCGTGGGGACCCGGAGAGGCTGGGGATGGTGAGGTCCGCCCAAGGACCGAGGAGAAAGCAGGGGTGTGGAGAAGGAAAGTGAGGGAACGCCAAAAGGGACCGTGTGGCGACAACTGGCGGACCCCGGGGTGGAGATCCAACAGAAAGGAGGGGCCAGATCCCTTGATCGAGCCCAGGCCCCGCCCAGGCCATAAGCCACGCCCGTCCCCACCTCTGAAGGAGGAGCCCGCGGGCTTTGGGACTACCAAGGGTCACGTTTATGGGCAAGCTGGGGCTGAGGCTGTCAGAATTCAGGTGGGGGAACTTGTGGGAACACATTGAAATGTGAGCCCTCAAACCCAGTATTGCACCGTGGGGTCCTAACCTTTGACCCCTCAGAAGGTCTTCATGGCTCAGGACAAGGAGCGGAGGGCATGTTCTCCCAGGAGTCTGTCTGGCCTGCACCTCAGCTTCCCGCAGGTCCCGTTAGCATGCCTGCTGTCATTGCCTTCTCAGGCGCCTACTGGAGGCGCCGGTCCAGGGTGGGCTGAGTCCAGCAGCCACAGGCCATAAAGGTGGCCGCTGGTAGCTGCAGTGACATCTCCTTGGGTCCAGCGGCTCACCTCCACAACCCCCCCCCCCCCATCCCTTAGTCTGAGTCTCTCCGGCCACTCTGTAACGCCTCCACCTGCCCCCTGCCTGTCCCATCATACTCATCCTTTGAGGCCCAGGTCAGACCCTGGTTCCTGCAGGGCGTCTTCCCTGCCCTCAATCATGGGAACACACCTTGGTCTTCTTCAAATGTCCAGTACCATCTGTCTTGTCCATAGACTGGGCTGGACTCGTATGCCTCACGCGCCTTCTGCTTCAGGTGTATTGGGTTTGGTATCCCAAAGAGGCTGTGACTCCAGAGGGCCTTGGGTCCATGTCTCCCCCAGGCCTGGGTACTGGGACTCTGCAACACCAAAAACTGAGGACAAAGCTCCCGGGCCCGTGAATGCAGTCAGTGCTCTGCCATGTACCTGAAGATGGGAGTCACCGCAGCTACCCCATCCCAGTCCTTGGAGGCTCTGGGAGTGGGGTGGACACCTCTAGGCTTTAGGAAATGATGGGTGCTCTCAACTTTTAGAGCCACCTCTTGGAGTAAGACAGACCGGCGTCTCAGCTTTGGGGCCGTGGGAAGTCTAAAGGAGAGGAACCAGATCTTTGAAGTCTTGGTGGTGAAGGAGGTTGTGGGAGGTTAGGGCTGAGTGGAAGCCAGTGCTGGGGGGATGGGGGGATATCGTCAGATCCACAGACAGGCCCTTCTCGAGCGCCCCCTCTCGGGGTACCAGGCCACACACATGGCAGCCATGGCCACACAGCCTTCAAACACCTGGGGCACACATAGGACGGGGACAAGGAGCCACATGGATTTGCACATTTAGGCACACGTTGGCCTCCCCCACACCCCATACAATGAGGTGCCCGATTCACAAGTAAGCAGACACGTTAGCATGCTCTTTAGCAGGTTGGTGGGGGACTTGTGGCCCGGAAGCCTCTCTCACAAAGGCTAGGAGCCCCACCAGCTCAGTGCCACCAGGGCGCTGGGCAGTAACACGCCGCCCACAGCGCCTGCGGAGAGCCCGGACTTCTTCCAACCCGACAGGGTGCAGGCCACACCCGGGCAGGCCCGAGAGCGTGTCTGGGGCAAGGGGAGGGCGGCCGCACGGCGGCCCGGAGCCGGAGTCCCCCCTGTCGTCCCCCCATCTCTCCTTCCCTCGCAGAAGCACGACCAGCACCAAATGGCAAAGCGCCGCTCCCCGCGCAGGGAGCGCTACGCCGCGGCCTGCGGGACGGACTGGCCGCCTCGCCCCCCCACCGTGCGGAGCGAGCGGCCGCAGCCGGTGCACTGGGGGCTTGGGCCGCCGGTCTGCACCGCCCTCCCTCCGCCCGCACCGGTCCCCAGGCCGAGCATGCGCGCTGCGGCCTCCCTCCCGGTGAAGGTCAGCCCAGGGCCCAGCTGCAGGACTCCGCCGCGGCCAGGGGAGGCGGAGGAGGGAGGAGGGATGCAGGGGAGAGACTTAACTCCTTCTCTGCGGGAAGATGGCCACCCAGCCCCAGCCGGAGCCCAGAGTCTTGTGCTCCCGCCCTCTGTGGAGGTCCCGATTGGGGACAAGGCGGTGTGTGTGTTGGGGGGGGGGGGGGTTAGGAGGGGGTGGGGAAGGGGGAATGGAAGGCTGGAAGGAGAGAAGGGAAGCTGGCTGGGGAGAGGAAGGGAGGGAGTGGGAGAGGAACAAAGGAGAGAAGAGGGAGAAAGGATATCTTGCCAGAGAGACCCCTTTCTCTTGTCAACCTTCCCTCATCCCAGCAGTAAAACTTCCCTCAGAGGAATACAATTAGCCTAATTTTATCGGGGGGAGTGTGAAGAGAGACCTTTTGGAGTTCTCAGGGCCAGGGCTCCTGATTTCTGTGACCTGTCCCATCCCTAACCTAAGCCCACACCCTTCTCCCTTGGTCACTAAATCCTGGGACATACGGGGGGGGGGGGGGGACCCAGAGTCTGATGACTAAGCTCCAATTCCCCTGGGAACTCTGACAATAACTTAGGACCAGGCCCAGTTCCTAGAAGTGGGAGAAGAGGTCACCGAGACCCCAGCCTCCACTCCTATCCCACCTGAGAGACTCAGACACAGTCCTTATGGGAGATTCCTTACAGTGGTACCTGAGTAGCAGTGAGTGTGCCTGTTGGTGTCAGGACACATTGTGCCCAGCACACAGCCTGCCACTATAAAGGCTGTCTCTGTGTGACTTTGCCTTGCTGTGTTAGTTTTTGCATGTATGTACACACATGCACACACATGCACACACACATACACAGTGAGAGAGAAAGAGAAAGAGAGAGCGAGAGAGAGAGAGAGAGAGAGAGAGAGCACACAAACAAAAAACAAAGAAAAAATAGGACACGAAAATAGTTGTGTGACCTTGAAAGAGTTGCTGTTATCTGTCTGTTCCTGCCTCCTTGGGAGTAACAGGAGAGACTTGGCCCAGGGACTCCGGGGCCTTTCCTGCTCAGAGAGCCAAGGACTCCACAGATAGAAAAGAACTGAGGCAGACAAGAGGAAGGGTGGGGAGGAAGGGGGCAGAGAGACATGGAGACATCCTCACAGCCCATGGGTACTGTTCCCAGGGGGGCCTGAACCCCTGTCAGCCACTCCTCTGTGAAGTCTGAAGGGACACCCAGCCTCCCTCTTTCCTCTCCTCACAGCCACTCTCTTCCCTCTGCCACACCTCGTGTGTGCCCTCGGCACCATACGCCATGCCATGGGCCCCCTGCCATGAGGGTAAGACCTTACCGTGGGGTCCCCAGGGTCCTGCGCCGTGGGCAGGTACATGATAAAGGTTAGCTGAATGCACGGTCCTCCTTCCTCTCTGCCTGCGTGGGTTTGTTCAGTCTAATGGGATGCTCCTTGACACCCCTCCCACCCCCACACACACCGCACACACAATGAACTGCAAACATCGGGGAGCTGAGGCTGCTGGTCGCAGAAGGAGCGCAGAGCCGGCCTCTGGGGCTCTGAGCATCCCGCTGGCCTAGAGGGAAGGCACGTTTTTTGGATTCACAGCCAGTTTTCTTTCATCCCCCTCAAGGCCTCCATTAATTAGGTGGTCTCTTGGAGCAGGTCACTCCAAATAGCTTAGGGCACTGTAAAAAAAAATAATAGAAATAATAAAAAAAGGAGCCACGGAGGCTAGGTGTCTGTTTCTCTAAGGCGATAGCAGGTGTGTGGGGCCGTGTTTCTGTGGGGTCTTGAAGGGCGCTGGCCCATTGCGCCAGCATGATTTACCTGTAGGCAGACTGCGTTAAGGGTTGAATTAGGCAGTACCGGGGGGATCAACACCTTACAGGTTTGGCTAGAGTCTAGGACTTCGATATGAGACGACTCAGTACCAAATAGAGGGAAATATGTCCTGGGTCTGGCTATACAAAGCTGCAAGCTTTGCTTTTCCTCCTCTGGAGCTTGGAGCTGACAGAGGCTCTCTGGGCCCCTCAGGTGGGACAGCCCACCATCCTCATGAAAGCCTGCTCAACCCTCCAAAGCCTCCCGCTGCCAACCTCATGTAGTATCCTAATGCCTGCTGCTCTCAGGGGAGTCAACCATGACATGCCCCAGACTTCCTGACTGTTTGATCTGTCTGCAGATGCTGGTGTGGAGTCCTCAGTGTTTGTCGCTAGGAAGTTGAGAACTCAGGAAGACGCCCCCACGGCTTCCTGGAGGGTTGCTCACGTCCTCATGTCTAACACTGTGTCCCCAGGGATGTCCCTGTCCTCCCCAGAAGAAACACCTGTCCTCATCTCCAGACAGAAGGCCGTCTGGCATCCCACTCTCCCCTGCTGAATTCTGGGAATGCAGGAAAGATGCCGAGTGGTAAGATAACACACAGAGGGCCTCATGTATGTTAAACCAGTTCTCTACCAACATGCCACAGCCAGGCCAACCTTATTCCATCAAATGTACCATTTTAAAGTTTCTTGACTATTTTTCCCTCCTTCTACCATCAAAGTTCTGTGTCTGCTGAACCCTTTTGCCAGCGCACACAGTATTGTTGTTCTCCCATCTGAAGAGGTCTCCCCTCCCCCTGCTTCTCCCAGTTGCAATAAAACTTCTCAAGAGCACGTGCATTTGCTATCTTCACTTCTTGGACTCAAATCCCAGCGGCTGCACTGAGAGTGTCCCTGCCAGGGACATCAACGGCCTCCGCACTGTCCAGTACCACCACTGATGCCCAAGCCTCATCTTGCTTAGCAGACTACAGTGTTTGACCAAGGAAACTGCTTCCTTCTCTGACGTCCTCCTGCCTCCAGGGCGACCGCCCTCAGGCTCCGCATGTGTCCCGCTCATCATGTTCCCTCTCAGTGTCAGAGCACCTGGAGAGAAAGGGCTCAGCTCCCACAGTCCTCCATTACATCTCACTGGTACCTCTGCCTCCTGCAGGTCTGTGCTTCGTAGGTACGCTGGGTTGTTGACCTCTGAAATATTCCCATGATCCAGGCCTCTCTCCCAGACTTCAGACTCCTGCGTGTAACTGTTGACCCAACATTTCCACCCAGATCTTTAATAGAGCTGCTCCAACTAATCCCACTGCTCTACGTCATTCTCTGGGCTAGCCTAAAATCCCACCTTTCTCTCATACCCACATCCAATCCAAAGAAATGTTCCCCTGGCTCTGGATCAAGAGTCCAACCATTCCTCCTACCCCACCCCTTTGCTGGCGTCCCCTGGGTCAAAACCACAAGGGCTAAGCGGTCAGCTTGCCACACCTCCTCAGCCTGCTCCCTACAGGGCAGTCAGACCACCCCCTAGGCGGACACTCAACATTGCAAGCTGCAAATGTGCTTCTGTGTGCACGTGGGAAGGAGGGGCAAGCGGTGGGGCGCAAGGCTTCCTGCAAGCTGCAGCACCTGTACTTGTCTAGAGCAAGGTACTGCCAACACCCATCAGCAAGATTCACAAAAAGGGACACTTTGTGGGTGCCTGGACGCCCCAGGCTTCCTATTTGATTTTCAGTAAGGGCCAAAGTCCTACAGGTCTTGCTCTGCCTCCACCTTCTGCTCTCGCCTCCCGATTCTCCCCTTGGGCTGCTCTTGGCCTCTTGAGGCTCTCTGGAACCCAGGAACTGCCCAGCCTCACTCAGCTTGCTCCTCGTTCTACCTGGGCTGCTGCTCCTCCTCCACCGCCTGCAGAGCGCTCACCTCCTGCAGATCTGTTCTCCTCCAGCCACAGTCTGTCTCCTGTTGAAAACTGCAGCCTTAGGCTGAGCGTGAAGGAGCAAGCCTTGACTCTCAGCATGCAGGAGGCGGAGGCAGGCTGACTTCTGAGTTTCTGGCCAGCCTGGTCTACACAGCCAGGTCCAGGCTGGCTACAGCGGGGAGTGAGACCCTGTCTCAAACACAATAAAACAAAAACCTCGAGTACCTAGCTCAAGAGATAATTCAAGGGGCATGAGTGCTTGCCTCCAGGCAGCAAGTTCGAGCCTCAGAACAAACACGGTGGCAGGAGAACGCTGACTGGGGCAAGTTGTCCTCTCATCATGAAGAAATGAATTCATTTAAAGAAAAAAACCTGCATCCTCTCTCTTCCCTCCAAGCTCCTTACTGCTTTTCCTTTGCTTGGTTTCCTCAACAGTTCTTTAGAGCAAGCCCAGCCTATGTAACCTTCCCCACCCCTACCCCTCCCCATACCCCCTTACGGTGCAGGCTCCCAAAAGGTAAGGCTTTTTATCAGTCTTGCTCGAGGATAACTTTCGCGTTCTTGGACATAGCAGAGGGTACAATCAATCAAAGATGGAGGTGGAGATACCTACTCCGGTCAGTTTTGAATCTGCAGCATGCTCCCGGGCTGGGAAAGGCGGCTATCTGAAGCAGTGTTATCTCAGTGATAACAGCACAGCTTCTCTTTGCACAGGACCAAATGCTCTCACACGCAAGGACCTGGCTACTCCTTGAAGGCCTCTTGGGCGCCTGCCTGTCCCCCTCAGGCGCCTACCTAGGAAGATTTCTAATCTAAAGATAGGGAGAATGGTGTTCTCAGAAGCGACACCAGATCTCCTGATATGAAGGTCCAAGGACCTTCATCCCAAGCTGCCTCCACAGAATCTCCTGTGGAAGGCACACCTGTCCGGATTCTCAGAGTTACACAATAGCATTCCCACCTTTCCACATCCCCGCTTTGTTAAACAATGAAGGACATCCAAAGGCTCCTCGAAGATGGCTTAATGAGTAAAGTGCTTCCCATGCAAGTAGAAAGATCTGGGTTCAGATCCCCAGAACGCGCACACAGATCTGGACCCAGTGAAGTACCTCTGTGACACCAGCATTCAGGAAACAGACGGACAGGACCCAGGCAACCAGTGAACTCCAGGTTCTGGCTCAGAAATAAAGTGGAGAAGAGCAGAGGAAGACACCTCACGTCAGCCTCTGCTGCCACACACGGGTGGGTGAGTTCAGTTACCCCCACAGGCAGAGCACACCCACAGCACACAGGCACACAAAACACAGACATGCAACCCCCCCCGCCCACCCACACACTCACACATACACACACACAAGACCCACCTGACCCCCGACACAAGACTCTTGGAAGCAGGTGCACTTAAAACGATTTACCTCTGATTATCTCTTAAAAACTTCCCCCCAAACTCAATCGCATTATTTCAAGCATTGGGAATATAAATCTTCAACGAGTTACCACCAAGTTGTCTGAAAATAATACCTGTCAATGCACAGTGTGGAGGACTCTTACCTCCTGTGTAAAAAAAAGAAAAAAAAATCTTGGCTAAATTTGGAACAAGCCCCTTGCTATGTGGCTCTTCCTGGATTACAGCTGGACACACGTGTTTATCTGTGTAACATGAAGAAGCATGTGCATGAGTCATCACGCTCAGACATCTCTTGTCTCTCACCTCAGGCTACTGTCCTTCAGAAGTGTATTGTCTTCAGGGCACACCACCTCCTCCTGCCCTCCTGGCACCACTCGGCTACCACCGGCTTGGGAGACTGAGGCTCTACCCCGGCCCTCAAGAAGTGATGTGTGTGGCAAGATGCTAGCTCTGTAGGATAGACTATGGATCTCTTTCTTCTGGCCTCCTCATTCCCTCTCCCTCCCCATGTGTGTGCATGCATGCTGCATGTTCATGTGCAAGGGGATATATGTCTACACAGCTGTGCATGTGTGTGGAAGCCAGAAGTCGACCTCAGGGGCTGTACCTCTTAGATTTTTGTTTTTGTTAGTTACCCGAAGCTTGAAGCTTATTCTAAGCTGGCTGGCTCAGAGATGGGCCTATCTCTGCCTCCCCATCACTGGATTGCAAGCCTGTACTATGATGTCCAGGCTTTTTTACACGAGCTAGGGATCAGTCTGAGGCCCCCATGTTTGCATGGTAAGCACTTTATCAAATAAGCTATCTCCGTGGTTTCCCAGATTTCTTATAAAACCTGGTGAAAGTACACTGGGTTGAAAAGCAATGGGGATTGTGTGGTGTGTCCATGACCGTGTCTCCTGGTCAAAGCTGGGCTCTGTATCTCCTTGTACCTCCAAACAGTACAGTCTGTTAGTAAGCAGTAAGGAGTGCTCCTGGGGTCAAAGGCTTTGGTGGCAGATAAGAAATAAAGTAGAGAAGAGCAGAGGAAGATACCTCTGTCCCTGTGGGCAGACAGAGGGAGGACAGGCTAGCCTTGTCTGCAGGGCCTGCTTGGTATCCCACCCCTGAGTTTTGCAAACCTCTGTCCCTAAGGCTGGCAGCTGCCCTCCTCAAGGACCCTTCTCTATGAGACCAGTGGCAGTTGGTAGCAGGCAGCAGGCCTTGCTCCTAGAACTGGCCCTTGCCTTGGTCATTCTGCCCTGGAAATCAACTATCCTAGGCCAGGGCTTTGACAGCCTGGTCTCACTGGCCTGTCATCCTCTATGTACCTAGCCCACTGTCCTGAGTGGAGTCCCTGCAGGCAGCATGGTGGATGCTCTGCACCAAGGCTGTAGATCACCTTTCTCACGCTTGGCCCCATTGGCACTGGAGGCAGGACGCTAAGCGTGGCCTCCTTAGCACTGAGCGATACTTTGTGCCAGAGTGACTTATTGTGGTGGCTCTCCCGTGCATGGCAGGATGTTTGAAGCATCCCTAGCCTCCAGTATCTTCTCCAGTATGATACTGGGCACAAAACACAGCCAGACACTGTCCCCTGCCTCTGGAAGGAGGGACTGCCTCAGGTGAGAACCTCACCTCTGCAGTCATGTCTCGGGGTCTCACATCTGGCTCAGCGCTGAGTCCTTTGGCACCTCTGAGCCTCACTTTCCTTGCCCGCAACCCAGGAAGCCCTGCCTTTGCTCACAGTGGCTATGAGGTTACAGTGTGGCTCAATGCTTTACTGACACAAAGCTGCTCTTGGTCTCCCAGAGTCACTGGCCACCTGGGCTGCCTCCACCTCACACTGCAGGCCCCGTTGATCCTGCTGCTGGCTGATCCCTGCGAGGACACAGTAGCAGCAGAAGATCCTCAGGGCCCTTCAGCTGTTGGGGGGTGAGGAGAGTGGGAAAGGCCGTACAAATACCCTGAAGGGAGCTGTGAGAGATTGGCTAGGGCTCCTAGAAAATAGCCAGGCAATTACTCAGAATGACTAATTACGCTAGGCCCTGGGATCCCTGGGGGGTTTGGACACTTCCCAAATCGTTAGACACATCCCAGCAGAGAACAGCCTCGCCTGCAGCAGTGTGCAGATGGCTCACGACATGGGAAGCCAGTGGCCTGCAACTTTAGAAGAGGCTGTGCCTAGGCTGCAGGCTGGGAGGAACCCTCAGGAGCCACACACAGTGTATGCCCTGGGCATGAACCTCAGACAAACCCACAAGGCCAACCATCCAAGACCTGAGTTGGGGCTGACAGCAGAGGCACCTAGAAGAAAGCTGGGCCTAGGGACCTAGTGCTCGCCTGCTCTGCCCACTGTGAGCAAGTGTCCACACTCCAAGAAGAGTCCTTGAGTAGACAAGATGGGTAGAGGCTTAGTGCCAGGGGCTCTGAACAGGGAACAGGAATGCAGCCCCAGACAGGTGAGGTACAGAAGCCATCTTGGGTCATCTGTGCAGAGCCTTGAACTAGATGTGGGAAAAGCCCCACCGGGGCGAAGCAAGCGTGGGCAGTAGAGTGCCATGATTCTGGGCCACAGAGTGGTACCCTTCCCTGGGGCTCGGGCTCAGGCTTTGTCTTGCTGAGGGTCTTAAAAATGGTGGGATGGGAACGGAAAGCAGGAGTCCAGACAGCCTGGTCAGGACTAAACTGGTAAGAATTACAGCTGACACACGCCATCTGCTGAGTCAGGATAGAGCCTGCTTCTAGTTTGTTTTCCTTTGTTTCAAGCCGAGAAACCTCTATGTAGCTGAGAACCACGTTGAACTTCTGATTTTCCTGATCCACCTCCTGAATGTTGGGATTGCAGGCGTGTGCCATCCAGTGCTGGTGGCTGAATCTGGGGCTTTGTTCCTGCTAGGCAAGTGGTCCACCAACTGAGCCGTGGGCCTCCTCTCCTCCACTTCTCTACTGCAGCCTCAGGCTATAGGCAAACAGGAGTGGGAGGAGGGAGTGAAGCCATCTCCAAATATCCAATTAACAAATAAACAAACTCAGGGGGTGGAGGCAGGGGAATTAGACATACCAAGCTAACCTCCACTACTTAACAAGTTCCATACCTGGGTTAGGTGAGACCCTGTTTCATAAAATAAAACAGCCAAGGGCAGGGCCTGATGTTTTGAATCAGGGCTGAGGCTTTAACTGAGTGAGAGCAGTGTACCCACCCTCCACCCTCCTCCTTCACACAGGCCCCACCTCTGCTGCCAGTGGCCCCCACAGCCCCTCACAAACATTCCACACAGCCACAAAGCCCTGTAAGTGCTTTTGGAGTTCTGCCTGCACGAAGGTCCAATCTCCCCTCCCTTCTAGCTGCATCACCAACTGGCTGCAAGCTGGCCGGTTATCTCAGCCCAGCATCTTCCATATTTTTCTGTTGTTATTAACGTCCTCTCCTCCCCCACCCTCACACCCACTACAGGGTTAAGATTAGGGTTCTGTCTCTTCCTGACCCTCCAAGCCCGTCTGTACCATCTACCACCCTAGGTCTGGGCATGACCATCTCTCTCCTGGACTCATCTCTTCACCCCTATCTCTCTCCAACTTGTTTCCCACACCATGGCCAGATCAATATTTTAACAGGTGTGACTAGGAACACAGTACATCCTTTTTAAGAACTGACAGTGGTTTCCATCACATCAACAGACTCCAAATCCTTTGTCCAGTTCTCAAACTCATTGGGCCCCAATAACCTCAGGCCTTTTGCACATGATCAGCTTTTGGGGGCTGAAAAATCACACTCCTGAAGACACAGTTCCTGCATAGAGAGGAGCTAATATCAGCGTCTGCCTTGGGCATTGCCTCAAAATGGCAGCAGCTGGGGCCACAAGGTAGAGTTGAGTAAAATAGCTGTGGGGCCTATCTCAAAGCCCAAGGCATGTGAATGTGAAGAGCTCTGCAGCGAGGTCTCCAGGACAGCCCACAGCCTGGGCTGCCACTACTGGGGGTCCCTAGGACACGAAGAAGCAGTCATCCCTAAGTGGCCCTCAGGGAGCCAACCCCCACCCAACTGAGCTGGACAAGGAGGTAGCATGAGTGAATGGCGCTGCGTTCCCACCTCTGCTGGAGGCAGCAAGCATGGCTGGGTGGGGGCTCATCAGGTGGAACAGCACTGAAGGCCACAGTAGGTTCTGCCTGTTTCCACATGAGGAGGCCTGGAGCCAGGCACACAGCCAGGGTCTCATCCCCCAGC
This sequence comes from Meriones unguiculatus, assembly GCF_030254825.1. Taxonomy (NCBI): domain Eukaryota; kingdom Metazoa; phylum Chordata; class Mammalia; order Rodentia; family Muridae; genus Meriones; species Meriones unguiculatus. The sequence continues at coordinate 16,649,281 of NC_083368.1, read as the reverse complement.
AACTTGGTAATAGCAGTGTGTCCTCAGGATCACGGTTCGCAGAGATTTGACCTCCAGCCAACCCTTCACCCAAGGTACTAAAGGCATATCCCCCAAAACAGAAGGCAGCTATCACAGTTCCCTCCCCCGTGTGGGTTGGGTGGTGAACCCCTAATTCTGGACACCTCCAATGCATCAGAATGTGAACCAAGAAAGAGACTCTATGCCTAGATGATGGCGTCACAGGGAAGGCCCCGGTCCACTACGACCCGTGTGCTATAGAGAAGGGAAATGGGCTCAGAGCAATGCGCACAGAGGGTGTGAGAAGGCACAGGGACACTCAGCCTGGATCTGCTGTTCAAGCTGGTGTGGGCCCACTGTGGCACCCTAGTTCACACAGAGTGTCCTTGGGTACTCCTGGGGTGGACTCCTGAGACACACTGCCAGCTCACTTATGACTGTGACCTGGAGCGCGGTGTCTGTGCTCTAGAAGGCACCGATGTGACGCTCCAGACACATGCGTTCCTGTAATGCATCCCGTGGCGGGACCTCAACCTACAGACTGAATCCGAGTATCCCACAAAAGTGTCAAGACTGCACATTCATTCCACGTGAGCCTCTTGAAGGCTCGAGTCCTTCAGCTTGAAAATGGGTACACCACCACGTTGCCTGGGCCGGTGTGAACAGCACGGAGCAGTGAGATGGCACGAGAACATTGCCTTCAGGTCACGGGGCCATCACTGTAGCCCCTTTCCACACCTGGTACTCAGGCGTCCCCTATTCCCATGTACCTTGAGACCCACACCCTTTCTCCTCCCACTTGCCTGAAAGCAGTCCTTCAGACTCAGGGAAAGGTTATTTTGGTTATTCCTGCCAATACGGATCTTGGGAGAATTAGCTCATTACTCAGCTGGTTGGGAGCCTCTTGATTCTGGTACTGATACCTCACAGAGCAACCATCTCTAGCTGTGTAGCATTCCGACGTCGGGGGAATGTGGCCATCAGTCTTCATCCAAATCATTGCTCTAAGTCTTTACATTCCATATTGAAAAGGGACAGAATTGAAGAAAATCCCTTTACAGATTTCTTTGTGCCCAGTGGGCTTCCTTTCCAATTATTTTTTAATATACACATGGGATTTTCACAGCGTCCTATTTTGTAGTTCGGGCTGACCTTGAGCTCTCTTTTTTCTATACAGGGTCTTCCTGTATAGCCCTAGTCTGGGATTCAGTATGTAGACCAGGTTGCCTTGAACTAACAAAGATCCACATGCCAGTGCCTCATGAGTGCTGAGATTTAGCCATGAACTCTTGATCTTCCTGCCTTAGCCTTCCCCAAATAGAATTATAGGTATTTGCCACCCTGACCAGCTCATTCTTAGCAATATTTGATAATATTTGATAATAGTAACATCCAGCCAGTAGAGTCCTGTCTCGGCTCTGGTGGGACAACTTATGCCACTGTAACCAGCAAAGAACACAGAGCAGGCTCACTGGTCCCCTGTCTGCCCAGGGCCAGTGGTTCCATAGGCGCACACCCCTGCGTCTATGCATGCAGCCCTCCTTATCTATGATACCGTAAGTGCATGGAGGCACGCTTCAGTCAAACACCTCCAAATGAATGGACACCCACTACTAGATAGAGTTTAGCCTCTGAGGCAGCTGGTTTGGGTCCTGGGCTGAGGAAGAAAAGGGAAAACAGGTGGCAGAGTGAGGGGGGTTCAGTGTTGCTCTGGCCACACAATGCCTTTTTTAAAATATTTATTTTTGTATATACATACGTATATATCCATGCACGTGCATTCATATGTATGTGTGATACGTGGACATGTGTGTACAGGCGTGTACACAGAGATCAGAAGAGGGCATCAGGCGTCTTCCTCTACCCTCACCATCTATTCCTTTGAGGCAATGTCTCTCTCCCTGAACCTTGGTCTCAGCTTTTCTTGGCTAGGCTGGAAGCTAGCAAGCCCCGGTGATGCTCTTCTCTCCCGACTCTCAGAGCTGAGGTTGCGGCATCCGTAGGCTGCCTGGTTTGTTATGTGAGTACTGGGGTCTGAACTCTGCACTCATGATGGAGCAGCAAAACCTCTCAACTGCTGAGCCATCCCTCCAGGCCTCACACCATGTCCTAAATACTTTAATTCAGTTCCAACCTTAAAATTTGGGAGATTTCATGAGTAAAGGGAGATTTCTAGACTCTCTTAGCAATTTAATAACCTGGTCCCTGACATCGACCTGTCCATGGGGATGCCCCAGAGAAAGCTGGGAAGGGCTGTCCCTTTCAGAGAAGCCTGTTCTTCTCAAGGGACACGTTCTCAATTCTCCATATGGCCTCCCCATTCCTTATTTTAGGGGTTGCAACCCAAATGCCCCTCAGGGCCCAGCAATGATTACAAGAGAGTAGCATGGGCTTTTTGTGAGATGATAAATAACTTTTGACCTTGGGCCTCGGTGCTGGGTGTAAAAGAGGAAGGGCTGGGTTGGAGAGGGGTTTATACAAAGGGTGGCTGTTTGTCCTTCTGAGGACCAGCAGGGTTTGGGCACGACATGACTCTGAGCGCCGGATGTGGTGGAGACACCCCAGTTGGGACTCATGCCCTGTCCACTGGGAAAATTACTTAGATTTCTGAACCTCGGTGTAATCGTCTTAAAACTGCTGGCAATCCTAACCGCATTTATACCGCAGTGTTCCGAGGCTCAACTAAGCCAGGAAACATTTTTAATAACAATCAGGAAAGTCAAGCCACACTGGCTGCCGCTCTCCGCCCACCTGCTGAGTTCTACTTCCTGCAGGTGCCTGGGTACTGCTGAGGAAGCAGGTAGGGGCTGGAGTATCTCAAGAGCTGGGCTACTGCCCACTGAGGGGGCCACCTTCAAGTGTCTCCGACACCTGTGCAGTGACTTAGTTGATGGAGTACTTGCCCGACATGCATAAGGTTTGGGGTTCAAACCCGCATAAAACACGACTGTAATGCCAGCTTTGGGGAGGTGGAGGCCGGCAGGTCAGAAGTTCAAGGCCGTTCTCAGCTACACAGCAAGCTGAGGGTGTCTCAGCATTTTCTTCTGAAATAAGAGGCCTAACAGAGCAGCTGTAAAGAGGGGAAACTAAGAGAGGACCAATAAGCACAGGGATGAACTCTTCAAGACTGGGTGGGTTAGAAGCGAACCCGATTTGGGAGCTGGAGCTGTGACTCAGCGGTAGAGCTCACGACCCAAGCTGCGACTCCTCGCAGCACAAACGAGGCAAAGAAAAACTTTACAAAAGGCGAGAAAGGAGGACTCCCCAGTATGCTGATGGGAAAGACTGGGGGGTGTCGGCAATAAAGATGAACTAAACTACTAAACTACGATCAATTCTTAAGAGGGGTGAACAGGGGGAACACGAAGCTGACACCTTGAGCAGAGGCTGGGACCCAGAATCAAGGGGGCTGGTGCCCCAAAGGCTTGCAGAGGACACCCGAGGAGGCCAGGGCTGAGGAGCTATTCTAAGCCACCTGGGCGCCAGCGGTCTCCCAGCCGTAGTTTCATGCATAACGTTCTGCTCTCACGCATTGAGTCATTACAGAAAGAAAGGCTTCGTGTCCAATTTTGCAAACAAGACACTTTTTTCCCCGCCCCTTCTGTGTGTGTGTGTGTGTGTGTGTCTTTAACTTACTATGTAGTCCATGCTAGCCTTGAACTCGAGACAATCCCTCCTGCCTCAGCTCCCTGAGTGTGGGATTGCCATGCCCAGCTCAGGCAGCATTCATCTTCTATGACAAGTCTGTCCAGCCCTCAGGGAGCCTCTCTAGAAGGGCAGAGCTGATTATTCCCCAAAGGAGTCAGGATGTGTAGCACAGCAGGTTGGGATGGGACTGGGAGCAGGCCTACTCTCTGCAACCCCTGAGGTCCAGGCCAAAGTCAAGGCCGGGAAACTCTGTCCCATAGCAACAGTTGAACACGGAGTGAGTCTGGCCTTGGAGAGCCATCCGACAGGATTCTGCAGGAGCTGGACCAGTTGGTGGGGCCAAGAGCAGAATGGGCAGTAAGGTGTCAGCAGGCAAGGCAGGGCCACTGTGAGGCCAGCTGTACCCACAGGGACCTTGGCTCCTCTGAGTCAGGGCCTCCTCTGTCCTATCCACTACTGTCTCATTCATCTGTTCTTCATTCCAGAAATACTTTTCCTACTAGGCAGGAAAGCAAGCACCCGTGCTAAGCACAAAGCTGTGCCACTGGGCTGCCTTTGGGTTTTCTTCAGAAGTAAGAGTTGGGGAGAGATAGGGTGGTGATAAAGTAGAGGCTGAAGGGAAAACTGAAGGAAGAAAAGGCAACTGTACAGTGTAGATCATATCTTTAAGGAACACCACAATTAAACATTTAAGTTTTAGGAGGTGCCATGAGACTTACGTGGGACTTCACTTCTAATCAGGGGTGGGAAAAGACTCACTCTGAGTGACATATAACTGAACGCAATTCACCAAGGTGAAGGATGGAGGACGGCCATGGAGGCAGAAGGGGTAGCAAGGGATGGCAAATTTGAGGCCAGCCTGGGCTATATGAGACCCTGTCTCAAGGAGGGAAAAGAAGAAAATGGAATGGGGATAGAAGCAGAAAGTAAAAGTCAATAAAAGGGGTCTGAAGAGATGACTTAGCAGTTAGCACTTGCTGCTCTTGCAGAGGGCCTGGGCTCCGTTCCCAGCATCTGCCTGGTACTTCACAACCATCTGTAACTCCAGTTTCAGGGGCTCCAACATACTCTTTGGCCTCTGTGTGTACCAGGCATGTACACGGTAACATACATACATACACACACACATACAAGCAAAATATTCATTTACATAAAAGAAATAAATCTAAATATGTCCTTTAAGTCAATAAAAGAGCATGGTGATGGTCCTGAAGGACAGATAAGGAGGTGGATGATGACAAAGGTCACTCCCAGGTCTGGACTTGAATACTGATGACACTGTCTAGCAGTGCGGCTTGCCCCAGTACCACTGCCGAGGGGACCCTCCCTCTTTCGTGTGTTCACAAGGGAATTTCCACTCCTCAGGAGATGATCCTGGATTAAGCCTTCTCCTTCTCTGCACACCTCCTTCCCATCTGACAGAAAGGGGAAGGTATAAGTCTCACTGACAAGGCCAACAGGGGGATGGCAGCTTCCCCCATGGTCAGCCCTGTTCTTTTGGGGAACCCATATTCGACAGGCCATCTGCTCCTGTTCCCACAATCTAGGTGCCTGAGCCCCAGTCAGAGAAGGGTGGCCTTCCACATTCAGGCCCCATGGTCCAGCCTCCTCCATTGGTCTAGCCTCTCTCGGTTAATGAGTTCCTGGACTCTGTCTGGGTCTTGGAGTGTCTGGGTTCTAAAGGGAAGGAGTATGGCTGCCTGGTCTGCCTTGTGCCTCAACTTACCTGCTAGACATGGAGATGTCTTTATTTTCTAGCAGACTCTCAGACTGTGACTCTGAACTTACCCCGGACTTTAGACTGACCTCCCTCTCTGCCCAATGTGTATCAGACATACAGTCACAAATACCAACATAACAATTATTTCCTGAAAACAGCAATCCCTTCCGCTGGTTGCTCTAAACAACTTGATTTTAATGTGTTCAAGTTTTCTGCCTTCCTGCATGTATGGACGTGCACCACAGGCATGCCCAGTGCAGGTGGAGGTCAAAAGAAGGCAGCGGATCTGGACCTGGAGTCACAGAACCGAACCCCGGTCCTCTGCAGAAAGCAACAGGTGCTCGTAACCTCTGAGCCACCTGTCCAGCTCCTAGTGGCTCTAAACTGCATCTTCAGGTTAAGCAGGCTGCATAAAAGATCTATACAGCCAGGCGGTGTGACAGTTCACACCCCAGTGCCAGGATACCGCCGGGACACTGTTGAAGACTTTGCTCAGATTCGTCACACGAGTAGTCCTTATACAACCCAACAAGAGTCAGGCCCGAATAACAGTAGTTTGATCAGTAGTTAGGTTTCGGCGTAAGGGAGGCTGAGTCTGGAGACAGGAGTCACAGAACCGTGGGAGTTTGTGCTTACACTGGCCTCACCCATGGCCACAACACATTTCCCTTCCTCATCTACCCTCAGTACCAATTTTCCTTGCATCGTTGACTTTGCAAGGCCCCCAAGCCCTTTCTGGAGCACGGCAGAGTGGGAGTACATCTGCCTGAGGCACCTTCTCTCTGCTTCTCTACCCTCCCTGGGAGCGCCCTGTTCCTGCCTCCGGGCCCCAGAATGTTCTTTCGTCTGGAGAAATGGTCCAAATGGGAATCAATCCAAGTTTGTAAATTCCAGTACAGGCATGTGCGGAACCAGGCTTGGGAGGCACACTCTCAAATTCCCTAGAAGTAAGGTTAGGTCACAGGGAGACTGGTTTCACAGCTGAGAAGAAAGGGAACAAGGGCGTATGTCTGTTTTCCAAATGGTAGCACAGCCCAAGCGGGCAGCCAGCTCTCCCACCAGGTCCCTTAGGAGTTTCCTAGGTTCCCCACATCCTTCACCATCGGAGGATACTGGGGACAAGAGCTACAGTCCCCAGAAGATGACCCTAGGCTGAGCGTCCACCAGCAGCAGGCAAACAGGGGCCTCAGGTTGGCCCCTGTGTTTAGTCCAGAATTTCAGAATCCTACCAAAGCCCAGGGTACGTCACACACCCACCTCCCAGAAGCAAAGACATCTCCCAGTGACACCTTCCGCTCATTGCCTTTGCCACGTAGTGCTCCCTAGCATTTGCAATGGCACACCGAGTCCTTGGGGCCGGCCACTGCACAGCTCGCCACCGGGTCACAGAGGCGCCTGTGAACCTCCAAATGCCTGTTCACGTGCCTGGCCAGCAAAAGCGTGCCGTCAAAACACGGGAGGGTTGGCTTCATGTTCATGTGACTCTCAAATCGAAAACCAAAGGAGCCATACGCTTTGTCACCTCATCTCTGGCAGGGGGGGGGGGGGACAAGCATGCTGGAACTCCCCAGCTCCCCAAGGAGTCATGTAGTGACCCAAGGCCACTTATCACTGCTTCAAACCCCCAGTCTTTTCAGGCTTCCTTCCATTCTTCCCCCCACCCCCACCCCCACTGCTCAGCCCTACAGTGAGATCATGTCCTTCAGGTAGCCACGCGGGGCCTAACTCAGGACACCCAAATGAAGCTTAATGAAGCTTATCACAGGATGGACAGCTTCTGTGCACCTGCTGAAGACTGAAGCAGCTCCTACCTTCATTTCAGCTTCCTCTGACTAACTAGAACCTTAGGATGTGGAGCCTGAGCCTGCTCTGGGGTGGGCTGTCTGGACCCACCTGAATACCACTGGCTTTGGGAATCTTTCCTACAACACCCCCATAGACTTACGAGGAGGTCCCCCTGTCACCTGAGGTGCTGGTCGGGCTGTGGGAAAGGAGCTGAGAGAGCTGACTTTTCAGCGGGCAATAAAGCATCCAAGGCTCCCCGTATAGTAGGGGCACGCCCATACCATGCTTGTTTCAACGTTCTGGGTACCACGTGACTCTAACACTCCCGAGCCAGGCTGGGCTTACCCAGCTGGCAAAGCCCTATATTATTTCCCCTGAGCTGGGCCCAGTTGTGTGTTGGGGAGTTGGGGAGAGTGTAAGGGACACCCACTTGCTGGCGGCCTCCTCTTGCCCCACTCTGAGGAAGTGGAGGCTGAGAGAGGCCTCACACATCCCACAGCTCAGGCCTTCAGGAAGCCCTGTCTTCCAAGGTCCCCTTCAAGCTGCATCCATTCATTCAGGGCTTCCCTGAGGTCCCCCTCCTTAGAGGTCCACAGCACCTGTGGCATTCCTTTCAGCCCTTTCCCATATCCAGCAAGGTTTGAAAAGTGGCCTCCCTTTCCTAAGCTCTAGAGTGTCCCTCAGGACAAGGGGGAAAGGCTGTGAGACTACCCAAGGCCTCCTCTTCTATGGAGAGAGTAGAAGCCTGAAGCCTGCATGGTGGCAGAGAAGAGCTGCCACCACCCCCTTCTATCATGACTAACCCCTTGTCTGAGCCTCTGCAGGGCTTTGAGAGGTTCGCTCAGCCTGTCTGTAGATTACCCAGCCTGGGATGTGGCAAGCACCAGCAGGCTCCTTCCAGGTAATGGGGATCACCGGGAGGCGTGTGAACCGAGAGACGAGAGACGACAGGCATCCAGGAGTCTATGGATACTGAGGAGCCAGGAGAAATCAGACCCATAAGCCCTTTTCATAGGAACTCGGCTTTCATGTAAACTTGTTCCTGGATCAGAGTGGCTTTGAGAGGCAAGACCTAGGGGCTCCTAGGGAGGCGAGGTGACTCTTGTAAGTATTAGCACAGATGTGGGGGAAGGTTTTAATGATGGGTGTCATCAGGTTCAGGAGAGTGCAGAGAGACTCTGTGTGAACATCGGGGACCAGCGGGGAGAGTGGGCAGACCGCTGGGGGCGGGGAGCAAGGCGCTGCCGGAGCCTAGAGCGGACAGGCTTTGGCTGAAGCTCCTGCTCCGAGGCTGGCAGGGGAGGAAGCACCTACCTGTACCACGGTGGGTAGGTGCTGAAGACCTGGAGTCATAGATGGCAGGGTCCCGGAACTGGGGAGTCATCCAGTGCCCCCTTGGTGCCCCGGCCCAGAGCCTGCCACGACTGTAGCACCAAGGGCCATGCTGGGAGGATCTGAAAGGAGAGGGCTGTGGGAGGAGTGGCCTGGGTCCTGAGTCCCAACGCAGGCTCTAAAGGGCCTTGGGGGAAGGCTACATTCCAGGTCTCCTCTCGGCGGCCCTCAGGAGGTCTGAGGAAGAATATAGGGAGTTGTGCAGAAGGGGACAGGCCTTGAGGCCAGCACGAGCCAACCTCAAGGCAGAGCACAGGTGGGAGCAGCATGTGCCTCACACATGGACTTGGGTCCAGGACAGAGAACTTCTGCCAGGAGCTGAGACCCCAGGCAGAGAGCTGTCTCTAACCAAGGAAAGCAGGCCTCAGGGGTGAGAATAGAGCTTTGAAGCGAAGAGAGACCTTCTGGCCAGGATAATACCTAACATCAAGGCAACCCCAGTCAACTACTTGCTCCAGGCTCTCCTGGACGCACTGCCTTCTGGGTTCACCCAGGTCTGGTGGCCTTTCCCTCCTGGGAAGAGCAGGGAGTTCCCAGGCATGGGGCAAAGAGTGCACAGTGCCATAGGTGGGGCAGGGGCAGGTTTGAGAGTGGTCCAGGAACACGCAGAGCAGATGGGTGGAGATCTGTTGGCCAAAGGTAGAAGGCGGAGTGGGCCCAGCTGAGGATGCTGAGGTGGAATGTGGGACGCGTGACAGGAGAGCCACGGGGGGTACGCGGTAGAAATGTGTGCGTAGGGAAAAGACTACAGTTTGAGGCTGAGGGTGGGTGTCGGCAGGCAGGTAAGCGTCGGGCGATAACGGGAATGGGAGAGGGTTGTCCAGGAAGGAGGGTAGCAAGTGGAGTTTGGGAAGGTGCCAGGCAGTAGGCAGTAAGGAAAGTGTCAGGTAGGGAGCGAGTGAAAGGATGAAAGTGAATAGGGCAAGTGAGAGACCACTGCCAGGAGAAGCAGGTGGGGAACATGCTAGGCAAGAGGGAGGTGCCAGGCAGTGGGAAGGAGGGTGGTGCCAGACAGGGAAGGGAAGGTGCCAGGCAGCAGGGTGCCAGACAAGGGTGGGGGAGGGTCCACAGGTGAAGGGGGGAAGGTACCAAGCAGGGGTGGGAAGAGAGGGTACCAGGTAGGAATGAGGTATCAGAGATGGGACTGGATGGGAATTGGTAGAAGGGGTAGGAAAAAGAGGTACTACTAGGTTAGGGAGGGTGTCAGGCAGGGGGAATAAAGAGAGTCAGGAAGGTAGGGAACACCAGAAAAGAGGAAGATGACAGCAAGGAAGAAGAAGGATGCCAGAAAGGGAGGAAAGGACTGGCCAGGTAAAGAGAGGAGGCCAAGCAAGGGAAAGCAGGGAAGTGCCAGGTGGGTAGAGGAAGGGGATGCCAGTCAAGGGGATGAGGTGCCAGGTGGAGGGAAGAGGGATGCCAGGCAAAAGGGAAGGATGCCAGGCAAAGGGAGGATCAAGAATGCCAGGTAAAGGGAGGAGGGATGCCAGGTAGAGGGAGGAAGGATGCCAGGCAGCAGGAAGAGGAATGCCAGGCAGAGAGAGGAAAAGGAATGCCAGGCAGGAGGAGGAGGGATGCCAGGCAAGGGGAGGAGGGATGCCAGGGAGCAGAAGGAGGGATGCCAGGCAGGGAAGAGAAGGGATGCCAGGCAGAGGGAGGAGGGGGATGCCAGCAGAGGCGAGACAGCACTGCCAGCAGGGAAGGCGGGGGCGCTGGCGCTGCGCGGCTGGGCGGCGTGTTCGCCTAGGGCCGTGGGGGCCGTGCGGTGCGGGTCGCTCACCTGCTCCCTCGGGACCCCGGCCCGGAGCGCTGCTGCCCGCCCTCCGCTCCACGCTCTGCTCGACTTGGCGCCTGCGCCGCTGCAGCCTGGAGCGGGGGAGGCGCAGGGAGCGTCTGCAAAGAGCTAGGCACTCAATAGTGAGTTAGGGATCGGAGCAAGAAGCTTTGCCCCATCCATCCGTGTGTCTGGTGTTCAGCACTGAGCCCTGAGGCAGAGCCCTTGCTAGACCCAGACCCACCTGTGGTGAACTTCAAGCCTGTGTACAGATATCTTTGAAAATGCACCTGCTCACACACAGTGAGAACCTCCTAAGTGCTGCAGATGTTAGCTACCAAGGAAATTCTCTCCCCTACGGTAGCGTTCTGTGCACACAGTGGGAGGAAGGTTTTGTATCTTTGCAGCTCTCAGGACCCAGTTGAGATCTCCGGTGTAGCTTGGCTAGTTGACACAGACCTTAAGAAGGGCTTTTGGAAGGTAGGGCTGGCCAAGCCTGGCTCCAGTCACCTCTGAGGTCTTCCCAGAGTTCCACCTCCAAAAACCAGACCCCAACTAGCAGAGTATCTGACACTCTGACCTGTAGAGCAAATGGGTTCAAAGAGCTGAGCAAAGGCCAGTGTGTGTGGGAAGAAGCCTGTGAGAAGGAAACACAGACCACAGAGAGTAAGCCTGCTAGATACCTGGGAGAAGAGGACAGTGCCTTCCTCCAACCCCCAAGGATGTAGCAGACAGCAGGGAGCTGTGGAAGACGCTTAGGTCAAGGCCCTGCCCTGCTCCCTCGGGTTTTCCTCTGGAGAGGCCTGGCTGCTCCACTCACCTGGTGGACACTTCCGCCTGGCTGTGCTGTCCCTGGCATCCATGGGTCTCACAGGCATGAGCAGAGCTTTCCCTATCTTCCTTTCTGTCTCCTTATTTTATATTGTCCTAAAACTTTAATCATGAAAAAATAGACATAATCAAAAATTTAACATTTTTCATAGGTTTACTTTTATTTGAAATTACATGCACAGGTGAACAGGTGATAGCAAAGGTTAGAAAGGAGTTGGCTCCCCTGGAGCTGGGATTATAGGCAGTTCTGGGCTGCCTAACAAGGGTCCTGGGAACTAAACTCTGCAGGAGCAGCACATGACTTAGCTGCTGCTTAACACCTCTCCACACCCCCTTCCCTTTAAGGCAGGATGTCAGGTAGCCCATTCTGGCCTCCGTCTCGCTATGTGGGAGAGGATGCACTTGAACTCCTGATCCTCCCGCATCTACCTGAGATTACAGTGCAGGCAGGCAACTCTCCCTCTGGTCCTTGTCTACAGGCCGGGGACACCCCTCTTCTGTCCTCCTACTCAGAGCTGGTAGGGTGACACCCAAGGACCTCGGGTCTGGGTAAGATGATGGGGAATGAGTCTGGCACCCTGGCATTTCTCAGTCTGGTTAGAGGGAACGATGTCAGAAACGCCAACGAGATTACCGCAGTGCTTACAGTCTTGACTGTAACTCACTCTTCCTGTCTCTCTGCCACTCTGGACAGGGACTCTGTAATGATACCAGGAGGTAGGTCAGCCTGGGCTTCCCGGCCACGCCCAACACCTGACACCGAGTAAGAGGCAGGTTCAGGAAGTCAGGGCCAGCACCACACCCTGAGATGCCTGTACAGGGTGAGGCAGCTTAGGGGGGACCAGGCTGGTGTTGGACTACGCTACAATTGAGGTAAAATTGTACCCTCAAATGCTGCATTTGTAATAAGGATTTGGAAACAATTGAATTTCACCAACACATAACACATCATGTCAACTGAGTGACAGGCATAAATAGGTGCCTGGGGAAAAAAAAATTACTTAATCCTTTTTTTTTTCTTTTTTTTCTTTTTTTTTTCTTTTCTTTTTGAGACAGGGTCTCTCTTTGTAGCCTTGGCTGTCCAACTCACTTTGTAGACCAGGCTGGCCTCGAACTCACAGAGATTTGCCTGCCTCTGCCTCTCTGGCTGCTGGGATTACAGGCGTGCACCACCCCGCCTGGCATTTAATGGTTTCTAATGACATACCAGTAAGAAGATATATTGACCTAGAAGATTCGCAGCTACAAGTCAAGGAAAATGGAAAGAATGCCAACACCTGTGAGTGTTAGCATGTGCAAGCAGGTACATGTGACTTATGTGCTGCATATGTGTGTGTCACATATAGTCTGAACGTATGCAAAGCAGTCCTCCAGAAAGATGAAAAGAGAAGGCCACAGTTTCTCATAGTCTTTTAGATATATGTTATTTATTTTTCTGTGTGTGTGTATGTGCGTGTGCGAACATGCTTGCGCATCCATGCCATCATGTATATGCAGGAGTCAGAAAACAACTTTTGTGAATCAGTTTCTCTCCTTCCACAGTGTCAGTCACAGGGCTCGAACTCAGGTCATCGTGCTAGGCACAGGGACCTTTGACTCTCTGAGTAATCTTGCTCCTTCCTTCCTTCCTTCCTTCCTTCCTTCCTTCCTTCTTTCTTGGTTCCTTTTTTCCTTCTAAAAAAAGCTCCCATGTAGTCCAGGTTGGACTCAGACTTGCTGTGTAACAAAGGGTACCCTTGAACTCCTAACCCTCTTGCCTCCGTATCTGCTGAGTGCTGGGATCATAGGCACACATCACCAAAATTGCTTTTTTGCAGGGCTGGGCATCAAACCCAAGGTCTCGGAGGCAGCGAAGCCAATCCCCAGGCTCCAGCTTTCACTCTGAGCACTGCAGGAACTCAGCACTGCAGTTCTGCCGGCTTCAACAACTGTGTAATGATGGCACCTCCACTGTAGTGTCCTATGGAAGAGCTTCAGTGACCTGAAGCCCTCTCCCTGCTCCACATATCCATCCCTCTCTCCCATACCCAAGCCCCTGGCAACTGCTAATCTTTTACTTTTCCATGGCTACTGGATTCTTACAGCACTGTACACTCCTGGGCTCTTTCAGTGTAAGTTTCAACTTATTTATTTATCTATCTTTCTATCTATTTATTTGTTTTAGCCTGGGATAAGATTCCATTACACACCTACCTCAGTTTGTTTACTTAGATTCCTGGGTAATTACCATCAAGTCAGCTCAAAGGTCCTGGCTGACTGTCAAAACCCCCTCTGAAGGCATCCAGAGTCACAAGGCCCTCTTTTGGCCTTCTGACCTGTTCCCACCAGAGAGACTCCTCACCAATACCCTGGGAAGGGCCTCCTCTTCTCTTCCATTGATTTAATGGAAGGGTACGGTGTCTTATCAGCACCAATCATTATTCAGAGTTAGGCATTGAAGTACACTGTGAACAAAACAAACCCAAAGTTTCTGCCCACTTGGAACTTATCAGATGAGAAAGACGGATAAGAGGCAAGAAAAAAAATGTGATTTGTCCACTGTGGCCATGCAAGACGGGTTCAGCACTCAAAGCTCAATCCAGGGGATGGGAATAAGGTAACCAAAACTACAGAGGTAGTTTTAAGATCCTTTTGTAAGCCTACTACTTTGTAAGCTCTTTTTAAAATATAATAATAATAAAGTCAGGAGCAGTGATGCACACCTTTAATCCTAGCACTGTGGAGGCAGAGGCAGGCAGATCTGTGAGTCTGAGGTCAGCCTGGACTCCAGAGCAAGTTCCAGGACAGCCATGACACAGAGAAACCCTGTCTCAAAACAAAACAGCCAACCAACCGAATATAGATAATACAGAAAGAGGTGGCTTGAACACAGACAACCTGTATGGGTTGACAATGCTTCCCCCAGAAGACAAAGGCTATCAAATGAAAATCTTGGTGTCGGGCGTGGGACACCTGCCTATAAGTTATTGGTCAGGGAGGTCCCAGAGCACCCTTCCCATAACAGGCTATTGCTGTTCCTCTTGGATGCCCACTAGAAATAGACGGTAAGACCCCATTCCTGAGGGTACTATACATTTGGATGCAGGACATAGAAAAATCAAGGTAAAACTGACCTGAAAACATCCTCCCTGCTGGCTGGCTTCCATAACGTAGCAGTAAATCCTGAATGCTCCAACACTGACTGCCAGACAAGAAGAAATAAAGGCATGAAGGTTATGGATGCAAACAATGACTTTCTGGTTGGGGTTTTGGCTTGCTACACAGAAAGAAATACACATCTGGTACAGTAAGCCTGGTCAAAAGCAGGAAAGGTCCTGGGTCCTAGGAGGAGAACCTGCTGCTGTTCTGCTGAGTGGACACAGGGTCAAACTGCCTTATCGCTATTTATCTTTATGCCCTTGTGTTAACACTGCCTTCAGCCTTAGTCAGAGAAGCTTCTCTCTGCAATGGGCAGCAATCAGTGCAGACGTTCATAACTGATCGGAGAGGTGAGGACAAGCAACTATTGAGTGCTCAGTCCTAAATTGGGGCTGTATCCCACTACTACCCCAGGCTCACGTAACGTTACAGAAGAGAGGGTAGAAAGAGTGTAGAAGCCACAGGAACAGAGTGCTGTGAAACGCTGTCTTCTGGACATGACATGGCCATTTCACCCACATGGACTCACTGAAGGTATTGTTACATGCACAAGACAGCAAGAACTGTCAGCATCCTCAGCAGGCAGACTGAACTAACTGAACTCAGGAAAGGGGGGGGACGAAGACACATGAGGACATGTTGGGGAGTGCCAGTGGTATGGAAAGGGGTGTTGGAGATGGATAGGCTGAAGATGTGTTGTATACGGTATGAAATTGCAAAGGATAAGGATATTTTTAAACCTCTGTCAATTCGATTCATCACACTCTGAGCTAAAGAAGAAAAAAAGTGGGATTACATTAACCAGTTCAGGAGACAGGCCCAACGAAATTCAACATCCATTCGAAGGAAGAACACTCAGAAAAAGCATGCCTTTAATCCCGCACTTGGGAGGCAGAAGCAGGTGGATCTCTGTGGGTTCGAGGCCAGCCTGGTCTACAAAGTGAGTTCCAGGGCATCCAGTACTACACAGACGCCCTCCACCCCCAAAGAAAGACAACTTCATCGTCTCGATGAGGGCAGCTGACACACAGTGAGCACTTTTCCCTGAGACCAGAGGAAGCACGGATGATGCCTGCACCACCCTCTGCCTGGAGTGCTCCTGGTAGAACAATACAAGATGGGAAAGGACATGATCAGGGCCAGAAAGAAGAAACAGAAACGTCCCTGTCTGCCTACAATACTGTCGTGTAGGAAAGCCCAGAAGGTCTGCCAAAGGTTTAATCAGAAACTCAGTAAAGACTTTTTTTTTTTTTCTAAAGGTAAGGTCTCATGTAGTCAGGCTAGTCCCCAACTCGCCATGTACTGAAGGATGATTTTGAACTCCTCAGTTTTTCTGCCTGCCTCTGCCAAAATCCCAGTGAGTATTTTTGTAGAAATAGAGAAAATTATTCTAAAATGTGTACGGAAAGGCAAAGGAGGGGAATAAATGGCTCAACAGTTAACAGTATTTGTTGCTCTTCAAGAGGACCCAGGTTCAATTCCCAGCCCTACATGGTGGTTCATAACCACCTATAACTCCAGTTCCAGGGAATATGATGCCTTCTTCTGGTCTCCATGGGCACTGGGCACATGTATGGTGGACAGACATACATGTAGGCAAAACACCCATACATACAAAATGAAAATAAATCTTAAGAAAAAAGAGAGGCAAGGGATATATTTTTGAGATAAAAGTGTCACCCAGTGAGAAGGCTCAGGTAAAAGTAAGCTTGGTGAGCTGAATTCAATTCCTGGAATCGATGTGAAGGCGGAAGGAGAGAACCAACTCCAAAAAGTTGTCCTCTGACCTCCACATGTGCATCTGGTGTGTGTGTGCGCGCGTGCGTACACACACACACACACACACACACACACACATACACACAGCTGAGTAATAGTCTCTGGATAGCTCCAAACTGGAAAGGACCCAAGTGTCCTTTAGGAGGAAATTGGCTGGATGGTTGTACTTCCAGGCAGGAGAATATTACTCAGCTGTAAAAAGAAACATTCTATTGATGAACCGAGCTACATGGGGGAATCTTAGGGTAACCGCAAGGTTGTTTCAATCTTTTGAGTTATTGGAAAGTGTGAAAAAAAAAGCCAAGTGAGTAAAAAGAAAAGTTACACGTTGCATGATTCCATTTATATAGCATTTTTGAGATGGCAAAATTATAGAGATGGAAAACAGGTTAGTGGTTGCCAGGAGTTAAGAGGGGCTGGTGAGGGAGGAAGGCAGGAGAAATCCTGGGGGAGGGGAGAAGCCTGTCTGCACGCTTGAGCTAGGCCCACAATGGCTCCCAAAGCCGTGCCCGTACCCCAATGCCCAGAACCTGTGCCATCTATTTTGGAAAGGCCTCTGACTTGTTACTAAGCTCGACTCTGAAGAGAAGAGGAGCCTGGCTTACCTGGATGAGCCCTAAATGCCATCGTAAGTGTCCTTCTAGAGTGGGCAAAGGGCTGGGAACCCGATTCCATGGGTAACGCGCTTGCCTCACAAGCGTGGGGACCTGAGTTGGACTCCCAGAATTCATATAGAAGATCAAATGCAGTGGCACACACGTGTAATCCCACTGATGGTGAGACACAAGGCAGGGACAAGTGGGTCCCTGAAGCTTGCTGTCCAGCCGCCCGGGACCTTCTTTCTGACGATGCGTGGAAGGTGCCTGAGATATGACACATGATGGCTTCCCATGCTCTAGTGCTCACACACACACCCACGTGAATGTACACACATTCACACACAAAGAGTGAGGCAGAGGGAAATCTCCATCTCTCTTTGTTTCTCACATACATGTAGGCACACACACATATACACACATTCACACACACACACATACACACTCACAGATGGAATGAAGACAGAGCACAGAGATGGGTCAGGCCTAAAGCCAACAGAGGTAAAGGAGAGGCTCTGCCCTGGAGCCTCGGCAAGGAGCACAGCTTGGCCTATACCTTGACTTAGGGCTTCTGGCTTCCAGCTTTCTAGGTCATGGCTGTTACAGCAGCCACCGTGAGCTAACTGAATGTATGGCCAACAGCCTGGCTGAAATATGTTACTGTAGTTTTGCAAGGTGTTATCACTGGGGGACAATGGGTGGAGACAGGCAGGATCTGCTCATGTTCTCATAGGTGCATGTGAATCTGCGCTTATTTCCAAATAAAAATTTTTTAAGTGGTCCGGGGACTTGGGGGTGTAGCTTAGTTGGGAGAGTGTGTGCCTATGTGCACGAGGTCCCGTGTCTGATCATGTTTAAACCAGCATGATCTTACACTCCTGCAATCCCAACACTCAGGAGGTAAAGACAGGAGAATCAGAAGTTCAGAGTTATCCTGGGCTATAGTGAGTTCAAAGTCAAGACCATCTTGGGCTACATGAAACCCCGTATTAAAATAAATAATAAATAAATAAATAAATAAATAAATAAATAAATAAATAAATAAATAAATAAAGAGCTGGAGTATTGGCTTGACAGTTAAGAGTCCTTCTGTATAACAGTAAATACTAGAGTCTGGAGCCCAGCACTAACATACCAAACCGGGCATCCCGTACACACGCCTGCAGCCTCGGCTCCTCAGTGACAGACACAGGAGGATGGCTGGGGCTTGCTGGCTTTCTGTCTAGATGGAAGATGATAGAGGAGGACACCTAACACCTTCTTTGGCCTCCATATCTGCACACACACACACACACACACACACACACACACAATTCCAAAGATAATAGGCAAATATTAATAAAGCATAAAAGGAAGGGGAGGATTCTCTCTCTCTCTCTCTTTCTCTCTCTCTTTTAGACAGTCTCATCCTATAGCTTTGGCTGGCCTGGAACTTGCTGTGTAGACCAACCTGGCCTCAGATTCGCTGAGATTTGCCAAGGCATGTGCCAGCACACTGCACTTGGGAGGGAAGATTCTAATATGGGTTAGGGGAGGGCTAGCAGGGCTCATCTCTGGGGGATCGAGCTGTGTCTATGGAAACCACAGGAAGATGTCAGGGTCCCTGGCACTGGGGATGTGGGTGCTAGGAACCGAACTTCTTTTGCTCTTGACCAGTGACAAATCTCTCTCTCTTTTCTCTCTCTCTCTCTCTCTCTCTCTCTCTCTCTCTCTCTCTCTCTCTCTCCTTTTTAAAACAACTTCCCGTGTACCCCAGGCCAACTTCAAGCTCACTAGCTAGCCCAGGCTGGCCTTGAACTCCTTGATCCTCCTGCCTCAACCTCCCCAAGCACTGAGATTACAGATGAGCACCATCACAGTCTGGCTAGGTATTTTTAAAATAGGGAGATTGGGCTGGGACAATGGCTCAATGGGTACAGCACTTCCATGTGAGGACCTGAGGACCTGAGTTTGAATCCCAGACCCCACCTATAGGTGGGCATATCAGCATTTATAACCTGAGTTATAGATATAGACAGTCAGACAGACAGATATATAGACAGAGTTATAACCTGAGTGCTCCAACAGCAAGATGAGATGTAGAGACAGGAGAACCCCCATGTGGAGGTCAGAGGACAAGTCTGTTCCTTCCCTCTAGCATGTGGATTCTGGTTGACAGGCTTAGCAGCAATCACCTTTAGCTGCTGGGCCCTTCTGACATCTTTGCCCCTAGTGTTGCTCTGCTCCTCTCACTACCGCTGACAGGCCTCTCCCTTCTTCACACTTTGCCCAGAACTGCTCTGTCAATACAATCTCTGATCTGGGCCCCTCCTCTTTTAAGCCCTTACTATAACTCTCCATCAAAACTATCTGGCTCACACCTGTGATCACAGCACTCAGGGAGGCAAAAGTGGGTGGATCTCTGTGAGTTCAAGGCCAGCCTGGTCTACAAATCCAGTCCAGGACAGCCTAGGCTACACATAGAAACTCCTGTTTCAAAAACAAACAAACAAAAATCCAACTTACCAACCAAACAAACAAACAAACAGACAAACAGAAACATCTGGCTTTGGCCTGCCTCACTGGCGCTGTCTCCAGTGTCCCACGTGTGTCCTTCTACTGTTTCCTCACAAGCTCTCTCACCTGTGTCCCATCCTTGCGTTGCGGGTGATGACACTGCGAACATCAGGACAGATGGCTTTTCCAAAGTCTCTCAGGGGACATCATCCCAGTCCTCAGAACAGCTGGCCACCCCCCCTCACAACTTCACTTCCTACTTTTAAAATACGATTTTATTTTTGTTGTTTTTAATGATGTGTATGGGGGGGTGGTAAACGTGGGGGCTTCCTGCAGAGGCCAGAGACACCAGAGTCCCCGAGGCTGGAGTTGCAAACATGGGTACCTGGGAAATGAACTCAGGCATGTGCTTTTAACTGCTGAGCCAGATCTCCGGCTCCTCTCCCCGACTCCCACTCGACTCTTTGGCTTTCTGGGTCCTTAGACTCCTAGAGAAAAGTCCTGGGTGTATAAGCACAGGAAGGGCAACAAGGCAGACAGGGATGAGGAGGGGCCTTATGTGAGACGTGGGTGGAGATAGGCAACCATGATGGTGTGAGGCCCTAACGTCAATGGGGGACTGAAGGGCATAGAGAGAGGATGTGCTACAGAAGCCAAGTAGGGGGGTCAGGACCCACGATAGGACATACCCAGCAGACATCACAAGAGCACTTGGCCATGGCCCAGGTCACTATATGTTCCCAGATCCACCTTCCGGGTCTTCCACCTCCCGCTGAGGCTGTCATTGACCAAATACAATTAGAAGCCAGAAAACAGGAGTGGCCAAGGCAAGATGGGAGCTGCAGGTGTCAGCACACAGCAGAAGGCCCGGGTTTGAACTCTGGGGGGACAGTGAGAGAGTATGGCCCTTGCTTTGAGGAACAAACACCATGTCCCCGCCAGCCTTTGGACCACTGTGAATCATTTCCCTAGTTCTTCCTACAGTGAGGACTGAGATTAGTGACCAGCGTTGCCATGGAGAAGTTATTGGGAGAAACTGGACTCAGACGCTCCCCATGCGGCAAAGCTAGCGCTCTCAGCTGGCTGCTGTCCACCCAGCCTGCTCTCCACACTCTTCTGTCAGTGTTGGCAGTTTGGCTTTACCTCTCGGGGCAGCGAAGGTCTTCACGTCCTCCAGCCGTTGATGGTTCTGTCATTTAGGAGCTACCACATTTTCACCCTGGCCCTCGTTTTTGGAAAAAGAGAACATCAATGGGTCTACCAACCCTTATTCGGCGTCAGAAGTCATTCCTCTGAAACCAGGGGCCCAGCAACCTGCCAGTCCAAGGAACATCTAGGCAGTGGCTGTGCCAGCTGCAGGAAAAGCCTGAACGGGAGACTTGCCAATCAGATGAGGCCCAGAGCATGCCCACTCTATAGAATCATTAAGACTCTTCAGGCACGTCCTTGGGTTTGATTTCCAGCACTGAATGAGCCAGGCATGGCAGGGCGCACCTGTAATCTCAACACTCAGGAAGTGGAGGCAGAAGTTCATGGCCACCCTTAACTGCTTTGGGGAAGCCCAGACCAGCCTGAGCGACATGACATTCTGTCACAAGAAAAAAGGAAAAAATAGTAAATGTGTGTATTTTACCTGCACCATCACACATACAAAAAAAAAAAAAAAAGAAAAGGAAAAATTAATCACTGCTACACCTGTCATGTGGACTAAAATCAAGAAGGCAGGGCAACGAGCGTGCCAATGGAGGGAGAGCGAGGACCGTCCTGCTCACTGCTGGTGGGAACCAGGACCTGGCCAGCATCAAAGTCCGGCAACCCCTCAACAGGCGCCCGCCACCTGCTCATGGCCCAGCATCCTCTCCTGAGGTATCTAGCAAGACACCTCAGGGAATGAGCCTTCAAAGGTCTGTGGAAACCCCGCCTGGGAAGGCCCCCATGCACGAGGAGCACACTGGGGAGCTGTCCTGAGTTCCTGGGCGGGAACCCTGCCCTCTGTCATTCCTAAAGGGCTCCTCTGGAGTGCCTGCATTTTTACAGAGATGACTTAGCTCACCAGAAAGCTCTGACAAAAGGAGGAGTCTGAGGCTGCGCCTTCAGCCTGCCCAGCTGTCGCTGCCTTCCAGAAAAGGGGCTGGAGACGGAGCTCTTGAGCCAGGACTTTCTGGAGCATCCAGGCCTTGGGGGAAGGAGCGTGCACAGAAGGAGGGTGCCAGCCCCTCCCCCGCCCCAGTTCTCTCCCCCTCCCCACGGTGATTGTCTCTTTTCCTGGATATCCATCCGTATCCGTATCCGTCTTGGCTTGTTTGTTGATTGGAGTCAGTGTCTTGCAATGTAGCTCAAGTTAGCCTTGCACTCCACACCTTTCTGTCAAAAATGAGGTTGTCAGTTTCAGCTCACACAAGGGTAAGCAGAGCACTTCCCTGGGTTCTGTAAGTCATACTCACAAACCAGCCACGGGGGACAGAAGTGAGGAGGGGTGACTTGGAGCTGATCAGGCTGAGCTGAGACGGAAGTGACAGGCTGGGACTTCAGTTAGCATCTGAAGTAGGACAGTCTAGTGGACTGACCCCTCAACTGACCCCTCAAACTGCAACCTCTGCCGCTGTGTCCTGGTAGAAAGTATGCCTTAGCGTGTTGCTCTCTGTTGCTGTGGTAAAACATTCTGACCAGAAGCAAGTGGGAGGAGGAAAGGGCTTATTTCAGCTTATGCTTTTCAGTCCATCCTGGAAAGAAGTGAGGGCAGGAACTTCAGGGCAGAGCCTGGGGGCGAGAACTGATGCCGAGGCCATGGAGGAACAATGCCCACTGGCCTCTCTTCCCGCCTCGCTCAACTTGCTTTCTTCTACCATCCAGGATCCCTGACTCGGTATGGCACTGCCTGAAGTGGGCTAGGCCCTTCCGCATCACTCATCAATCAAGAAGCCACCCCAGAGGTCCACATAACTGGGGTTCCTATTCTCAGATCACTCTGCCTTGGGTCAAGTTGACAGAAGTCTAACCAGGACACAGTGTCGATTGAGTGCAGCCGAAGGATCTCAGAAGCTGCTCAGGGGTGGAGAAGGGCCCAGCTGACCTGGTCACAGAAGCTATGGCAGCCATCTAGGGAGCAGCAGTGTGCTCTCAGCCCAGACATCCCCGAGCGGGAGAGAGGATGACGCTGGCATGCTGAGCCAGGGGCACTGTTCTACAGCACAACATTGACCGACCATTGGCACATGGGCCCACACAAGAGGCTGTATTTTCTAGGAAAGTGCCCCTCTGGCCCACCAGACAGAGCCCAGGGTTCTGGGGGAGGGGAAGCAAGCATTCACGGGATGGTCATTTGGAAAAATGCTGAATGAAGCGTTCTCACCCCCAGCCTCAACCCTCCGGCTGCTAGATGGGTGTTTCTGGCCTCCTCGTTTCAAATCTCTACCATTTCTCCTGGGCTTAATCTCAGAGCAATGGAATGAGTGTCTCCTAGGGATACCCTGTCCATTGAACAGACTGGGAGCCCTGCTTGGGGAGGGGAAGCAGCCAAGTTCCCTGGCCGTTGTCCTAAGGTCTCTCAGTAGACCGCAAGTGTAAGACCAGTGGATTTCATGGGTGTGAACTCGTTGCCATGTGCATTTTCCCATCGTGAATTCTTTGGTTGGAGAGGATGTGTGAGTTACCATGACAACATATAGGGCACTCTGAAAAATCTTCGGATGGTGGTGCTGGCAGAAGGAGAGCGAGGGTGCCTTCCTGAAGGAGCGGTGCAGTTGCCATCAGCCTGCCCCTGGGTGGCTGGCTAGTCCCTCCCCTTCTAGAAGGTGCAACATCGGGACTTGAGCGCTAACCTCTGCTCACCTGAAGCAACCTGAGAACTTTCCGCTGTAGGGCTCAGTGAAGGCTCGGTGACAGAGGAAAGGGACCGAGTGAGTGACAGTCACAGGACAAAACTGTAATTTCTCGAGCCTGATCACAGCTTCAGAGACCATCCCTTGCAGCTAGCGCCGCCACGGAAACTGACCTAGCATCCAGGCGTTTCCTTAGGACGCCTCCATCCACACGCTTGCTGTCTGCAGACACCTGACTGCAAAGATCCTAACCTCGCGGCAATCTGCTGACCACTATTCACCAGTGTAGAGCCACACCCCAAGCCGGCTCGAGAAGACAGGCTGTGAGCTGAGGAAGAGGAGAAATCGCCAGCGTCTGAACCCAGATATATTTGTGCCTTTTAGACTAGTGCGTTTGTCCTCACATGCTGTCTTGACTGCTGCCGTGCAAACTGCACCGACTCCGGAGACTCCCTGCGTGGTGTGCAGTCCTGCCCTACCTGAAACCCAACGGATCCTCTGTTCTTTATCGGGTCTGGGTTCAGATTTCCCCATACATTTAGCCTTTCCAAGGCTCGTCATTATTACGTGACCGTGTTTTCATCTGGTTCCACTTTTCCTTTCTTCTAAATAAACTGCCCTACTCTCCCCTTCAATGCTGATATGTTTGTGAAAATTCTGGGTTTTTTGTTTTGTTTTGTTTTTTTAACTTCATGGATGTTGTGGCACCAGTCTGTAAACTTAGTCCTGAGGCAGAGGCAGGAGGATTGCCCAAGTGTAAGAGAGTCTGCACTATAATGAGATTTTTATCTTGATTTTTAAAATTTATTAACTAGTTTTGCTACAGGGTCTCACCATGTAGCCCCAGTGGACCTAGCTAGAGCTTGCTCTGTAGACCAGGCTGGCCCTGAACTCACAGACCCAAGTGTGCTGGAATTGAAGGCACCTGCCACATATCTGTCTTTTTTCATTCGTGTATTTTCATTTCTGATTTGCAACCTTTTATTTTTGCAGCCGTGTGTTTCCTCCCCTTTGCCTGGTGTTAAGATCCCTTTGACTCTGGCTTTGGCAGGCTGTAGACAGGAGACAGGGTGTGGCTTCCACAGTGCTTATTCTACTTAGAGGTCAGGCAGGACTTCTTACCTTTCTTCCTGATTTAAAAGTTCTCTCCCTGGTACATCTACACAATGGAATATTACTCAGCAATGAAAAACAAGGAAATCATGAAATTTGCAGGTAAATGGTGGGGCCTGGAAAGGATCATCCTGAGCTGTCCCAGAAGCAGAAAGATACATGGTATATACTCACTCATATAGACATATAATATAGGATAAACCTACTAAAATCTGTACACCTAAAGAAACTAATCAGGAGAGAGGACCCTGACTAAAATGCTGGATCCCCATCCCGAAAGACAAAGAGGATGGACATCAGAAGAAGAAGAAAACAAGCTAGGAACCTGCCACAGAGGACCTCTGAAAGGCTCTGCCCTGCAGACTATCAAAGCAGATGCTGAGACTTATGGTCAACTGTTAGGCAGAGTGCAGGGAATCTTATGTAAGAAGTGGGAAATAGTAAGATCTGGAGAAGACAGGAACTCCACAAGGAGAGCAACAGAACCAGAAAATTTGAACACAGGCGTCTTCCCAGAGACTCATACTCCAACCAGGTACCAGGCATGGAGATAACCTGGAACCCCTGCACAGATGTAGCCCATGGCGGTTTAGTGTCCAAGTGGGTTACATAGTAATGGGAAGAGGGACTGCCTCTGACATAATCTGATAGGCCTGTTCTTTGATCACCTCCCCCTGAGGGGGGAGCAGCCTTACCAGGCCACAACAATGCAGCCACTCCTGATGAGAACTGATAGACTAAGATCAGAAGGAAGGAGAGGAGGACCTCCCCTATCAGTGGACTTGGGGAGGGGCATGCGTGAAGAAGGGAGAGGAAGGATGGGATCGGGTGGGGAGGAGGGAGGAGCTTATGAAGGAATACAAAGTGAATAAAGTATAATTAATAAAAGTTTAAATAAATAAATTTTTAAAGAGTTCTCTCTCACTTTCAGTTAGTGTGTAACTATGTGTGAGTTGAGTGTGTGTGTAGTCAGGGAAGAATTGGGGGGTTGTTGTTTTTATGTGTGTGTGGCCTTGGATGTTCAGGTACTGGCTCTGTAGACCAGGCAGGCTTTGAACTCACAGAGATCTGCCTGTCTCTGCCTCAAGATAGTTGGGATTAAAGGCATGCAGCACCACCAATTGGCCAGAGGACAGCCTTTGGGAGTTGGTTCTCTCCTTCCGCTGTGTGGCTCCCATGGACTGAACTCAGGTTATCAGGTTTGGCAGCAAGTTTCTGTACCTGCTGAACCATCCCGTTGGCCTATATTTCTCTTTTTGAACATTAAAATAAAAAGGATTTATTTCTTTTGGAGATGAGGAGGTGGCTCAGTAGTTGAGAGCACGGGTTGATCTTCCAGAGAACGCAGGTTCAACTTACAGCACCCACGTGGTGGCTCACAACCATCTGTAACCATATATTCGGGGGATCCAATGGCCCTTTTTGGCTTTCACAAACACCAGGTGTGCAAGTGCTACTCAGACATACATATAGACAAAACATCTATGTTAAAAATGCTAAAAATACATTTTTTTGTAAGATTTGTTTGTTGCTACTTTATTTCTGAGTGTTAGCTGCATGTACGGCCAGCAAGCAATGCCCAGGGAGGCCAGAAAAGGCTCCTCTAGAACACAGGTGCCTGGGAGCTGCCTTGTGGGTGCTGGCAGTAGAGCCTGGGTGGTCCACAGGAACAGTAAGTGCTCTTAATTTCTGAGACACCTCTCCATGCCTCATTCTTGAACATCGTTATTTTAACTTGTGTCTTTTTTATTTTCTTTCTTCCTTTTTCTATGTAGGGTCTGGCTGTAGAATCAAGGGTGGCCTTGAACTCATTATGCAGCCAAATTCCTGGGAGCGTGTGACTTTCCCAGCTCAGGATTTGAGGGCTGGGATTGCATGTAATCACCGTTGGCTCTTCACTGCAGGGAAAGCCTTCCCTGACAGACTCCCTTTGTTTACTTTGCATACTTTGTAAACTTTGTATAATTTGCAGGAAAGTGTCGGGGCCCCTGCTAAGGAGCTCCACCAGCCAGCTTCAAGTTTTGCCTCTGGGCTCCCCCTACATCTTTCCCTGGGTACCCCCTCTTCATCTCCCCTGGGTACCATCCCCTGTGGTCCCTGAAAAGGGCACTTAGATCTTCCTTCAGGCTGTGCTGCTGGCCTATCTGCACCTCCAGACAACACCACCTCAGGGTTCCAGAGCAGCTGAGGCTCAATCTCCACAGCCCTGGGACCTGAGATCAGGTGCCTGGAGAAACTGAGAAACTGAAGCCAAAGAGAAAGCAGCAGCACCTGAGGCCTCAGTTATGGCTGCTGCTGACAGGGAATCCAGAGAGAGGGAGGCCTGTTCAACAGAGCTAGTCTGTGAGCTCTGGTGCCATCTTTGTGGCAACAATGCATAAGCCGGCAATTCCTCCGAGGCCGGCAGCTTTACATGGTCTGACATTCCAGTCAGAACGAGAAACCTGACCCCTTGGTATAAGTTCATGGTTCAGTGAAAGAAAGTTGTTTAGTTTAGAGTTCCAGCCTGTGTAAAAACTCCCTTAGGACAGGGGTTAATAGCTCTATCCCCAACATTTCTCTGTCAAACTGGCAGTTCCAGCCTCAAACTGTCATAAAGGTTATCTCCAGCCCCTCAGTGGGACTATTGCCAGATTTATGCTAATTTTAGGTGAACAAGGCTGAACAAAACCCCACCAATCCCTAAGCTTACCCCAAGCTCAGGACTTGAAATCCCACCAATCCTCACCCTGGAACTCTCTGCCCTAGAAAGCTATGCCCTTAAAAAAAAACAAACAAACAAACAAACAAACAAACAACCTCTATATAAAGGCTGTGTTTGCCCAGTTCTCTGCTGTCTTCACTTGGGAGAAGAGGCAGCCACTTCTGGATGTATCCCTCCTCTCCTGGATTCAACCCTTTAAGAAATCTCTTTTAAGAAATTCACTGCCTGATGTGACTCTCTCATTGGAAGAAGCAAAGGAAAAGAGAAGAAAGAAGAAGGGAAGGAGGACTGGAACTTAGTCTCCTAGGGTCCTCAGCCCATCAGGGGTTGGGGTAACCCTCCCCTGAGAGCCGCAGCCTCTGTGCTGAGGAGGCCTCCTCTCAGAGCCGGATGGTTCCTGGGCCCCCGTGTCACAGGATACTCTTTCTTTGGGACACTACCCCACCTCAGAGCTAGGATACCTTCCCAGGCCTCTGAGTTATGGGTTTCCTTGACACCTTCCCATCCAATCAGAAAGGCCAGCACTCACCACTACACCCAGCTAACCAATTCATTTAAAAATGTGTCTAGATCACCGAAGAGTCTATTGCTATTTTCTGCTCTTCCTTTGGTTTTCTGTAATCAAGTCTTGTTTTTAGTATGTCTAGTATTTTTTGTAACAGTTTTATTGAAAGATAATTGAGACACACTAAATTGAAAATATTTGAAATATGTAAATTGATGACTTTTACCATCATCATAATCAAGATGGAGAATGAATAGAATGAACCTTTACATCATCATGTAAAGTTTCCTTGTCTTTTAGTAATTTATGAATTTCCTCTCCCGTCATCTCTAGGTAACCACTGAATTATCATTAAACTGAATTTTCTAGAAGGCAGATCACCTGGTAGCACTTCATTTTGCTTCTTTCCTGGGGCATTATTTTGGAAGTTACTGTATAATTGAATGTATCAATAGCTTGTTTTTTTTTTTATTGCTGATAAATACTATGTATCTGCCTTTGATGAAAATTTGAGTTACTTCCAGTTTAAAACTATTTTAAAAGAGTCCCTGAGCTACTCTATTTGTCTATTTGTAGAACCTCGTCTTCATGTTGTTTGTACAAATGCTTGGACGAGAAATAGGTGAATCCTATGAGAGGTACATGTATGTTCTTGTTTGAACCTAAAATGTTCTCAGAAGTCTCCTACAGGAAGAGCTTCATTGGCAGGTAATAGGCTCTGGGGACATGACTGGATCATGTGATGCCTGAATCACGAGGCCCCAAAAGACCACCACCAGGAGTCAAGTCCGTTGCAAAACACATGAGGATCTTTTTATTACAAGCTACAGCTTGGGCTTACACACCCTCACTGCCGAATCAGTGCTCAGGTTTGTTAGATGATTTAAAGATTCCAGTCCCTCCCAACACGCCCAAAGCAGGAGGATTCCTGCCTGGCAAGCATCTATTGGTCGAAACACAAAAGGGATGTTGCATTTTGAACTGATTGGCTATAGGAAGGTCCCCAAACTATTAGTGGTCTGGCTTCCCTTCCTAGGGGGGAGGGGCCAGTTTCCTAGCAACTGTATCTCTAGTGCACAGGAAAGAATGCAGTAAGGCTAATTCTTCCCCTCAGGGCATTAAGGCTAGTTCTTCCCCGAAGGTGGCTAGACATATCTCCACTTGGCTGGCCTTAATTCAGGCTTTAAACTTTAAAATAACAGACACTGATTTTTAATCCTTTGGTCTCTCAATAAGGGCTCTGACCTTATCAGGGGAACTAAACCATTTATGACTTCATAGTTGAGTGAGGTAGGACCTAGTTGGAGGAGGCAGTTCACTGGAGACTATGCCTTTTAAAGAGTGTATCTTGGCCCTGGCCCCCTCCTCTCTGTGTCTGCCTCCCGGTGGTCATGAGGTGAGCAGTCTCCCTCCACCAAGCCCTCCCACCGTGATGACTCACCAAGAAACAGCTATAACAGAGCCTTCTGACCACGATTAAGTTTCTGAAACTGTGAGCCAAAAGAATTTTTGCCTCCTTTTGAGTTATCTCAGTCATTTTGTCACATGAGGCAAGTGGCTTACAGAGTATGTTTTTTCACCTTTCCATGAACTACCGAGCTCTTGTTCCCTGACATCAGTAGTGTGTGAGGGTCCCCTTTGCTCTGCAGCTCTGCCAAGGGTCGCTGGAGTCAGTCTTATCTTGGCTGTGTCTCATAACTTGTTTAAATTTCGTTTTCATCTTTCTTAGTGACCGGAAATGCCGAACATCTTTTTATAGGTATCTGGGCAGGTGTCTATCCAGATGTTTTGTTCACTACCTCCCTCTTTAAGAATGTGTATTTGAAAAAGAGGCTGCAGGTGATACAATATCCTAGTGTTACAGTGGCAGACAAATGGAACATGGCCAGGTCATCCTGGCCTGGTTAAGGATGGGCTTCAGGCTTCGTGCAGGCTGCTGCTCTGTGCTGGGCTTACCCCAGTCTCACAGCTCACTAGCTGGAAGCCAGTGCTAGTTAAAGGGTTCTTTCTTTCTTTTTTTAATCTCATCGTGTGTGTGTGTGTGTGTGTGTGTGTGTGTGTGTGTGTGTGTACCCCCACATATGTATGTGTGCACAATCATGACACCTGTGTGAGGTCAGAGGACACCTTGTGAGAATTGGCACTCATCCCACGGTGTAGATCCTGGAGATGCAGTTCAGGTTCCCGGACTCGGTGGCAAGTGCCCTTCCACACTAAGGGTCTTATGCTGAAGTTTTCTTTATCACTGTGAGAATGCACCTGAGAAAACAAGAAAGAAAGGGCTTATTTTGGCTCACGGATTCAGAGGCGTCCTTTCCATGGTCCCTTAGCTTCTTCGCTTTGGGCAGGTCCTTGAAGCGATTGGGAACATGGTGAGAAGCAGCTCACATGCTGGAGGACAGGAAACGGAAAGGATACTCACTGTCAGGTGTCCCCCCCCACACACACACACTTCGTTCTGTTTATGTCCCCACCCTACGGGATGGTGCCACGTACATTCACGGCCTGGGTTCTTCCTCGATTAATCCTCCCCGGAAATGCCCTGACCCAGAGAGCTTCACTAATCTCCTGGGTGATTCTCCATCCAATCAGGTCAAAGGTCAAAATCATCCACTACAAAGCGTGGAGGTTCACTTTCTTTCTGCCCGGTTGGTTCTCTCACACTTTAAGACTGCTGAAATGCGCTAGACAGTGGCGGCGCACACCTTTAGTTCCAGCACTCAGGAGACAGAGGCAGGAGATTTCTGAGTTCAGAGTGAGTTCCAGGACAGCCATGGCTCCACTGAAAAACTTTATCTCGGGGTGGGGGGACTGCTGAAGTGGCTGCTTTGGAGCCATTAAATGCAGCTTTCTGTTTGGTTGCTTTTCCCTCTTCCCAAAAGGCCAAGGAGACTGAGGCAGTACCATCTCCGGTTGAGGACACAGCTAGAACCTCGGCTCCAGAATCTCAAGGATATCTAGGCGGCTCCCATAAGTCTGCGGAGTTTCCTGTCCCTAAACTCCGGAGTGTGTCTGCCTCCAGCAGGCAGGGGTGTGGTCTGAGGTGAGTCTTGTTCATGTCTGGGGTGGCCCTCACTCTTCAGTCAGAGAGGCGAGCGGGGAAGGGAGGGGCACTGGTAAACTGCTGGGAGAACGGAGACTTTACCACCCGCCCCTGCAGCCTCGAGCCTGCGGATTCGGCCTCGCTCCTCAAAATGCCTTGCTCAGGCTCATGCGCCCCCTAGTGGCCCCTGAGGGAGGCGTGCTCTTGAGAAAAAAAAGACGCTAGCAGCAGGCATCAATCTGGGCTGATTAGTAATTCTGGGATGGACCCTGTGTCTTCATATTTTGTTTGTTTTAATTTTAACTTTTTTTTTTTCCCCAGGGCTAGAGAATGAACCCAGGGCCTCGTAGATGCTAAGTAAGTGGCCTACTGCCCAGCTAATATTCTTAACCCTTAAAAAAATGACTGTGAATGAAGAGATAGGTCCGTTGATAAAGTGCTTTCCACACAAGCATGAGGACCTGAGTTTGCATCCCACATCAAAAGCCCCTTTTGATCCCATCACCAGGGAGGTGGAGGCAGAAGGCTGTGGGGCATGCTGGCCAGCCAGTCTAGCCTGATCAGCGAGCTCCAGATCTATTGACAGATCCTGTCTTCTAAAAATAAGGTGGAAATCAACTGAGGAAGGAACCTAATGACAACCTCTGGCCTCCACACACATGCACACACTGTCTCCTAAAGGTAAAGGCTCTAGCTTGCTATGTAAACCAGGCTGGCCTCAAATTCACAGAGATCCATCTGTCCTTACCCCCTGGGAGCTTCTTAACTCTTAACTTGCATCGCCATCCGTTCTTTTTACAATCTATACGTGGTCAGGGCTGGGGATGTGGCTCAGCTGATAGAGTGCTTGCCCAGCATTCATGGAGCTCTGGGGTTCCCCAGAACCACATATACCAGGTATGGTGCTGTATGCTTACAAATACAGTCCTCCAACGGTGAACAGAAGACTATTGGAAGTTCAAGGTTATCCTCCACTACATAGAAAGTTCAAGGCTAGCCTGGAAAACAGGAGAGCCTGCCTCAAAACAAATGCACCTATAAACATATTGCTGTCATAATTCATGCTTTTAAAAATCACATGTTTTCTCAATTTCATCAAATATGCAACACTTAAACATCAAGTACCCTTGTAAATGTCTTTTTATTTGGTTTATTTATTTGTTCATTTACTTATTTTGAGACATGTAGTCCATGTATCCCTGATTGGCTTCATCTTCTTCTTTTTTTTTTTTTAAGATGTATTGGTTTATTTATTATCTATACAATGTTCTGTTTGCATGTACACCCTGTGTACCAGAAGGGGGCACCAGATATAGACAGTTGTGAGCCACCGTGTGGTTGCTGGGAATTGAACTCAGGTCCTCTGGAAGAGCAGTCAATGCTTTAACCTCTGAGCCATCTCTCCAGCCCTGGCTTCAACTTCTGTTTGGAGCTGAGGCTGACCTTGAACTTCTGTCCCTCCTGCCTCTCTCTCCCCACTGCTGGGATCACAAGCCTTCACTACCACACCCAGCTGAGGCAGTACTGGGGCTAGAGCCCAGGACCTCAAGCACAACCCAAGCACTCTACCGGCTGAGCTGCATTCAGCCTTCCTTTTTTAAATCTTCATTTATCTTATTTGTTTTCAGATAAGCTCACTCTGCAACTCAAGCTGTCTTTGAATTTGAGTCAGTCCTCTGAACTTCCGCGTGCTGGAGTTACAGGCATGAACTACCACCCTCGGGTCGTAAATGTCCTTTTTGTGCAGGTTGGGAGGCAGGGTGCCTGCAGGCTAGATCGTGCAGTTTGTGATCAGCAGTCAGCTAGGAAGACACCGTGTGCACAGCAGGATGCCAGCCTAGGAGGGGTGGCCAAGCCCCTGAAGGTGTCCATCCTGGGCTCAGGGAACTGGGGATCCGTCATTTCAAAAATCATCGGGAGCAACGTGAAGAACGTAAAGAAGTTCGCCTCCACAGTCAAGATGTGGGTATTTGAAGAAACAGTCAATGGGAGGAAGCTGACGGAGATCATCAACAGTGACCATGAAAATGTCAAGTACCTGCCTGGGCACAGGCTGCCGGAGAACGTGGTGGCCACCCCGAGCCTCAGCCAGGCTGTGCAGGATGCCGACCTGCTGGTGTTTGCCTCCCCCAACCAGTTCATTCGAACAGTCTGTGATGAGATTGCTGGCATCGTGCCCAAGAAGGCCCTGGGCCTGTCCCTCATCAAGGGCATAGAGGAGGGCCCCGAGGGCCTGAAGCTGATCTCCGACATCATCCGAGAGAAGGTGGACATAGACGTCAGCGTGCTGATGGGGGCCAACATAGCCAACGAGGTGGCTGAAGAGCAGTTCTGTGAGACCACCATCGGCAGCAAGGTGTTCCAGAATGGCCTTCTCTTCAAAGAGCTGCTGGAGACCCCCAAATTCCGAGTCACCGTGGTGAAGGAGTCGGAGGTAGTGGAGCTGTGTGGGGCTCTAAAGAACGTCATCTCCCTGGGGGCCGGCTTCTGCGACGGCGTCCCTTGCGGAGACAGCACCAAGGCTGCTGTCATCCGCCTGGGCCTCATGGAGATAATTGCCTTTGCCAGAGCTTTCTGCAAGGACCAGGTGTCCACAGCCACTTTCCTGGAGAGCTGTGGGGTGGCTGACCTCATCAGCTCCTGCTACGGGGGGCGGAACCGCAGGATAGCCGAAGCCTTCGCCAGGACGGGAAAGAGTATTCAACAGTTGGAGAAGGAGTTGCTGAACGGACAGAAGGTACAAGGGCCGCAAACCTCTGCTCAGACGTACCACATCCTCAAGAAGAAGGGGCTGCTGAACAAGTTCCCATTATTCACAGCGGTCTATCAGATCTGCTACGAGGGCAGGCCCGTTGGAGAGCTGCTATCCTGTCTGCAGAACCATCCAGAGTACAGGTGAAGGGAACAGGGCACGGGGGTAGGGCTCTACCTCCGCCATCTTAGGATCCCGCGGAAACCAGGACGCGACCGTGAGACATTTGCCTGGTTTTCTCCTATCTTGGACACATGTGAATTATTATGAGACAGCTCCTTGGCTGATGTACTACTGGAGAACATCTACACATACACAATGAATGTGAATGAAAAAAAAATGAAAGAAAAACAAAGCAAAGGAAAAAAAAACCAGCTTGGTAGTTTGAATCAGGATTCTAGTGAGATTGGGAGTTGTTTCTTGTGTCTGTGTGTGTGCGTGTGTGTCAATGTGAGTGGGGAAGCATAGGGGTCCTTTCTGGTGGAATGTGTGTTTACATATTGCATACGTATTGCATGAAGAATGCATGCTGTGTGCACGTGAGCGCGTGTGTGAGGGAACTAGCTTATCAGGTGGTGCTCCCCATGCCTTGCTGGCTGTCCTGCTCTAACAGTGACATGCTCCTCTGTGGGGAAGGACACCCTCCCTGAATGCCCCTGTGTGATATCACAGCAGTCCATACCCACCAGTGGAGTCATTCCTTCTTCCATGTTTGATTTTGTTGGGTGGTTGTACTGGTTAGTTTTTGTCACCTGGGAAGGAGGGGACCTCAGTTGAGGCCGCCATCAGATTGGCCTGGGGGCGTGTCTGAGGGCATTGATGATTGATGATCTTGATTGATGGTTGGTGTGGGAGGGTCCAGATCACTGTGGATGGTACCATCCTGGGGCACGTAGTTCCGGTTGGTTTAAGAAAGCCATGAGGAGGACCAAGCAGTGTTCCGCCAAGCTTTCTGCCTCTGCTCCTGCCATGACTTCCCACAGTGACACAAAAGCCAAATAAACCCTTTCATCCATTATTTGGCTTTGGTCAGTGTTTTATCACAGCCACAGAAAGGAAACTAGAACAGAAACTGGTACCAGACACGGACTATTGCTGTGACAGACCTGACCACATTGTTTTGGGGAGGATTGTGGAAGCATTTGGAGCTTTGGACTAGGAAAACCCATTGAGTGCTCAGAGCCCGTAAAACAATGCTGAGAGCAGTGCAGACGATGGAGGCCTGGCCTGTGATGGCTCAGAGGGAAGCAAAGAATCCATTGGGCTGTTAGTGGAGATTTTGACTTAAGAGGCTACAGTGTGTCACACCTGTACCACTCCCCTCCCCCCTGGGGCAGGTGGGAGAACTGGGCCCCTGAGGTCAGGAGAGCAGGAGAGCTGGCCCTACCCCTCACTGGCTGCAGTACTTCTGAGAGCAGGCTGGGCACCTCCATTGGGCACAGTAGAGCTGACCCTGGTGGTGAAGGCAAGGGTGAGCTGGCCAGAAAGGATAGGAGAGCTGGCCCTGCCTCCTTGCTGGCTGTGGCACTGGGTGAGCTAGCTGGAACAGTGGTGGAGAGAGGGATTGGGATGCATGATGTAAAATTCACAAAGAATCAATAGAAAGTTTAAATAATAATCTGTGGTTTGCCGGGTGTGGTGGCCCACGCTTTTAATCCCAACACTCTGGAGGCAGAGGCAGGCAGATCTCTGAGTTCCAGGCCAGCCTGGTCTACAGAGTGAGTTTCAGGACAGCCAGGGCTACACAGAAAAATCCTGTTTTGAAAAAAGCCAAAACAAAAAAGAATCTGTGGTTCTGGTCAGCTTTGGTTGAAGAGTGAGCTGTGGTTGACCGAGAGCAACAGCACTGGGTAAACTTTTGTGTGACCGGGACAATCAGTGCTGGTTAGCTAGGGCTGAGAACTCGGCTTTGATGAAGAAGAGATAAGTATCATCGGGGTAAAAATCTGAGACATGTCCTCAGGGTCAGCACACAGAGGCTATGGTCTAGAGGGGCCTAGGCTTCATCTCCAGCTTGTTGCTGAATTTGGTGACATAGAAGGGTCTCCCACGTTACTGGTTTTGAAGGCCTGAAGGGGTCTCGGAGAGCAGCTGAGGCTTGGTACTGTATCGTGGGGTTGAAATCTCTGCAAAGTGGCCAAGAGGCCACTGGTAAAGGGGAAGCCTCAGTTGTGGTGAAGAGATCAGGATTGGAGGTATCATGTGACAGGATCAGAGTCCCTGAGGAAACCAGGAGAGGCCACTGGAGATCACTTCACTGACTCATCTACACCCTGAGCCAGTCACTCACCTCTCTAAAATCTGCTGCTTGCGGCTCCCAAACACCAGGTCTTAACAGCGTGGCCGGAGCCTAGGCTTTGCAAAGGTGTTTGCAGTAGGGCTTAAGTTAAGGATGTCGGCACAGGGAGACTAGTCCAGATAGCCCAGGTGGGTTCTATATACCACAAAGAATGGCCTGGAAAGAGACACTGAGGAGAAATCAATCTCTCTGCCCCCTCTCTCTGTCTCTGCCTCTGTCTCTCACTCACACACACATTAAAAATGCTGGGGGAAAGGTGCTTGTTTTATTGAGTTAGGAGCTGATATTTACAGACGAAGCAATGGTTAGCCTTTTCACTGTGCTAATCTGTCTTCTTTTGTATAAATAAGAATTTCTTCTTTGAAAGCTGGGACTCCCCTCCAGTTCAGGGAAAGAGTTTGGGAATTGAGGCCGCCGGCTGAGCGGCCTCTGGCGCCACCTGGCGTCCACCTTGGGAACGAGTCTCTGGGGAGCGCCAGACCCGCCTGGCGCTTGACTTGGGTCTTGCACCGGCTTTGGAGAAGCAACTGAGCAGCTGCAGCCTCAGGCCCATTTGGTGCACCTAGCACCACCCTAGAAGCCTTCTTGGCACCCTAGCCAGCCGCGTTCTCGTTCTCCCAGGGCGTGCGTCTGATCCTAAGGCTCCGGGCCCTAGGGACCAGAGGGCTCTTTTCAGCTCACTGTCCAAAGACAGTGAACCAAGGACGACGACTTTAAAAATAGGAGAAAAAATTTAAAATAATACATCTCTAAAAATATACAAAAATCTCCCAGAACTAATTATCTCACGTGTGCAAATTGAAAAGTCCTGGACAGTACTCAGGGAGTGACATGGCATGTGACAGTGGCATTTTTTTTTTTTCTGGTTGGGACCAACCTGTGTGTGAACACAACAGAGTGCTAGCTGGATCTCCTTACATCTCTGGGCAGTGGGTGGAATGCATCCAGCCTGGTCAAGCTAGCTAGCGTGGGCCCTTGGAGAGCTAGGGCTGCACGCTGCTCCTCATTCAGTTTGTAATGACCCCCAAGTGCTGACTACTCAGGAGGCTCCAGGAAGGTGGGGCCTATCCCAGGGCTGGTCCAGACCCACCTGTGGCAGCCAGCTTCCTTACCTGAGACTCGTACAGTGAAAACAATGCCCTGCCCCTGTGTTCAGCCTCATCGAAGCCCCACCACAGCGGTTAAGGAGCCTCAGGCACTAGGTACGGCTGATAAGCAGGCAAGGCCTTTCTCCTACCTGCTTCCCCAAGAGCTGAAGGGCAGGGGGCCCTGCTTAGGGGTTCTCTGCGACCCTGCTGGCCCAGACACAATCTAGAGCCCCTTCCATCTGAAGGTTACCTGCTCAGTCCCGGGGGTCATTATGGGGTATTATCCAGTTGTAGAAAGAGGTATGTGTGCTGTTTGCAAAGTGGGACTTAACCGCCATGGTTAACTGGGTTTGAGCTTCTGCCGGAGGGGCCAGTTTTAAAGATGATCACTGATTCTCCAAGTCAGGTCCTTAGGTCCAGTCCCTCCCCGCAATGCAGGAAGGTCTCAGAGAGAATGCCAGCGTTTCCACTTGCTGAAAAGATTGCCGGTAAGGGCGGCCAGCAGTAAATGCTGATTGGGGCTGGGTCACCTCCTCCTGGAAGCAGCTGCCCATCTCATGCCCCTTTGTGTGTGTGTGTGTGTGTGTGTGTGTGTTCACGTGTGTGTACATATGTACACATGTGCAGGCGAGCATGCATGTATAGTGTCCAGAGGTTGATGTCAAGTGTCTGCCTCAGTCACTCTTCACTTTATTTTTTTAACTTTAAAATTTTTTGCTTTATATTTTTTTGATTGTTTTGATTTTCAAGATAGGGTTTCTCTGTGTAGCCCTGGTTGTCCTGGAACTTGCTCTGTAGACCAGGCTGGCCTGGAACTCAGAGAGAGCTGCCTACATCTACCTTCCAAGTGCTGGGGTTAAAGGTGTGCTCCACCATGCCTGGCTTTTCTCCTTCTTCATTATTTTTAATCCTCCGTCTCTGCGTGAGTAAGCACACGGGAGTGAGGTGTCTGTGGAGGCCAGAGGTGTGAGGGTCTCCTTCATACAGGCAGTGGTGAGCTGCCCAGTGGAGGCAGTGGGCACAGAGCTCTGCCAGGCAGCATTCTTAACCCCTGAGCCGTCTCGCCAGCCCCTTTCCAGCTTGCTTTGGGAATAGGCCCTCTCGCCTGGAACTGGCCGGTTCACCTGAACTGGCTGCTCAGCAAGCCCCCAGGGATCCTCCTGTCTCAGCCTTTCTGGAGCTGGGATCACAGGCGTATGCTTCCAGGCCAGTGTAGTCACCGCAGATGTGAGATCTGTTGTGCTAGAGCCCTAAATTGCCACACTATGGGAGGGGGTGCTGTCTTAGTTTGCTTTCTGTCACTGTGACCAACGCCACTACCAAAAGCAATTCACGGGGGGGGGGGGGGGGTTACTTGGCGTAGAGCTCCTGATCACAGGCCATTACCGGAGGAGGGCAGGGCAGGAACTCACACAGGGCAGGGACCCCAAGGCAGTGGTGGAGGAGTGCTGCTTACTGGCTCGCTTGTTCAGCCTCCTTTCTTACAGCACTCAGGACCACCCACAACGTGCCGAGCCCTTTCTCGAGAATTGTTAATCAAGAAAATGTCCCACAGACTTGCCGACAGGCCAGTCTGTAGCGTTTTTTCCCAGCTGAGGTTCCCTCTTACCGTGTGACCCCGGCTTGGGTCACGTTGACAATAACTCCCCAGCACAGTCCTGTGCCCCTCCTTGGCTCTGCGATTCTGCGGTCTGTTTGTCTCCCCCGGCCCTTACCGATTTCATGTCATTTGCATCTGCAGCCTTTTAGGTTATTTAACTTGTAAATTTCCCGAAATAATTCCAGCTCCGTGACTCCTGGAGTCCTGATTGCAGCGTTTAGATTTTTTAGTATTCTGCGCACCGCGTCTGAAAGGTGTCGGTACACCTTCCCCAGGGCAGCCAGAAGGCACGGTGAGCGCAGATGGGCACGGCATTAACTGCTTCTCTCATTACTCTGTCAAAATACCTGGCAAAAGCAGCTCAGGCGGAGGAGGGTTTGCTTCGCCTCACGGTTCGGCATCCAATGCACGCTGGCACGGTGGCGGGGGCCTGGAGCACCTGCTCACCACGTGACCAGGGGCAGAGGAAGGTGAACGAATGCTTGCGCTCAGCTCGCTCTCCTGGCTGCCTCCTATTTATCTCCTTTTCCCACTGTGGGACCCATGATGAGGCGCCACCCGCATTCAGGTGGGTCTTCCCTCAGACAAGCCTCTCTGGAGACATCTTCAGACATGCCCGGAGGTGAGTCTCCTCTGAGTCTGGTTGACAATCAAGGACATCGTGGGTGTCCGCTTTCCCTGCTCCTGGCTGTCTTTGGGACATCCGGCAAGCTCCTTCCACACCATGGCAGCCAAAGAGGTGCCATTTCTCCCGCCAGGCTCAACCACAGCCCACAGCGGTGATGCCCCTCATCTTGTTATCAGTGAAGGAGTCTACGTATGGCCCACGTTTCCCAGCCCCATGGGACAATGTCTCACATGGGACAGTGATCAGCAGCCCCTCCTTCCCAGCTTCATTCCTACCTTGGTAGACAGATCAGTGTGGAAAGATAACTGTGTGTTTCTCCAGCTCCCTTCTTCCTCCGAGACCATCCTGGGCAGCAGCCATCACCCTTAGGATGTTGTCCCTCAGTCTTCAGGCCCCTCATTTCCCCATACCCATGGTTATATTTCTGTGCCCTAATAGCTCTGGCTTCTCCTTCCGGCTGAGCGGGAGTCACCAAGTCCCAGAGAGCTCACCATGGCTGCCCCCACGGCCCGGCCTAAGCCCCTAACGAACCACCTCAGACTTACTAATATCCAGCAATTACTTTCTTGTGCTCTCAAGGCACAGGCGGTCAGAAGTTCTGAGAGGGCAGAGGGAGGGACAAGTTGTCCCCGCTCTGCCAGGCTGGGTCACCTGGGATGACTGGAAGTGTGTGTGTGTGTGTGTGTGTGTGTGTGTGTGTGTCCGTCTGTCAGTCTGTCTGTGTGCATGTGTCTGTGTATGGCTGGGAGCATGCGGAACCATCTTCTCTCACATACGGCCTGGCAGCTGGGACTGACAGTCAGCCAGAGCCCTGCATATGGCCTCTTTACAGGCTCCCTGTGTACCAGCTGGCTTGGGCTTCCTCACAGCCTGGTGGCTGAATTCCCAGAGACAGGCCCCCAAGGACAGTCCTGGGGGACCCGGGCAGTCACATAGTGTCCCTTTTACCACGCCTTCTGGTTTCAGGGAGCCAGGATTGCTGCTGTAGTCACTCAGATGGAATGCAGCCACCCCCCAGGAGCTCCAGCCCCATCCCCATCCCCTGGCCCCAGCTTGGCTGTTGCGCAGCTCCTGGGGACACGGAAAGGGTGAGTTGCTGGCATGTCCAACTTCTGGACAGGTGAATTTCCCTGAAGAAAAGATTTCCCCAGCTCTATAAAGACAGCTGCTTGATGACCCAGGAGGAGCTGCAAGCTCCAGACCAGCATTGAACGCAGACGAAGGAGGCCAGAGAAAACCCATTGCCTTCTGCCCTGTCGGTGGCTGGTAATTTAAGTGGCAATAGACTACTCCCTTGTATTTTGTTTTCCTCTGTCCTATACAAGGTGGCTTTTCTGATATGAGATAGAGATTTTGTGTTTTGTTTTAACAAGCATGCATGGTTTGGAGAAGGAGGGAGCCACGTGCCAAACCCAAAGCCAGCATTAATTTTTAATTGAATTGGGCCCACATAAAGACCATTTGCCACTTATGTCTGAAGAGGGCAGCAGAGACAAGCTGTAGGTGGGTGATACCACCTACTCTCTTGGGACATTTTCTCTCTGTGACCAGCCCTTTTTTTTTTTCCCCCAGATGTTTCACTTGTCCAGTGGTCTCTGGATTCCTTAGTTGGATGTTTTTATTCTCCTGGAAATATAAAAACAAAACTCTGCCCCAACCCTAACTCTGGAGGTTTCCTTTTTTGGCAGGTTATATCTTTCCTAGAGCAAAATGGCTTTTGGCAACACAAAGAGTATGATCTTTCAATTGATATTTTTAAAATTCCTTTGAAAATTTGAAACTAAATATGCCTTAGTATATGTGGCTAAATATACCTATATTCTGCTTTCTCTTTATATATAAATTCAAAATTTAAGTATATTCATTTTTAGATCAGAAAGGACATTCACTTTGAATTTCAGCCTGTCTTTTGCAAGTGGCTTTTAACTTTAAATCACTGTAATTGCTGTGTGCCTGCCTCTGCCTCCCAAGGGTGTGTGCCTTCCTGGCACTAGGATTAAAGGTGGGCACCATTGCCTGGTTATGAATTCCTCATAATAGTTATCCTCATAGGGTTGCCCTGGTTTCATTTGGTTCTCCATTTTCTCTTACTTTTTTCATATTAGGGGTTTAAACTTTCAAGTTGTTTGAAAGTGTAATCTATCGTTCTTAATCTGGCAAATTTTAATATTTTAATCTTAACTAAACGAGTTGCCACTTGTGTCCACTATTTCATTATTTTCGTCTGTCTTGCCTGTATGAGTTACATAAAATTTGATGGTTTTGCTGTTTTGCCATTTCCATTCATGCCCCCATAACCAGATATCTTTGCCATTTATCTGCCAGTTCGTGGTTTCCCATTTTGAAGACCATATAGCTAAACCATTGCACAAGCACCACGGACTGGAAAAGATAGATATTTCCCCTTGCTTTCTTAGTTGTTTGTCTTAGAGCCAATAGTGCTGTGCAGATCTGGGGGTTCCTTTCTCAGTATTGGCTTTCCATTATGCTGCTTTCCATTAGTTAAACCAGGCGTCCCTTTCAGAGGAGAGAGGACCGGAGCCTCAGGCACGCCCCTGCAGAGCGCCCAGGGAGCTGCAAGCCGTGGGCGGCACGTTACTCCGTGAGCAACGATCGGAGGAGGGCAGCGACCCAGTCCAGCGTGGTCTGTGGTCCCGGGACAGGCTGAACAGAGCAGAGTGGGCTCCGACACCGCAGCCTCTCAGACCCAGCCACCAGTGCCACCACCTAGCTGGCGGCGCCTTCAGCCAGCCCGGCCCAACACCTGCCCCTAGGATTCGGAGGCGCAGCCAGCAAGACGGCTGAACAGCAGAGGGAGACAGAGAACACACACGGAAGGAATCCTAGCACAGCCAAACTTCTAAACAGTTAAAAAAAAAAAAAAAACTTGAAAATGTGCTTAGACGCTAAGAAAAAGGTAAACGGTTGTAGAAAAAAATAGTTTGAAAGTAATAAAGTGAAGTCCTTAAAAGAGAGTTAAGTAATATAAAAAGAATAAGCCAGGTAAAGATGAAAAAAGGTTTTAAACAATTTAAATACAGAAAAAAGATATTAAGTTAAAATGCAGTAAAAGAGAAATACATTCTTTGGAGAAATTAAATTCTCCAAAGAAAGGAGAAAGAAAAAGTAAACTCTCCAAAAAAAAAAAAAAAAGAGAGAGAGAGAGAAAAGGAAAAACATAGAAATCTTTCTTTCTTTCTTTCTTTCTTTCTTTCTTTCTTTCTTTTTTGAGATAGGGTTTCTCTGTGTAGTCTTGGCTGTCCTGGACTTGTTTTGTTGACCAGAGTGCCCTTGAATTCATAGAGATCTGCCTGACTCTGCCTCCCATTCTGTCATGGAAAGAAATATCAACTTTAAATAATAAAATAAGGTCTCCGAACAAAGGAGAAAGAAAAATAGATACACATGTTTTAAAAGATGCATAGATGCAAAGAAAATAAACAAATGGAACATAGACAGTCATAGAAATGTTAAGCTTAAATAATCAAATCTTCGTAGAAGGGGAAAAAGTAGAGAGAGTAAAAAAGAAAGCATTTTTCCATGTTAAAATAAAAATGGAAAAAGCTGTAAAAGAGGGTATTTTTGAGCCCATATAATTTTGTTTTGACTGTCAGCATAGAAATAATTATATGTTCAGTAATGATTGTAATTTTATATATCCTCTTTAAGAGAGATCAGAAGAAAACAGACTTAGAGAAGAAAGACTGAAAAATTGAAAGCTAGAATGAAGGCCATAAACCAGAGATTATAGGATTCTTTAAATCAGAATAAAGAATCTTCAGAGGAATTCAATCTGGAGCCTACAGTGACAGAAAAAAAAAAAAAAAGCTAGTCCCACATGAGAGAAATCCACAAAAGCGTAAGGAAATTACAGCAGGGCAAACTATAGAGATGCTAGATAAAAGAGCAGCTTTAGCTACAAACCAGCACAGTCAGACTAGATATTATATTTCTATTAAGACTGCATTCTGTTTAATGTCACCTTAAAACAATGTCGTGCAATAGCTTGTGTGTTACATTTTGGAGAGTTTGGAAAACTAAAAAATGTATACAATACCACAGGTTTATATTCAGAATTCCAATGGGCTTTTGCCTTGAATTCTGAAAAGAATGACTCTGAGATTGCACATTTGTTAAAGGTGATGACTATCTTAAAAATGCCTTCACAGATTAAAACTGATGATGCTTCAACATATGTATCCCTTAGAATACAACAATATTTTAGGTACTATGGCATAAAAAAATGTTATAGACATATCTTACAATCTTATAGGACAAACAACTATGGAGAGATCTAATAGAACCTTAAAGATAAGTGCTCATAGAACAGAAAGGGGACATGGGATCTCCCAGAAACAGATTAAATAATGATTTGTTGACTTTGATTTTTTAATATGTCATTGAGACAAATAATACAGCTGCTGAAAAGCACTAGATTTTAGAAAGGACTGCTGAATTAGATCAGACTATAGGAGTCCTAACTTCAGAATGGAAGAAGGAAAATATGTTACATTGGAGAAGAGGCTTTGTACTTGTATCAACAGGAGAAGAAAAATTATGGATTCCATCCAAATTGATAAAAATCAGATATGACTGGAGTAGACTCCCTCCCTCCCACCTCCTCTCCAGGGAGGGGGACACCTTGATTGCAGATAGGAAGAAATCAAGAAGACCAACAAAACAGGTAACATAATTATTTGCTGATCCCTCTACATGGGAAGAGCTCTGTGTCAGCCACTACTTCAATTAGCTTAGCCAACAAATCTCATTGGCTACAGAGTCCTCAGGACTTATCATGCCATCCTTTCAT
Source organism: Meriones unguiculatus (assembly GCF_030254825.1). Taxonomy (NCBI): domain Eukaryota; kingdom Metazoa; phylum Chordata; class Mammalia; order Rodentia; family Muridae; genus Meriones; species Meriones unguiculatus. The sequence goes on along the minus strand of NC_083368.1, from coordinate 16,605,762 downwards.
GTGGCACAGATAAAAATTTATATTACAGTTTTTTATACAGTACAGACTGGCTTATGAAAAAAAGACAGATGACTTTCTGCTCAAGCAAAGAGCAGAAAACCATTTTTGCTAAATTGTGCACACAGCACATTTTATACATGTATTTGTGCAAAAAAAATGTATTACCTGTAAAAGTTACAAAATAAAAGGACCAGATACCAATGAAGTTAAAGTGACCCTAACAAGATTCACCCGCAAAGAATCTGAGATACTATGACATATTTATTCCAGCATCCTACTTGATTAAGCCTTACAAACTACCTCAACAGATGTTCCTCAAAAATCTGCATCCAGAAAAATTTCTATATGGCTAGCTAGATTGTCCAGTACCACAGATTGTTCTAATCAGTTCTTCAATTAAGCCCTGTACTTGCACAGCACACAGAACAACAAATGGCACAACTAGCTCTTCTAGGACTTAGCCATCACCCCCATTTTCTTGCCCCCCCAAAAGAAAACTTTGGCCCAACAACAGCAGGCAGAAATTTTAAGAGAACAATGCCCCATTACCCAAAAAGGGCTGGATAGTTTTTTGTTGTTCTATGGGTCATGGATGCTTGTTGTTGTTAGAAGGGGGTTGTTTGCAAGTTGTTAAATGGTCTTGATCAGGGAAGAAACAAGGTATAGCAGCTTATCTTTCCTTTGTCCTTATTTCTCTCTTATATAATGTTAAGGGAGAAAAGAGGGGATAGGAGGAAAAGAAAAAAGGAGGAACATAGGAATAGTATAGAAATAATAGGATAAAAGTGTAAACTATTGAATCTACTCTTAAACTAAAAATAACTACTAGTCTCGAATATTTTACACTGATATAGATTATTGTATATTGATACACATTTAAAGTTATTTTGATACACATATGTTGAGGATTGTTTTGATGCTTTATTTTGATGCAAATTACAAGCCCTCAAGATTTGGTTACTGCCCCAATACACCTTCCTTATTATGTAAACCTACCTGATTGGCCTCTACCTGTGCTGGGCAGAATGGAGTAGGCATGGCTAAGATTCCCAGGCTTTAGAGGACAGAAGAATCATGAGAAACAGATGGATGGGAAGAGAGGAGGAAGGAGGATGCAACTATGGGTTAGCATGGAGAAGAAACCACATGGGCCAGGAGGAAGGACTCCAATAATGGTGTGAAAAGGATGAAGAATATAATCAAGTATCTTGGGATTATGGATGGAAGGTTGCCCAGATAAGGATGGTTAAGGCAGATGGCATTGAATGGGGGCTGGGAAATGGATGATGAGGTTATTGAGCTAGCATAGGTAGCAATATCTGCCCAGCCTAAGGTAATAAGGCAATTAAAATCTAACAGGTGTCTGTGTCTTATTATTTGTGATAGCAGATCAAATAATACCTCCACAATAATTATAAGCTAATAATAAACATTACATAGCTCAACACTCATTTTTATTTACAACAACACACATACTATAGATATTATGTATTATGTTTCGACTCTTGTATAAGATATTTTTCCCATTCAACTCATTTAAGAATGCAATGTGAAGATCTCAGTGTCATTATTTGGGAGCTAGAGAAGATGATTAGAAAAAGTCCCCAATTTATCCCGTATTTTACAGAGAAAATTTAAAATCTTGACTATGATAAAAGTGGATTGTATAATAGAAAGCTTTACCGGAGTTAGACTAATAATTTATCAGAACTCCACTGATTAATGTTAAAGCTCTGAACTTTTGAAGTCTTAATACAACAGTTTCATAACAAGGGGAAGAAACCTGAAGCATTTTTCATTCCTTTTACATATCTTAAATCACTTCGTTATCCATGAGACATTGCTCACTCCATGAGACACAGGTAGTTGATTGCTGGGAGCAGCCACTGGAAATAGAGTTTCTTTAGATAAAGGAATAGTAAAGACTTACTTTGAAACCTCTTTTCTCAGTGTGATAATGAGATAAGCTGTGTCTAGACCTAATAGTGGCAGCTCTATGAGGGTGAGGTGTGCGGCCTGATTTTTACACTTGAAGAGGACTGAGAAGACATTTGAAGCCTCAGTCAATGCTGTTAAAATGATAAATCCTTTACTAGTCTAGTCTTCAAACCCATCAGAGACTGAGAAAGATAAATTTCACCCAAGAAAGCAGAAACTGAAGACCACACAGCGTCTGAGTCTATAAAAATGGCAGAGGCTGCTATCTGGACAGTCAAGTCACCCAAGGTTCCTCTGAGGTTGGTGGAGCATCTTTCTTCGGCCACCAGGCCCAGAAGATTTGACAGACTTTCCTGTGAAATAGGAACTTAGAAGGACTGTCCTACTTTCTCTAGGCATTGAGGTCAATCAACTTCCTGGTGTCCTGCTTGTCCACAGTTTGGACAGAATGCTGAAGTGATCGAGGCAAAGGGCAGTTTATAGCCCAAAGGCCAGCTCTGCCTTATTGATGCAAGCTTTGGGTAAAGGTTCTTCTGTGTCCAGCATCTTCTTTGGAGGAGATTAGGGGTGCTGCCAGAAGCTGATGTGTCCATCTATCACAAAAAGCTTTTTTTTTTCATTAAAACATTTTAAATGCCATATTCTGCAGATCTCTGAAATGCTTGAGGACCATCTGTCTAAATAAATAAACTTTCCTTGTTTCTACTTACTTACTTTGAAAATGTATACACGGGGCTTAATAAGGCTTATTCCTTAATTAATTGTACCAGTTTTTAGCTGGCTCTTGAGTTGGGGTATTGCTCCTCCGTCTCAAGACCCAAGCATGCTTGTTTAAAAGTGTCCTCCAAAATCTCTTTCTCATATCAGGCAAGCCACCTGACTATGTGACAGAGAAAAGAGCAAAATGAAATAGAAGGGCAGATTATTAACAGTGGGGACAATATACCAATCTGGATCCTGAGGCCCAGATGGAAGACAACTCGTTATGACCTACCTCTTCCAATTTCCCTGATTGATGGTCAAACTTAAATGTCTAGAGAAACGACCCCTGACTCCACAGGTTGAAGTCTTACTAGTGGCCTTCAAGGTATGCCATGAGAGAGAGGAAAAAGCCTGAAAACAAAAATATGCTAGTGAAGCCCTTTTGACCAGCCATAGCAACTGTCCAGGTTCCCTGGTCTCCCAAAGTCTAAGAATCTCCAGATCCCTGTTTCAAATGAGTTCTGGAGGGTTTCTGGGCCCAAGTCTATCTGAACACTTGTAAAACATCCAGAACATGTACAAGGTGCCATCAAAGGGGGCATTAGTCTGTTGACTGCCCCCATGTCCTTCATGGCATGGGACATCAAGCTCAGATGGCCCTTCAGCTGACCTCCTAGGTCTGGCCATGGATGCCTGAGGGATCCCTGGCTCCCTAGGTCCAACCACTGCCATCTCTGACCAGGAGCCTTGGGTAGACATTAGAGTCTGAGGATGATCCATCTCCTTCCTTTTGGATACCCAGACCTGCGGGAAGTTAATGCGGTCCAGTCCAGGGAACGCAAAGTCTGTTCCCTCTCCTGCCCTCGTCTTTAGTAAGGCTACTGACGACGCAGGAACAAGCAATCAATCCTCGGTCCAAAACCCTCAGTCCGCGAACCTATCCGCTAAAGAGCTCGCTCGCTCTCTCTCATTCTAACGACTCCTGAGCCTGAGGCAGGAGGACTGCAAGTTCAAGATCTCTTTGTATTACAAAGTAAATTCAAGGCCAGCTTGGGCAACTTTGTGATGGAGTTTTAGGAACCCACATCTTGTTCCCCTATAGTCAGGGTGGTGGAAGAGCTTTACCAGCCTCACCAAACCCTACCAAATATATCACCCTGGCTCAATACTCACTCTCTCTTCACAGTGTCAGGGGACCCTCTGACCTCTTAAGAAAGATCTTCTGTGCCCCACTTGTTCCCCTTTCAATGCCCCCATACTCATGGTTAAAAGCCCAAGGGAACCTAGCACTTGGTTCAAGATCTCTGACTTACAACTCAGCGGTGGTTCCTCCTCACCCCATAGTGCTGAACCCTTTATGCTCTACCATCCCCTCAGAGACATTCCATTTCTCTGACCTAGACCTCAAGGGTATCTTCTTTTCTATTTCTCTGGGCCCCAAGGTACAAATTATCTTTAATTTGGTCACTCACAGTTCCCACCATCAAGACAAAATTCAATTCTTCTTAGGGATGGCTAGCTTATGCTCTCAGATTCTTCTTTCTCTCTTCTCTCCTGCCCCCATATGAGGCAGCCCCTGGCCCCTCATATTAACCCCTGCTTGCACCCATTGTTAAGCCGTTGTGTAAGTTTCAACAGGTCCTCCCCCAGGCCCTGGCCCTACATCTTCTGAACTTAACTCCCCCTTTTCACCCTATGTTATAGAAAAGGAGGACTATGACCTTGGGGTTCTAGGTCACCAACTGGAACCTTCCTTTGTTCCCTTTGCATACTTATTAAAAAATTGGACCTAACAATCCAAGGGTGGGTCCTGGTCTGTGAGTTCTGGCCACAGCTGAACTACTTCCTATATGCAAATCAAAAAGATTAACCTTCAGGTTACCCACTACAGTCATCTTTTTCACCATTTATCCCATCCTAACATACTGAGAGACCAAAAAGATTAAAAATTAGCAGATTAAGGCCTAAACTATTTGGGTGGAGAAGTCTAGTAATGCCCTGAGGGGAAGGACGGCCTTACTGCATTCTTTCCCCACCTACTAAAGATAACAGTTGCTAGGAAACTGGCCCATCCCCCTAGGGAGGGACACCAGGTCATTATGGTCTGGGGACCTTCCTAAAGCCAATCAATTCAAAATGTAGCATTTTGACCAATAGATGCTTGCCAGGCAGGAATCGCCCCTGCCTTGGGCATGCTGGGAGGAACTAAAATCTATATATTACCCAACTAACCTGGGTGCGGCACGCTCAGCTCCCACCGCTTCAGCGGTGGGGCTGTGTAGCCCAAGCTGCAGCTTGTAATTTTTCAATAAAAAGATCCTCATGTGTTTTGCAACGGAGTCGATTCCTGGAGATCTTTTGGGGGCTCGCGAACTGGGTATAACAATACAAAGGTCTCCAACACAACCCACTTCAAGAGTCCTCTTTCTTTGGGTGCACTTGTAGAGGATGCTATACTTACCTTTCAGCCATGCTTGCAGCCCAGCATTCCAAACTGACTCATGTTACTGACTTGACTCTCTTAAAGTGTATACAGGCCATTTATTTCTGCTGGCTTCTGCCACCTATCATATTTGGTTCCAAATTCTAGAGTCTTCCTCTCCAGAAGCTTCTTTCCTTCACCTGCTCTAACCAACCAATCATCTCTCCTCGCCTACTCGTTAAGGAGCCTTCCTCTGGCTCCTTGAACCTGCTACACTCTCTGGAGCCTCCCCATGTGGGCATCTTTCTAGTTTTTAAGACACTTGTTCTTCTTCTATTGGTACCTTCCTGTTTCCTTACCTCCTCCCCCTAAAAGCTGCCTGCTAAGACCCACAACTTCCCTTCTGGGCCTCTGCAACCTTGTCTCTCCTGCTTTGCAGCTCCGTCCTGGAAGTTTCACAGGCTTCTCTATGCCCTCCTGGGCGTCTTTGCCTCTCAGCTCCCATTTGGAGCTCATAGAAATTTCCTCCGGAAGAGTTTGTTTTGTGACAATTTTTCTCTTCCTTCATGGACTCTGATTTTATTAAGGCCTCACTCTGTTACCAAAAACAGCTTGGCCTCAGTACAGTTCAAATGGCCAAAATTGGCATGCTCAATTTTCAATGATGGCAACTTCTGTCACTGTACAAACAAATGATCCAAAAAAACCCCCAAAACTTTTATATTCTAATTAAAGACCCATGTCACACCAGACATGGATATGGAGGTCATTGTTAAACTTTACTATGGCATCCATCACAGTCACCTGTTGGAGCCCACTGGCAGAGTCCAACAGTACCTGAGTAGGGACAGAGAACTGAAATGATTAAAGTGGGATCAGCAGCCCCAAGTTTATTCCACAATTCCCTTTTATAGGCAAAACAAAAACAAGGCACATCAATACAAGAAAGAAGTTCATGGAAATGCCAAACTTGTTTTCTTCTAAACTACTTCCCTGTAGCAGATATGGTCCAAGGTCAAACAAACAAGTTTTAAGGAACTTGTCGAAACATCCTCTTATCTCTCAAGGTGAAGACAAGGGTAAAAACAAGTGTTCTTTCGCTGAATACTCAATAACAAAGCAGCTTGATAAACAAGCATCTCTCCACAGCCACCCCTCAGGCATAATCAAAATACAGAGAGATCACACCCCACTCTCTCAAACCCTATGAACAGACACAGTAGAAGTGGTCCCAAGTTCCCGAAGGTCCTCACATCCTGAATATCACACCTTTTAAGTAACATTGACCCCCAACCCCTCCCATCACACCATCTCTTGCTTCAGACCTTAACCTTGTATATTAGCTACTGAATAATGCTCTACCTGGCCACTTTGAAGAATACTGGCTGTGTCTCCCTCCTGGGTCAAACTCATGAGCACCATTTGTGCCTCGCCCATGTCTTACTAGATTCTCTTACTTCCCTGCTTCTTAATTGCTCTAAGCCAAATATCACTACCAACCCTTATCTCTCCCACATCTCTCTCTTCAATACCACAGACTGCTTTAGTTCCTCAGTGTGCTCTGTGGGCACACTGGATTCTGCAGACTGTAATAATATCTTAACCAAGCCACCTATGCAGAAACTTCACACTGCCTCAATTACCTGTGGCAGTGTATATCTCTGCCTACCTACTGGGTGGTCTAGGACCTGTGCCCTGGTGTTCCTTTTCCCACAGCTAGGAGTAATGCCCTATGAAGAATCCTTGCCAGTTCCCATCACTGGGTTTATAGTGGCACAGCGTGATAAATGAGACATTCATGTCATAGCCTTTCTAGAAGTCCTGGGCGTAACCACTTGCATGACCACTGGAGCAGCAAGGTTAACTACTTTCCTAGCTATTTGCCATAGGTTTTCATTTAAGTTCATCCAGGATCTCCAATGGGTGGCTCAGACCATTCTCACCCTCTGGGGACAAATAGACTCACTGGCCTCAGTAGTGTTACAAAATCTGTGAGGATTAGTTTACTAACAGCAGAAAGAGGTGGTCAAAGTTCCTGCCTTGACTTCCCTCCAGTGACAGTCTGTAACTTGGAAATGTAAACCAAATAACTTCCTTCCTTTCCTACGATTTAAAAAAAAAAATTTACTTATAAAAGTGTTCTGCCTGCATGTACACCTGGACGCCAGGAGAGTCACCAGATCCCAGTATAAATGGTTGGGAGCCACCATGTGGTTTCCTGGGGATTGAACTCAGGACCTCTGGAAGAGCAAGATGAGCCATCTCTCCAGCACCCCCTCCCATTATGCTTTTTTGTCAGGTTATTTTTATCACAGCCATGCATATGAGACTAGGACAATGAGTAAAACCAAAAGTCTACCGTACTGAAATCATGAACCCTTACAACAATCTCCTCTGAATTCCACCTCTTAGTAACTGCATTCAGTTCTCTTCCGTAAACAGAAAAGGAAAAAATGGTCTTTACTTTTTAACTCTGTTTCCTCTTTTATATGATGATGAAACGTTTTTAAATTATCTGTGGTTATGGATGCAACTCTTCAAATATACTGAAAAGCATTAATTCACATAGCTTAAATTTGAATAATTATAAGCCATATGCAGTAGCTCTCAATAAAATTGTTTTAAAAATGAAAATATATGCTACCTTAACCCCAGGAGAAAACTTTAAAATCATCTACAGAAAGACGGATTTATAAAAACGGAGCGGGAGCAGGATCTTTGGGAGGAAAGAATCGTTTCCCTTCGGGAAGTAATCTATTACTTAGTTGCAAAGAAGAAAAGGTAATGGCCTTAACAATTCATTTCGAGTGGTAACAGTTACCTACAGATTTTCTTTTCTCGGGTTAACTCTCAGTTACTTTTGCTTGATATTGAAGCTATGTCAGTTTTGGGGGCATTGCAAATTATTTGCAATCTGAAACTCATAATAACTTGTCTAGCTCCTGATTCATAGAGGCCAGACTCTCAGTGGGTCTGTGCTGGACTCTCGCACCTTGTGTGAGAAGCGGGTGCTGAATGATCCGTGGAGCCTCACTGACAGGCTGGCAGCTGGCAAGCTCCTTGTTGGGGTTCCTGGGCTTTCCTCTGGATGCTCCTTCAGGTTAGCTCAGGCAAGAGAGGTCTCAACACCAGAACACTGTTCCGTTTCTCAAGGGGGTAGCTTAGCTCATTTCTTATGCCTGCTTGGATTTTCCCTTACCTAGACGTAAGGACACATGCCAGTTAGACACTGGTGTTTTTCACAGCGCTGGGCAAAGCAGACGTCCATAGACACTGTATTCACGGTGGGAACGGGTGGAAATGAGTAGCAGGACAGCTGGAGGCGTGGGGATCTGGCCTACCTAACTTCATCAGGAGCAGGGACCCTGGTGTGCTTGTGTGCCGCACCTGGAGGGGGCTGTGAGGATCCTTCAGTTTAGGGGGACCCCCCCTAGGCCTAGTGGAGGGAAAAGGTTCAGGAAAACAGTCTTGCTCTACCCTCTGTCAAGGCTTTTTGGGGAGCAAAGCCAGATTCGATTTCTTGTGACCTCAGAAAAACTGGGTCTAGAAGTCCGAAGAGTCGGTTGCCTGCAGCTTCTAGGCTGGCATTGCCTCTCCCCCATTCCGCACCACGCCCCTTCTGCCCCCCACCCCACTCCCGCCTCGCTCCCAGTCCTCCCCCTCCACCTAACAGCTCCACCTCGCCCCTCCCCATATTAGTCCTAGCCCGCAGGCTGCAAGCCCCGCCCACAGATCGCCTGACTTCCATCACGGCCCCCGCCCCACCCCCTCCGTTCCACCGGGCCACACTAGTCCCGCCCCTCCCACACTCTCCCTACCTCCATCTTTGCCCCGGCCCCGCCCCACGTCAGCCCCGCCCACCAAGTCCTGGCCCCGCCCACAGCCGCGTTTTCCGGGCTTCCTTCCTTTCGGTCCCAGTCTTCCGCTCGCCATCGTAGCTCCTCAGCCCCACCCCTCCATGCAGCCCCCACCCACGGCCCGCCTTCCGGACGGCGCGAGGGGGCGGGGGCGGGGCCGGCCTCACCCGGAATGAAAACAAACGGCGGCCTCTGCGGCATCCGGGCACTCGGCAGGTCGCGGCTGGCTCGGCAGTGGCGCAGGTGAGGCGGCCGCGGCGGGCGGCGACCCGGGCCTGGGCTAGGCTGCGCGGCCGGGCGGGCGGGCGGACGCTGCGGGGCGGGCTTGGGAGGAGGCGGGAGGAGGTCGCCGCGGGACCGAGGCGAAGGGACGGGCGGCTGCGGTCAGACCGAGTTGCGCCAAGCGCTCTGCCCCGGGGCTGACGTGTGCGGGCAGCGGATCGCGGTGGGTGACAACGCGAGCTTTCTGGACCCGCACTGTTCTCGCCGCCTTCCCTTCTCCTTCGTTTAAATATGAGAACCTAATCGCGTGTTATTTCCCCGAGAGGGAATGTGTGTTGGATGTGTGTGAGGCTGTGGACAGTCTGGTTTGATCCACTGCAGAAGTGAAAATGAACATTTCAACGTTAATTCCTGACGTTTCACTTTCGGTTCTGGGCGCTGATATTCAGGACTTAGGGCCTTTCCGCGTCATGAAGTGAAACGCCCAGCGACATACATGAGACACAGTTCTCCAGTTAAAATTGAAAGCTGGGCCATTTAGATTTTCTTCCTTTTGAACCAATACGTGTCATCTGTTGCCTGTATCTAGCGTCTCATACGTCTGAATTCAGGATTTATTTATTTATTTATTTATTTATTTTTGAGACAGTGTCTCACTATGCAGTTCTGACTGGCCCAGAATTCAATATGTAGACCAGACTAGCCTCAAACTCATGAAGGTCTGCTACCTTTTGCTTCCATAATTCTGAGTTTAAAGGCGTGAACACTATGGCCGGCAACGGTGGGTTAATTTTTTTTTTTTTTTTAAACATTAAATCTTACGTTAAACCGGGCACAGTGGGGCACGCCTTTAGTCCCAGTACTTGGGAGTTAGAGGCAGGAGGATCTCCGAGTTCAAGCCCAGCCTGGTCTACAGAGTGAGTTCTGGGGCAGCCAAACCTAAGTAGTGGAAGCCTGTCTTGGAAAACAACTGAAGTATGTTGTGCAGATCTGGCAGCAGTGTGGGACACAGATGAGGATTGTGATAACCTTGGTTCCTTTTGTCAGACGGTGTACTGGTCACAGTCTGGAAGGCTGTTCTTAACCCTCTAAATAGCTGGGTGCTGGTAAATTATCCCTGCCACCCTCCTTATGAGATGGCAGTGATCTGGGAGGCACGGATGGCTCAATTGATGAGGCTCCTGCGCCTGAATCTGAGAGTCCAGGGTTCAGTTCCCTGCTACCTTTCCAGGCAGCCCCTGGAAGTTTAAGAGTGGCCCACACTGTGGTTCAGAATTCAAACAAAAGAAAATCTGAAAATAAATTACATGGCGGTGATCTTTTTCTCAGAATTCCGATAATGAATCTTGTGTTTGGTGGTTTAAGAGACTAGTGTTTGCAAAACAAATGCTCCGACATGTGCCTTGCTGTGAGGAGCAATTTGTAAGTCACCACACTTGGCTTAAAGATCAGGTGGATTAGACTTTGGATGCTGTAAAGTATTAGCCCTCCATGGGGGTGGGGAGAAAGAGACACTTAAATTATATTACCACATTTTTTCCACTTTCTGAACTTGATGTTCATTAATCAGGAGTGAGTAACTTCCTACTTTGTTTGATTTGTCAAACCTTGAAAGGATTCACCGCCCATTCCAACCGCCAGTGGCTCTCAGCAGCCTCCCCCTCCTCCCCCCAGAGGAGCAGCTGTGCTGGTGGGAGATGTAGAAAAGAGAGGTTACATGCTAAGGACAAGCAGCAAGGGATTGTGAGACAAAGAGTCCATACTGAAGACAGATGTCTCATGGCAGTTCTGGCTTCTTTTGTGGTTTTACAAACCTGGGGTCTGGGGCTTCCCAGCAGTAAAATGGCCCAGCTCTCTACATCAGTCTAATTAGATTGAACAACAGATGTAAATGTGCTATTGGGCTCCCAAAAGTACCAGTGAAAACAAAACCAAGAAACAAATCACGTGAGCCCTGTGTGATGGCTCATGCCTGTTGTTAGCCAGGCACCGTGTAGGCTACAGCTTTGAGGTTTGGGGCAGCCTGGGCTACAAAGTGAGACCTGGTCTCAAACAAAACAAAAATAAAATAACACAAAGTGAAGTAGTGTAAGTTATATATTGTTTAATTTTACTCATTGAAAAATTTTTTTGAAAGGCTGGCCTGGAACTTATATTGCTCTACTTGTCTCTGCCTCCCAAGTGCTGGGATTAAAGGTGTGTATCACTGTACCTTGTTAACTTTTTAAGCTTCAAAGTTTAACTACATAAACATTACTGATGGTTCAAAGCAGCCAAAGTGTAAGAGAATTTATAAGCTATAGATTAGGTTGCTAAAGGGTTTGTGTTGTCTTTTAAAAAAAAATTATTTTATGTGTTTGGGAGTTTTGCCCATATGTATGTCTGTATACCAGAATAGGACCTTAGATCCCCTGAAACTAAAGTTACAGGTAATTGTAAACTACCATGTGGGTGCTAGGAACCAAGCCGAGGTCCTCTGGAAGTGCAGCCAGTGGTCTAACTCCTGAGCTGTTTGGCCATCCCCTTTTCTTAACTTTTTGAGAATAATGTCAGCGTAAGAAATTGAGAGGTAGGGCTGGGCTCTTACTGAGCAGAGCTCAGTCCCAGCACACATAATAGGTAATATAAAACAGGAGAGTATACTACTCCTTGCTACATATTAGCGAGTTTGAGATGGACATTTTAAGCTGGGTATGATCCTGCATGCTTTTAATCCCAGCCCTTGGGAGGCAGAGGCAGGCGGATCTTTGAGTTTGAAGCTAGTCTGGTTGACACACTGAGTTCCAGGACAGTCAGGGTTACACAGAGAAACCCTGGTTGGAAAACAACAACAACAAGAACAGAATTGTTCTTGAATATGTTGCCTTTCATATAACTGAATACAATAGTTTAGGTTAAGCTAACAGAGGCACAAGGGGGACTTTACTTTGCAGAATACCTCAGTGGATTAGGTAACCTGGAAACCATTTTGAAATGTAATGTGGGTTTTCTTGATTTACAGCTTTACTTTCAAGGATGGCACAGAAGAAATATCTTCAAGCAAAACTGACCCAATTTCTAAGGGAAGACAGAATTCAGCTTTGGAAACCTCCATATACTGATGAAAATAAAGAAGTTGGTTTGGCCTTGAAGGTATTTTTCACTTTTTGTTTTGTTTTGAGACAGGGTTTCTCTGTGTAGCACTGAACTTGTTTTGTAGACCAGGCTGGCCTCAAACTTACAGAGATCTGCCTGCCTCTGCCACCCGAGCACTGGGATTAAAGGCTTGAGCCACTAGTACCTGGCCTTTAAAGGTATTTTTTTAACATTTATATCTTTTGCAATGTTGTACCTCCTTAGTAAACACTATTCTGAAGTCACCAGAAATTACCAGGCACAGCTGTGGAAAGTTTGAGAAGCACCAAAACCATTAGTCATGCACAAGTTCCCACCTTTTTTTTTCAGCCCTGTGAATCCAGGGCTTCACACAGGCTAGGCAAGCACTTCACCATGAAACCACTCCCCCCAACCTCCAGTTCTATTACTGGCATGTCGTTCTTTTTTTTTAATAATTTATTTAAATTTTTTTATTTTATGTGCATTAGTATGAAGTTGTCAGATCCCTAGCAATTGGCATTACAGACAGTTGTGAGCTGCCATGTGGGTGCTGGGAATTGAACCCACATGTTTTGCAAGAGCAGACAATGCTCTTAAGCACTGAGCCATCTCTCCAGTGGCATGTCATTCTTATGTTACCTCATTCCCCAGGCATTGTATTACTCACCTGAGCCGTAATATAGCAGCTGGAGAAAATTATAAAGAGAAAAGGGTAATTTTGGTTCATGGTTCTGGGGGTTCCTCAAGCTTGAGTGGTCCTGAAGCTTTGGGACTTTGCCAAGGGTGGTGACAAGCCTCAGGTCAAAGATGAGGACCGTGCTGCCAGTCCTGCCAAGCACAGCACACACAGTCATGCAGTCACAGGATGTGCTGTTTCTTGAGAGCAAACGGCTGCAGAAGCAGCCTTGGTTTGGCTAGTGTGTGCTCCTTTGACTTTTCTGAAAGAGTGCACTGGCAAGCAGTGTGGAATCAGCAACAACCTCATACCCCTGCATTCAGCCAGCCAGGTGTGAACCAAACTCACACCTCGGGCATATCACTCACCCACAGTCTCAGGGCATCCCCAGTGGTGAAGGCAACTTCTCCCTTCCTGAGCCAGGAAGCTGAAAAGGGAGGATGTGTCCAGTGGGTTCCCTGAACCCCTTGCAGGCTTTTCCCTCAGGGACCTTCCCACCACCAGAGGTTCTACCACCTGCCAGCACTGCCACCCTGTGCATTAAGCCTTTGACACAGAGCCTTTGGGAGACATTCAGACCTTGGCATGTATGTGCTATTTTTTAATGCCATTTGAACTTGGCTTGCTATGGTGTCTTGGCTAGAGAACTAGTGAGACATTATAAAAAGACACTGATCTTATCTGCAGTTCCTGGCAGAGCTATAGCTCTTGAGAATGGCCAGGATGTCAGGAGCATCTTGCATCCTAATGAGGCTTGCTGGCTCTAGCAGCCTTAGGAGAGGGACAGTTGCCAGAAGGAAGAAGCCTTGATTAGAAGCTGTGTGCTTTCCAGCTTCAGGGAGGGAAGGGGCTAATCAAGGCTTTCATCATCAGTGGCCCAGGATTTAACCAGTCATACCTGATAGCATGCCTCCATTAAAAATATGTAAGTGATGGCTCCCAAGATTCCTACTTTAGATACCCAGGACCTGGGTAGCACACTCTCTGGGGCAAGGACTCCACCCAGGGCCCAGCACGTGTCCCTCTGTTTACTTGTCATCTTTGTGGGTAACTAGAATCAGGACTTGTTCTGAGTCTTTGTAGCAAATTGTCAAACTTGGGAGCCCCATACTTTGTAGCCAGTTTATGAAGGAAACCTGGAGACTGTGTGCTTGACACCCGGTGCAGGACATGGGGTGTTCTGTAGGACTGCACCCCAAGACCTGTGAAGTCAAGGGCAGATTGAACTGTTGGCTCCAAAGTTAATGTCAGAACTACCTGCTATCAGAAGAAGAAAATACCAGTTTTAGGTAACTAGGGTGATGGTTGGTTGGTTGGTAGATTGATTGGTGTGTTGTTCTATTTTGGCTTTTTGAAACAGGTTTTAAAACTGGCTTCAAACTCCCTAGGACCTTTAACCCCTGATCTTCCTTCTCCGCCTCTTGCATGCTCAGATGGCAGGTGTGTTCACCATGCTTGGGAATCTTTCGACTTTTTAGAAAGTGATACTTTCCTATGTTTATGAACTGAGGGGAGAGGGGCCGAGCACATGGGGACTCAGAGGACAACTTGCAGGAGTCAGTTTTCTCCTTTCACCGTGTGGGTTCTAGAAATAGAAAGATAGCTTTCCTGGTGGCAGGGAGCCATCTTACTGGCCCTGAAATTAATTTTTAAGGTTTTTTTTTTAAATTATATTTTATAGTGATAAAAATAACAGGTATTCCCGGACTGAAAATAAATAGAGCTGAGCCTAGTAGTACCCCCCAGAAATCCTACCAGTCTGCAGGCTAAGGCAGGAAGCTCACCTGTTCACGGGCAGTCAGCTTGTGTACAGTCTTGCCCTGAGACTAGGTGAGAAGATATGCTTGAGGTGTGAGTTTGGGTCACACCTGGTTGGCTAAACACAGGAGTCTGAGGTTGCTGCAGCTTTCTACATAGTAAACTATTTCAGAAAAGTCAAAGGAGCACACTCTAACCAAACCAAGGCTGATCCCGTAGCCGTCTCCTCTCATGAAACAGCACATGCATGACTGAGTGTGCTGTGCCTGACAGGACTGGCAGCATGGAAGACACGGTCACACCAGCACCTCCACAGACATGCAACATGGACATTAAAATGGCCACTTTGCAGTACCTACTACATGGAGGCTTACCATCTCCTCAGGCACTGGGCACACATGTGGTGCACAGACACACATGCAAGCAAAACACTCACATATACTAAATAATAAAATCTTTAAAAAAAGAAAAATATAAATGAAAAAACAACTGGATGGTGGTGACCTTTTATCCCAGCACTCTTCCCAAGTGGATCTCTTGAGTTTGAGGCCAGCCCAGAGCAAGTTCCAGGACAGCCAGAGCTACATATACAGTGAAACCTATGTTCGTGCATGCATTGATGTGCCTGCGCGTGTGTGTACACACCAAATGCATGACTGATGTCCTTAGAAGTCAGAAAGAGGGAGGAGGACGTTGGATTCCCTGGAACTGGAGTTATGGATAGTGGTGAACTACCATGTGGCTGCTGGGAACCAAACCCAGGTCTGCTGGAAGAGTGACAGATGCTCTTACCCACTGAGTCATCTCTTCAGCCTCACAGCTTTTTTAAAAATAAGTTTGTGGCGGGGGGGGGGGGGGCGGGGGGATGCTCATCCTTTGAAGGTTAGAAGTCAGTTATGGGACTTGGTTCTCTCTCACTACCATGTAGGGCACAGAGATTGACTTAGAGAGTCAAGGTTGGCTGCAAGTGCCTTTACTTGCTGAGCCATCTTGATGGCTCTTGTTTACTGCCTCTTAGAGTAATTTCTTAATATATTAAGATCACAGGAGTCTCAGCATATCCACCCTCCTTTCATCCTTCTGGAATAGTCCCAGTTTATCTCACTCTGCCTATGGAGCTTACTCTTTATAAGTGTTTTAATTTCTTCCTGAATCTTCCCCGCGTGCCCAGATTGAATTTCAGTTCAGAGGTGGGGCAGGAGCCTCTGACAAGCCTCTGCTTGTCAAAGTTAGTTATGTTGCTTTTTGGGGAGGGGGTGTTCAAGACAAGGTTTCTTTGTGTAGCCTCAGCTCTCCTGGACTCACTTTGTAGACCAAACTGGCCTTGAACTCACAGAGAACCACCTGGCTGTGCCTCCCAGAGTGCTGAGATTACAGGCGTGCTCCACCGACGCCCAGCCGGGATATTATTTTAAAAAGCAAAACCAAACAAAACTTTTGTACTGATCCTCTATTGAATTGCATCTTTTTGGCTTTTTCCTCATAGGACCTTGCTAAGAAGTACTCTGCCCGGCTAGAGTGCTGTGAAAATGAAGTGGAAGACATAATAGAAGAAATCCGATGCAAAGCAATTGAGCGCGGCACAGGAAATGAGCACTACCGTACAACCGGTATTGCCACAATTGAGGTGTTTCTGCCTCCAAGACTCCGGAAGGTGAGTAACTGCCCAGTGCACATTGAGGCTAGCTTAGTGCTGTGATCAGGTGAGCTGGGGTTGTGTTGTTGGTTTGGTGTTTTGGGACAGGGTCTTTCTCTGTGGCCCTGTCTGTCCTGGAACTTGCTTTGTAGACCAGGCTGGCTTACTCAGATGCTCCTGCCTCTGCCTCCCAAGTGCTGGGATCAAAGGCCTGCACCGCCACGCCCATAGAGCTGTTTTTGTAAATCTATAAGCAGAATGCATAAGGGACTCCATGTGTTAAAGGCTGATGATATAGACTTATCCTGGCACAAGCCTTGAAGTAAGCTTGTTCTTGTCTAACCTTCCAAACATGGGTGGCAGAAATGGGGCGTGATGGGGCACATTGTAGTCGCTGCACTTGGGAAGCAGAGCAGGAGGATCCTGGCGTTCAAGGCCAGCCCAGGCTACCTGGGACCCTCTGTCTTGAAAAACAAACCAAAAACAATGTCACATGGGCCAGGGAGATGGCTTAACAGGTAAAGGGTTTTCTCATCAAGCCTAGTGATGGGGGTCTGTTCCTCAGAACCTAAATGGTAGAAGGGGAGGACTGACTGGAGAGATAACTGAAAGTGAAAGTGCCTGCCATGCGAGCACAAGGACCTAAGTTCAGATCCTAAAATCCATGTAAAAAGCCAGGTGTGTCAGGGTTCCTGCAACCCAGCACTGGGTAGTGCAGGGTTAGGCTGTGGAGGGGTCTCTGAAGCTCATTGGCCAGCCAAGTCAGTGAGACTTTAGAAAATAGAAGAGAGAGAGAGAGTAAGAGAAAGAAAGAAAGAAAGAAAGAAAGGTGGAGCTGGGCGTGGTGGCACATGCCTTTAAGTCCAGCTCTCAGGGAGTATGAGGCAGGCAGATCACTGTGAGTTCAAGGCCAGCCTGGTCTACAGAGTGAGTTGAGGACAACCAAGACTACACAGACAAACTGTGGGAAAAAAAAAAAAAGGTGGAAAGTAATCAAGAAAAGACTCCATCAAGCTGTGGGTTTTACGCACGTGCTTCCGCATGCACACCTACACCGACAAATACAACCACAACACACCAGATATTATAAGACTAACTTGAGGGTGAGCACTCACAGTAGCACCACTTATAATGGCTAAGGTAGAGACAGCCCAGCTTCCATCAGGAGAGGTATCCACGTCACAGAAGACAGCTGCGGGTACAGATACGCAATGCTAATAGTCTACAGAATGAGCTCAAAGATGCAGAAAAGACCGAGGCTATATGGGCTTGCTTATGGGAAATGTCTGAAACAGACAACTTTGTAGACAGAAAATAAATGGCTGCAAGGCTGGGGAGAAGAGGGATGGGGTGCAGGCTAGGTGTCTAGTGAGGGGTGATTGGTGGGAGTGTTCAGAGAGTCCATTAAACTATTTTTCTCATAAGATTTTATTTTTAATTATGTGTAAGTATGTGTCTCTGGGCTTGTGCACATAGCACAGTGTCCTTAGAGGCCAAGCATAAGTTGGATCCTCTGGGCTGCAGTTAAAGTCAGCTGTGAGCTGCTGGCGTGGGTGCTGGGAAGAGAGGTCACGTCCTGTGTAAGAGAAATATATGCTCTTAACCACTGAACCATCTCTCCAGTATCGTGAAATTTGATTATAATGTCTGGTCATGTGACAAGTCCCACTGAGCAGCCAAAGAATGATCAGGTCACCGTCTTGGTCTGTGCTGGACTATGTCTATGTCCGACATGCTTCTCCGTACAGGCAGTGTTTTGGTCCTTAAGCAGTACCCTGAGTTTATATCCTAACAGCACCTTACACCTTCACATGCAGGCAGCAGTTCAAAGTGTCACACTCAAGTACATTTTGTTTTGTTTCTTTTGGCAACAGGATAAGAAAAGCCTGTTGGAGACCCACTTGCATGTCACTGGTAGAGACCTGAGGTCTAAGTGAGTATCTGAACTATGAGTCCTGGCAGGTCTGTCCCTCTTACCTGCTAATGGATACTTTCATCTGTCCTGCAAGCTAGACATTTGGCCCTCCTCTTTCCCTTCCCAGCAGAGGAAATGAGACCCGGAGGGTAGGATATAAGGTCATGCTGGGCTCATACTGCTAGGTGAGAGGCAGCATGGCTGCCTGAGGCCTGCTCGTGGGAGCTGCTTAGTTGTAGTGCAGCTTCTGGAGAGTTGCAGCGTGGGGTGCACGGAGGAGGTACCCAACATGAACTGGAGTGAGTAGCTGAGGAATGGAAGCAGGAGCCAGCTGTGACTTCAGCACAGGCTAGCCAAGCCAAGTGTTTGTTGAGCGTATTTGTCTTACTTCTTTAGCTTCTATGGTGGGTGCTGGAGAATCAGAAACTATCGCTGGTTCAGTGCCCACAAGTAGACAGTAGTATAGGATAGCCCTAGTTGCAGGGTCCTCAGAGGATGCTGTGAAGTACAGCAGGGATGTTTTTGACTCATTTCTCAATTAAACAGCCCTGTAATCATCAACACAGAAACAAGTTTAGAAACAGCTTGTCTCACGTGTCCTCCAGCAGCCACCCATTGTGCTAGCTTACCAGTAAGTGGTGCTTACTGGTCAGTAGGGGGAAGGCCAGGGTGTTTCTGAGTTAAAAGGTATAAAGTGGAGAAGTGGGCGTCATAATCTAAGTCTTTGTGGTAGGTAACAAGTGACAAACTTGCTTTCCTGGAGCTCACTCTGCATTTATCTTATAGAATAGCTGAAACTTTTGGATTCCAAGAAAATTACATCAAGATTGTAATAAATAAGAAACAGCTTCAACTAGGTAAGTCACACCAAAAGTGCACCTGACGGAGTGCCTTTTCATCGTTCTTTGCATCTTTTCCTCGATTGTCTGCTATTGAAAACTGCCTGGCCTGTTGCATTTATTATCTACAGTTGATTGTGTTAAGAGTGTACCAAAATAAAAATGTAAGATATTGACTGGCCTGCTCTGGCTAGTGGGGAAGGGGGACGTTCATTATGGTCACATAGAATGTTCCAGAACGGAAGTCTGTGCTGGTGGGAGGATTGGGGTTACTCATAGTTCCCTCCAAGGGAAGAGAGAACCCTGAGACAGACAGAAGGCCAAGGCCACATTGGAGCACTCTTCTTGAGAAAGACAGAAGGACAAGGCCACGTTGGAGCACTCTACCAGCAGCCAAGAGAACTGAGTGGGGTCTGAGTGTCAGTGGAGAGTAAACAGGAGCCACGAGAGTCTTCTAGCAGTGACTCTCAGCCAGGGAAAATGTCCTCACGCAGGGGACAGTTGACTGTCTGAGGAGACATTTTGTAATAATTACTGTGGGGAGCTGCACTCCTGTCATTTACTGAGTCAAGATCAGAGTTGCTGCTAAATACAAGAGAGTCCCCACAGCTGCCCACATCACAGACTTCTGCCCAAGGGTTGAGTGCTGCCGAGAAGCCTGTGAAAATGAGTTTGGAGTTCGTCCTCAGGGAAATGGAAGGCACTAATACTGCAGAGTGGCACACGGGCGTGTGTGGCCTACAGATGCTGGCTGCAGGCTGCAGAAGGCCTGAGTGGAACTGTAGAAGTATTGGTCTTCAGCAGCTCAGGTGGTTTCCGAGGTCTCATGGATCTCCAGGGAGGGTCTGTGGAGCCTCAGGAATCTCGGTTCCACATTTCTAACCATAGCCTGTCCCAGTCTTTCAGAACCTCTAGCTGTTTCCTCACATGCCATGGGTGCCTTTTCTTGACATCTCATTCCTGTGTTCTGCTCTTTACTGGACAGATAATCTTAATTTTGATGCTGTTAAAACTAAAGCTGGGAGGTGGTGGCTCATGCCTTTAAATCCCAGCACTTGGGAGGCAGAGACAGGTGGGTCTCTGAGTTTGAGGCTGGCCTGGTCTACGGAGTGATTCCAGGAGAGTCAGAGCTCCACAGAGAAACCCTGTCTCAAAAAATTTTTACAAGAAAAATCTAGTCAGGTAACTTGCCGCCCTTTCTCTTGACTTTTGTATTTGAATGTTAGAATGGTCATCAAGTTTCTGGAAAAGGAACTTAGGAAAGGAAGCGCTGTAAAGGAGCACAAAGAACAGAAGTGAGGGAGGACAGAGCAGGAGCACAGGAAGGAAAACCAAGCTGAGCCTTCCTTAGCCTTTGGAGATAAAGAAGAGGCTGGCATCTGTCTGCATGGACTTACCTCTCTTTTTTTGTTTATGTGTATTTCAGCATCCTTTTTTTATTTATTTATTTTTTTTTTCAGGTTTGTCTGTTACATTTGCCTAACCTTTTCACTAGACTGGCTACTCCCCTTTGTTCTGTTTCATGGGTTTCTGTTCTTGTCTTAATTTCTACTCATTCTCAGAGGAAATTAAGTCCTAGAAAAACAGATGATGAGTTAGGTCCATTTGTGGCCTCTGCTGTTCACCATGGCCAGAGCTGTCCCTGCTGTCCTTACTGCCCTGTGGCTTCTTGAGTTATTTACTCAGCTAGGGGTTAGCAAAGTTTGGGTGTGGATTACACTTTCTCATTCTCCTTTTATGCCGCCTGGTGTAGTGTGCTGAAGTAGTCATTGCTTCTGTCTGGTCTTAGAGTGAAGAGAGGAAAAAAAAAAAAAAGGAAACAGTGAGTGTGGTCTGCAAGTGTGAATGAATACAGGTTTTAGAATTCCATTAGAATTCTATTTTCCAGGCAGGTGAGATGATTCAGTGGTTAAACAACCCTGCCAAGCTGCTGACTTGAGTTTGATCCTGGGATCCCACATGGTAGAAGCAAAAAAAGGAGCTTCTGCATGTTGTACACAAACACAAGTATGCAACTCAGACAAACCACCCCACACTCTTGTATCCACACACACCCACACAAATGCACGCCTGCACACACACACACACACACACACACACACACTTAAAAGTTAATTAATTAATAAAAAAAGAACTCCATTTACCACAGGAAATGGACTTGCCCAGGAAGTTTGTGTGACAGGCAATTCTGCTGTTCCCAGGGAAAAGCCTTGAAGAACAAGGAGTCACTCACAATGTAAAGGCTATGGTGTTAGAGCTGAAACAGTCTGAAGAGGATGTGAGGAAAAACTTACAGATAGAGGAAGAGGAACAGAACGAGGCTGAGCTGAAGGAGAAGCGCATTCAGAGGACCAAAAGGGGACTGGAGATCCTGGCGGAGAGAGGTACACAGGCTTGTCATCCCCCTGACATACATCAAGGCAGCTCACAGATAGAGTGCTGTGCCTGCTGAGGAATCCCTCCCCTCAGTCTAGCATCTCAAGTGTAGTCACTGTCACTGCTCTGTGACCCTGAATTAATGAGGCTTCTATGGCTTTGTTGCAGCGGAGATGGTAGATCCGGAAACGATGCCTTACTTAGACATTGCAAACCAGACAGGCAGGTCAATCAAAATTCCCCCTGCCGAAAGAAAAGTAAGTCTGGGCTTTGGCTCATTGGGTGGTTGTCAGAATGGGAAGCAGGACAGGCCTTCGTAGAATGAAGGGTTCTGACTAGAGATCAAGGTCTTTTTAGGGATTTTGTTTTATTTTGTATCTTTTTGGTATTTAAATGACTATTTGAATTATTCTGCTTAAGAATTAAGGGACAAGAGGAAAGACTCAGCTCAGCAGGTGAAGGTTCTTGCTGGGCTGACCTGAATTCTATCCTCGAACGTACATGGTAAGAGGAGAGACCTGACTCCTACAAGTTGTCCTTTTAATTCACATACACTCTGTGCACAGCTGTGCCCATACACATAGACACACACACATACAATAAAAGATTAAAATAATAAAATGAGGTTTTAAGCTGGGCGTGGTGGCGCATGCCTGTAATCCCAGCACTCGGAGGCAGAGGCAGGTGGATCTCTGTGAGTTTGAGGCCAGCCTGGTCTACAAAGTGAGCCCAGGACAGCCAAGGCTACACAGAGAAACCCTGTCTCAAAAACCAGAAAAAGAAAAACTGGGTTTGGAGGGCCAGCAAAATGGCTTAGCAGGTCAAGGTGTTTGCTGTTCCATCTCAGGAAGCTACATGGTGGAAGAAGAATCCTGAAAGTTGTCCTGTGACCTCCACACATGTGCTGTGGCGCAAATGCTCATGCATACCCATATACACACACGTAAAGTAGAAACGTTGCCCTGCGCATTCTGGCATTGTCAGATATTTTGGAAGTGTGATGGGGGATTGACATTCAAGTCTTGATAAGCAAGGAACCCCAAATCAAAAACAAAACACAATCAAAAATGAGTGTTTGGTAAACTTAGTTACTTACTTGGACAGTCTTGCTACTTAGGGCAGGCTGGCTCCTCCTGTATCCTCCTTCCTCAGTGTCCCCGTATGATCACAGCCCACACTGCCATGTCTGCAGATGCTCCTTAGAAAGGTCACAAGAATGACTGGCTGCTCCCACCTAGTCTTGAAAACTAGACACAGATCTAGAGCAGCAGGTGGAAGCAGCCTGTCGCCGCTCTGCCTGGAGCATGGCTTGAGAGGCTCAGTTCTTCAGCAAGAGAAAGCTCTAATTATATCTTAGTTAATTTGGCTTTTATGTGGAATTGCTTTGTTTTTTGCCTTGTTTTTCAGTAAAGCTAATATGCTTTTTAATTGTTTTATTAATGCTGTTCTAATTTTGTTGGAAAGAGCTGTTTTTTAAAATTTACATTCTGTTCTAGGCCCTTATGTTAGCTATGGGATATCATGAGAAGGGCAGAGCTTTCTTGAAAAGAAAAGAGTATGGAATAGCCTTGCCATGCCTTCTGGATGCTGACAGATACTTCTGGTAGGTGCTTTTATATTCAGCAGATACTAGTTTAAGGGAAATCCTCACTCCCTACCCTGGCACCCACTTGTCTATAACTGCAGACTGATTTTTACCCTATAGGTGAAGCACTATAGTGCTTTCTTAGAGTAAGGAGTTAAGGCACACACCAGTTTATGGATGTTTCCTCCTTTGTATTTCTAAGCAACCCTCTTCCCTGAGGAGAATACCCATTCATTTTCACCCTAGTGTGTAGGCTGTGCACCCGCAGTTTGCTGCTACTAGAGCTGTCCATCACACTGCTCCCCAAGTTCTTACATGAGGTGTCAGTGCAGAAGGCGCTGGCCTGAGCCACATTGCACTGCAGACTGTAAATGTGACACTGTCACTCTTCTGTGGTCACTGCTGGGTTTCTCTAAAATGAAGCATTTATTTCATAAGCTCTTTAATTTTGTTGAAGTGTAGCATCTACAGGAAAAAAGCAAAGTGCCTGGCTCCTTTCAACTTCCTAGTTTTGCAAATTTAGTTGGTTCCTCAAAGGTGACCAAACTGAGGTCTGTTTTGTTTTGTTTTGTTTTGTTCCCCTTCACCAATATTAACTGGTAAAGCTAAGAGTAAATTCCTGCTATCTCAGCACTTGGGAGATTGAGGCACAAGTTGTAGGCCAGCATGGCTACCCTGCAAGACCTTGCCTCTACACATGTTTTTAACATGAGCTTTAACACATCTGATCTATGTGCTTCATCCGTCTGTGCTTAGCTTTCCCATCTTTGGCTGGGCCTGGTGTCCTTCTGCCCTGGTGCTGATAGTCTCTGCAGTTTATCAGGGTTCCTAGTTCCTGTTCATGGGAATGGCAGAGAACGTAATTTGGGCATGTTGGAATTAAGATAAACTTGATTCTGTGAAATAATCAGCAGCCTCATGGACTTGCTGTTTAGTGAGTTCCCATGATAATCATCTGTGTGTCAAGAAGTGAATATAAATGTTTATGATAGGGCTTAAATGTGTAAATTCCAAATTAACTTATATAAAGAAGAGACTTACTGTCCCAAATGTTCAGAGGAGATGGAGGGGCAAGGCACTGAGAAGGTGGTCTGAGCCTCAGGTCTTGCCTTGTCCCTCTCTCTGCTTCTTCATATATACATATATATATACGTGTGTGTGTGTGTTTCCTCTTCTGATGCAAATGTTGGAGACATAAGTGGAGGCCTTAAAATTGAGCAGTAGTTTTCACATCTTTGTGTAGCTGTTCCTGCCTTGTTAGTAGAGAGGATTTCAGATGTATTGAAGGGAAAGGCTGCTGTACTGAACTTGCATAGGCTCATAGTCTGCCATAGTAGTGTCAAGAAATAGTTCTCTTGATTCTTCAGATCTCGGAAGACTCCTCAATAAAAACACTCATGTCATCAGTTTGACACATCAGTACATTCACTGAGTAGCAAGTGTAATGAAATAATAACTGTCAGTGCCTTTAAAGTATGTATAGTTATCTTTTATGTCATGAATGCACAAGGTGATCAACATATAGAGAGCAAGGTTTATTGGCTCACAGTTTTAGAGGTTTTAGCTTGTAACCAGTTGGTCCCATTGCTTTCCCCTGTCCCTCTGTCTTTACTGCTTTGTGGTGCGAGTACATGGCTGAGGAATGGAACTGTTCCCATTAGGGTTGCTGGAATACCAAAAGAAAGAGAAAAGACTGGCTTCTCACAATTCCCTTCAAGGACACTGTCTTAGTTAGGGTCTCGTTGCTGTGAAGAGACACCATGACCAAGGTTGGGACTGGCTTACAGTTTCAGAATTCAGTCCATTATCCTCATGGCAGGAAGTGTGCACACATGGCATCGTGCAGGCAGACATGGTGCTGAAGGAGCTGAGAGTTGTACATCTTGATCCAAAGGCAACCAGGAGGTTCTTTTCCACTCTGGGCGGAGCTTGAGTATAGGGGACGTCAAAGCCTGCCTCCACAGTGACGCACTTCTTCCAACAAGGCCACACCTCCTAATAGTGTCACTCCCTATGGGCCAAGCATTCAGACCCACGAGTCTGTGGGGCCAAACCTATTCACACCACCACAGATACCCACAATGACATAAAACTTTCTACCATGTAGCAGCTCTTAAAGATTTCACTCACTTCCAGTGTGACCATACATAATCCCAAACTGTCGTACATGGCCCTTGGGGAGCGTTGCAGTCATAATGGCCAAGAATTACCTGTTTTCTGTGGGAATCTGTTATGGCCAAAGTGTCTTGTATACTTATATGATCTCTATTCATGAAGGAAGTTAACTGTAACAGGAGCCCTGGTGCTGTTGGAAGAAACCTTGGCATTCTGCTTTCTTTCCCTCTTTCTCCAAGTAAGCAGCAGTTCTTCATGCCTTTTACTCATCTTATGTACAGTTGCTACAATAGTTTCTGTTCTGTGTATGAGAGAGAGAGACAGAAGTGTGGTGCAGAATCTGTTAGGGCCGAGTGCTTACCATGAGACATACCCACAGCCCTCTTTGCCTACTTGAAACTAAATGTGGGAGTTTTGTTTTCAGCCAGGATGGAGCAGCAGGACTGTGTTACTCTATCATGGGAAGGACTTAAAAAGCCTGGCAAAATCAAGAAATCAGTAGCTTCCCAGAAGTTTGGGATGAGCAAAGGCAGGCAGGACTCACCGTGAGCTAAGGTAGAGCCAGGCAGCCAAGGAGGCCAGTGAGAGTGCCTAAGGCTCCCCTTGAGTCTCCAGTGAGATGACCAGCACATACTGGGAAGAAACCACCCACTGTTGGATAGGGGCCACTTGGAAGAAGTAGCAGGGGCATCCCTTGGTGCCCACAGAGGATCAGGAGCAGTTTGTGTTGGTATAGAGAACTCTGTGGTCCTGCCCTGCCTCTAAGCCTTTCATCAATAGTAGGCCTCAGCCACTGTTTTCATGTAATGTTAATAAATCCCTAACAAGGCTCAGTATGTAGTAACCAAAACATACACTTCCCAATTACAAACCTGCAGTCCACAGTGAGACTAAGAGGGAGACAGTCATCAGAAACAGCTCCAGAAAGTACACAGAGGCTGCGGTGAGTAATTAAGCATTGAAGCAGCAGCTATATTCCTTGTGTTCAAGAGGATGGTGCAAGCCGGGCGTGGAGGCTCATACCTAAAACCCCAGCGCTCTGGGAGGCAGAAGCAGGTGGATCTCTGTGAACACGAGGCCAGCCTGGTCTACAAAAGAGAGTCTAGGACAGCCAAGGCTACAGAAAGAAACCCTGTCTGGGGTGGGGGAGATGCCCTGGGAGACGTGCAGAGGACCCATAGTGACTCCTGTGATAAAGAGTGGAAGCCAGGCATGGTGGTACACTCCTGTAGTCCCAGCACTCAGGGAGACAGAGGCAGGCAGATCTCTTGAGTTTGAGGCTGGCCTGGCCTACAACTCAAGCCCACGACAACCAGGGCTACACAGAGAAAGTCTGCCTAGAAAAAAAGAAGAAAAGCAGAGAGTCCCCACCAAGGAAGTGCATGGGGTCCAGAGCAGGCCTGGTAGAAAAAGTAATAAATGTGAAAGCAGTGAGAGACCGTCCAACATGACATAACAAAGATTATTGAGAGTTGGGAGAAGGCCTTGAAAGCTATACCAAGGCAATGACAGTCTGCTTCCTTAAAGCCAGTAATAAAACTGGGAATGACTTTTAACCAGCTTTGAGAAAAAAGATCCTTAAGCTCAGTTTATCATTCTTGAAGTTAATTCTCTTTACACATTACATAAGAGTCAAAAACTCACTGAGAACATAAAAAGCTCTACTGGGTTGGAGAGATAGCCCAGTGGTTAAGAACACTGACTGCCTTGACAAAGGACCTGGGTTCATTTCACAGCTCCCTCTTCAGGTGCTCTGCCACTACCTGGGAATCTAACACCCTCTTCTGGTTTCCACAGGCACTGCGTGAGCACATATGTACACATATAGACACACAAAGTAAAAGAAAATTTAAAAAATTTTAAATTCTGTTAACCAATCTTTTTAATAATTTATTTAATTTTATGTGCATTAGTGTGAAGGTGTCACATCCCTTGGAATTGGAGTTACAGACAGTTGTGAGCTGCCATGTGGGTGCTGGGAATTGAACCTGGGTCCTTTGGAAGAGCAGACAGTGCTCTCTTAACCACTCAACCATCTCTCTAGCCACCTCTGTTAACCAACCTTAAGTTAACTTTAGTGCTTTAATTTTTATGCTGTTTAAACATGAAAATATATCGAATAGCAGCACTTTTTGCAAATCAAGTCATTATTAATAGAAATACACTTTTTTGAGACAGTTTTCTCTGTGTAGCTCTGGCTATCCTTTAAAATACGGTTTTATGCTAAATTTTTGTTTTAGACTTTACCTCCCCAGTTGGCATGATCAGGTTCAAAATTAGGCTTATCGGTTTCAAAATTATACTGTGCAGGTGTTGGTTTCTTTTCTATTGAGATAAGGTCTCCTTATGTAGCCTTAGCTGTCCTAGAATGCTAGGTAGACCTGGCTGGCCTGAAGCTCAAAAGAGCTACCTGCCCCTGCCTCCTGAGCACTGGGATTAAAGGGATGCACCACCACTCTCAGCTGGAGACTGAGGTTTTGATCTATTTTGGTTTTGTGTTTTGGCCACATGTAAA
Source organism: Meriones unguiculatus (assembly GCF_030254825.1). Classification (NCBI taxonomy): domain Eukaryota; kingdom Metazoa; phylum Chordata; class Mammalia; order Rodentia; family Muridae; genus Meriones; species Meriones unguiculatus. The sequence goes on along the minus strand of NC_083368.1, from coordinate 16,578,110 downwards.
TTGAGTTCTGGGTCCCACTGTTCAATTTATTTTCAACTCAATGAAGCCATTTCTGTCCCTGTTGTTGCTGCTTGTCCTGTAGGCATTGAAAGGGCCTTTAACAGGCCTCAGACGTTAATGAGCGGCAGAGTACCTGTTGCATTCTGTGACTGGCTTGGCATCATGTCCCAGAAAGCTGAACCTGTCAGGGTCCAGATCAGGGCGTCTGTTTTGATTTGAGAGCAGTCTCCACCTATAGCTTCTCTGCCTCTTCTCAAAGTCAAATTTTCAGGCTGAGCTGCAGGTTTTGAGAAGCCCTTTCCCTGGAACTGTGTGTGTTTGTTTGTGTGCGTGTGTGTGTGTGTGTGTCAGTATGTCAGTGTGTCAGCGTGGCATGTATATCGTCAGACATTCGTGATGAATAGGGAAGTTAGAAGAGGCAGGGAAGAAAGCATACAAAACCCTGTTTTGTATGTTCTTTCCTCCACTGGACTGTTTGCAGCCTAATGTGGTGATGACAACATCCATCTCGTGAGTTCTTGGATGTGCATATGTCGGTAAGCAAGGCAGAAAGCTCCCGTTTGACAGCATCCCATTGGAAGCAGATGGGCGAAACTTTGGAGTTAACTGTGTGGACTGTGGTTGCAGATGTTCTATCTTGAGATCCAGGTCTCTCCTATGTGCTGAGCATTATCACAACTTAGAGTATAAATAAGCAGTTTATGATAGTGTCTTCATTCCTTTCTGTCTGCCTCAGCCTGGTATGGGCCCTCAGGAACAGCTAGGCATTTAGCCTGGTGTTTTCCAGACTGTTTTCCCAATGAGAAAGTCCCTGAATATGAATGTCTTGTCAGAGCTGTCATCAGCTGGAGCATTTTTAGGAAGTTGGGGATTTCGGGCTGTCTTTAAAGCCACATGTCAGCTTTTCATGCATGTTAGACTCTACCAGGGAGATTTTAGTACTAGGATATTCAGCTCTGGGTGTGGAGAGCTTTGTTATTGTTGCCCTAATTAGGTCCTCAGCATCAGTATCCCCAAGAAAAAGACTCCTCTGTCTTGGTGATTATAATTCACAGCCAGGGCTGGAAGCCACTATGTGCTGGGCCAGATGCCACCATGCTGCTCTTGAGAACCCTGCTATCCTTATCCGTTCAGAGGATCCATATTGTAAATAAAGGCCTTATTAGTTAATCCTAGAAACACACCAAGAGCTAGAAAGCCTTCCAGGGACCCCCAAAGGGCTGAATGGCCCAGCAGTGGCAGCTACCTTCTCTTGCAGTGAGTGCAAAGAGCTGCTGGACACTGTGGACAACTATGCGGTTCTCCAGCTGGACATCGTGTGGTGCTACTTCCGCCTGGAGCAACTGGAATGCCTTGATGATGCAGAGAAAAAGCTGAACTTGGCACAGAAGTGCTTTAAAAACTGTTACGGAGAGAATCACCAGAGACTGGTCCACATAAAAGTATGTTGCTGTGTTTGGTGTTCTGAGCCCACTTCTGGGGCACGGTTATTCCATCCAGGTGTGGAAGCTGCTGCCAGAGGTGACTCATCTGGGCAGGAGCAGATAATACCCTCTTTGTAAACCAGAGCTTTAGCAGGTATCCAGTGTTAGGAGTCTGGCTGGCTTTTATTTTGTTTTGTTTTGTTTGAAACAGTCTTGTGTAGCCCAGGCTGAGTTCCTAATCCTCTTGCTTCTGCCTCTGGAGTGCTGGGGTTGCAGGTGTGCACCACCATATCCAGTTCAGTCTCGCTGCTTCTGTGGTGGTTTTTAAAACCACTTTACTAATTGTAGACCCTGCTTCTAGTCAGTCTGCCCAGGAGAGAACAGTGACTTGTGGCTTAGAGACAGGTGTCCTGCCTGATTCCTTCCGTACGGAAGGGGTACTGCATGGGCGTCTTCACAGTGACAGTAGTGGTGCCCTGGACGCTTCTGTGGAGACACGGGACAGCTACAGCAGTGAGCATGCTACTCTTTAATTAGAAATAAGACACCATATTCTCTTTCTCCCAATAACTGCAGGGAAATTGTGGGAAAGAGAAGGTGTTGTTTTTAAGACTCTACTTGCTTCAGGGGATTCGACACTATCACAGTGGAAATGGAGAGGAGGCTCGGGAGTATCTCAACAAGGTAAGAAAGGCCCCACCTTCACCTGTGACTCGGCAGTGGAATGCCCTGTTAGTCATGCCCACGCTGCCCTGTCAGAGCCCTGCATCTCCCTCTCTTGCCCTCCCTCATGTGTACCTGTGAGAGTTCAGGCAAGGTGCTGTAATAAGGACACATCAAAATGGCAGTGACTTTAATTGGGTAGTTTCTGCCCTGCCCTCTAGCATGAGCTCTGGCGGTCTTGGCTCCCATTGTTCCTGCTGGTGCCTCTGCCACCAGCAGAGAGGGCCAGAGAGCTAGAACCGACAGTTACATGGCGACTGCATGCAGTTGACCTAGTGATCTGCCAGCCAGCCCAGCTGCAAGAGAGATAGATGCCATTCGCAGCTCAGGTGTGTGGGTTTTCCCCCTTTGTTTTGAATAGGATCTTCCTGTGTAGCCCAGATGGCCTTCGCCTTCTGATTGCTGGGATTATAGGCATGCATCACCACAGCCTGCTAAGCTCAGGGAATGTGTTACAGAAAGAAAGGAACAGTCACTCTGGCACTCCTACAACACTCAGCCTGCCTGTTTGTGCTATATTATGGGTTGGTTATGCAGGCAGAGATAGTATTGTCTGTTTCATTCTGAAGGCAGCCAGGTCAGACTAGCTTAGCTTCTGTCTGAGTCTCACACACAGTAATTGTTACTGGGTAGCCGCACTCATGGGCTTTGGCTTTGCCAAGCTTTGCTGTTGTTGCTGTTACGTTACTCTTCTGCTTCTTCCTGTTTGTAGGCACGTCAGCTCTTCAAAGAGCTGTACATTGATCCGTCAAAAGTTCACAACTTGTTGCAGTTGGGGTTCACTGCCCAGGAAGCCCGGCTCGGCCTGAGGGCCTGTGATGGAAACGTGGACCATGCAGCCACTCACATTTCCAACCGTAGAGAGGTGAGTTTTCACTTCTGTCTTCAGTGCCCATGAGGCCTGGACCCTTTGAGGAGGTTAAGAAGCAAAGGCATTGCAACTTTATTTCTGAACTGGTGGAAAGACTGGAGAGAATACCAGAAGAGGTATGAATAAGAAGAATAAGAAGGGACTCTGGGTCAGGAGGACAGGAATACATTGTCTCTTCTTTTTTTTTTTTTTTTTTTTTTTTGAGACAGAGACTCACGTAGTCCAGGTTAGCCTCAAACTTGCTCTAAAACCAAGGGTAACCATGCTGGGCAAGCATCTACTGGCAGAGCTGCATCCCCACCACAGTGTCTGCATCGTGTCAGCTTGAACCAGGGCAGCTTCAAAGTGGCTGTGAGGCCACTATGATAGTTTAGGGTTGCCTTCTTGCCTGGAAACATGCCAGATCACAGAAACAAGGTCTTAAAAGCTACAGTCATTTATAGTAAGTATCCAGAAGAAAGTTTTAGAATTCTATGTTGGAAGGAAGGGACCTTGTCACGCCAGTTGTCCAACAAACTGAAGTATAAAGAGCTAGTGACATGGTCAGTCTTCTCTCAAAACTGGAAACTGAGTCTCCTAGGGCCTCCAGCCAGACCTTCTTGTGTGAATCCCGTTTTCCAGGGTAAAGTACAGCATCCCATGGGCCTCAGAAGGGGTAGAAGCCACTGCTCATTGTAGGGGTGGGACCATGGGTTGGTTGTGTAGTAGCCTGTGCAGGGCTGTCTCCTTGCACAACAGTCAGCCCTTGGCTGTCATCCAGTCATTGTCCCTGGACCTCGCTGCAGAAGTCAGGGACAGGTTAGGGGAAGCTGTGCAGTCTAGTTCAGCACAACAGGGAGTGCGCTCACTGACAGTGGCTCTCCTCCCTGCTGCTCCACCACCATGACTGCAGTGTAATACTTAGTAGTTCTTAAGTCATTCTCTCAGTTGTGATGTTGTTCTGTTCTACCCATTACTGCCTGTGATGGTAATCCACAGTTACAGATGAGGCAAACTGTGGCTCAGTTTGCCTGTGGTGGGAGGGCAGGGAAATGGCTCAGCAGGAAAGGCCCTCCCTGCCAGGCCTTATGATCTGTTTTATCCTCTGGGCCCACATGGTAGAAGAGAACTGGCTCGTACAGGTTGTCCTCTGACACACACATACATAAAATAAAATAGTGCAGAATCGCTGTGGTACATAGGACACTGGCACCTAGCACCACAAAAAGAAATGAGCATATGTGCATGTGTGTGAGCATGTATATGTTGTACATATGTGCACTTCTGAATAGTTGTAATCTTAGAAAAAGCCTGAAGATAGTGATCCCGGGGTTAGGTGAGCTGGTTGCTCACGTCTGTCTCTGCTCCTCCCTTTTGTGTATGAATCACCAGTCTTGTGCTTCTTGCTGACCAACCGGCCTAGGACTTCTCACTGAGGCTGATATGAGCTGAGACCACTCAGAGCCCAGCTGAGAGCTGGTCAGGACAGGTGGTGCTGGGAGGGCACTCCTGTGCCACAGAAGAGCAGTCCCTGGGGGGTTGCTGCCTCAATTCCTGCTGCTCCGGGTTTGAGTTTGTCACAGAACTAAACGGAATAGATCTCTTTTTTCTGTTGATATTAGGGATAGAACCAGGGTGTCACTCGTGTTAGGCAACCACTCTACCCCTAAGTGACATTCTGAGCCCCTTGGTATGAATCCCTGTTAACCCGAGGCTGGGATGACCTTCCACCCCACAGGAAACTCCTGCCGTGAGTTATTGTAGCTGTCTACCTTCTGATAAGGTGCAGCACTGGCTATTTCCACTCGGGCCTGAGCCCGAGCCTAACCCTGTCCCTGGCCTCCAGCCACCCTTCTTGGCAAGAACAGGTAGAGGTCCCTTTTTGTTTGGTTGCTCACCAGCCCAGAGACCCTGAGACAGTGCAGAAGAGAACCTCAGATTCCTGTGTGGCCTCTACCTCTAACTCACAGGGCCTTGTTTTCTAAAGGAACTGGCCCAAATAAGGAAGGAAGAGAAAGAGAAGAGGAGACGCCGCCTGGAAAATATCAACTCTCTGAGAGGAATGGGGTACTCCACACGTGCTGCCAAACAGGCCCTTCACCAGGCCAGAGGCAACCTGGACGATGCCCTGAAGGTAATGCCTCCGGCTTCAGTATGAGCAGCTGAGTGCATCCACCAGCCTGCCTCCAGGCTGACTCTGTTTCCATACCCTTTCTGTGCTCTTCCCTCCTAAGCCTCTGTGTAGACACAGACAACTTAGCTGTCCTCCAGCAGGGCCAGAGTGATGGCCCTGGGCAACTGGCCTGGGACATCGGTGACTGTACTTTGCAGCTTGAAGGGATGGGTCACATTTCAGCTTAAGATAATGCTTGTTTGCATATCTGGCTTTATTTTTTGTGGTACCTCTTGGTGAGAGGGGCTTTTTAAAGAAATCTCCAGAGAAACGGAGCAGTGGTAGCACTTCCTGGCCCGGCTTGGTCAAGAGGCACAGTAAGCCCTGTGCTTCAACTTGGGCACTTCCACAGATGAGTGGTAGACAGGTGGGTACACGGGGCAGGGCAGGGGCTATGCCCTGGGGAGCTGCCCTCTGGACAGTGGGGGATGGGCTTTTGTCCTGGAGCTCTTGGGATGGGGACTGGAGCTAGAGATGGACTGGACAGAGGCAGGGACCTGTGCTACAGGCAGCAGAGCCCGCCTGCACCCCTCTTCTGTCTCCAGCCTCTGCCTCAGAAAGACCCCCTTTTTCATTTTTTATTCATGTGTGTGTTTGTTTTATTTTTTTGAGACAAGGTTTCACTATGTAGCTCCAGCTGTCCTGGGGCTGGCATCAAACTCAGAAATCTGCCTGCCTCTGCTTCCCTGGTGCCTGGGGTTAAAGGTATGCACCGCCATGCCCAGCTCATATATGTATATTAGATTAGAATATAATTTAAATATGAAGCTTGAGGTTTTTGGATTGAACACAAAGCACTGGGAAGTCTAGCCATCTGAAGAAACGGTGAGGTGGAGACAGTTAATTTGGGGAGATCATGAAGCTGGGGAGATGCCAGTTATAAGTACTTACCTTTCACGCATGAGGACCTGCGCTTGATGGCCAAGTAAAAATGCCAGCTGTGGCAGGGCACATCCTAGTGCTGGGAGAGTAGAAACAAGAGGCTCCCTGGGACTCCCTGGCTAGCCAGGGGCCCCCTTTTTGTGCAATCTGCACAGCCTTCTGTGACGCTCTGCACTCATTTGTCCCCAAGCGCATGAGTCTGAGCTGTTTGGCTACATGTGAGATGGTGGGCCGTGCGGCCACATTAGGCTGAGGAAAGGACGCCCCTGTGCTTTCAGATTCTCCTCAGTAACCCCCTTTTGTGGTGGTTACAAGACTCAGATCCTGAAAACAGCCGTCAAGCAAGTCCTTCCCAGGAAAGCATCGACCAGGTGAGTGGCAGGTGTTGCACTCCGGTGATGGGCAGGGCTGGCCGGTGGCAGGGTGGCGCGTGCTTCTGCTCTGAGCAGGGCCTACCACCCCTGGGAGGACCTTGGCATATGCAGTGGAGTGAATGTGGATGGGGGTCTGAAGGAGAGGTGCTTCTTAGAAGGGAAAGCGGATAGGCATGGTAGCGCGCACCTTTAATCTCAGCATCTAGAGACAGTGGCCAGTAGGTCTTTGAGTTCAAGGCCAGGCCAGGCCTACGGAGCGAGATTTCCTGAAAACAGCAAGAACTGCAGGAGGGACCCTTTACCTTCGTTTCTCATTTGCCCCTTTCCCATGCTCACTGCTACATCACTCCTATTTCTCTGCCTGGGACCTAAGAGGATGTCACTGTGTCCTGTGAGACTCAACTTACCTAGCATATCATGAGGCTTCATCCACCTGCACTTGATACCACACTTGAGCATGTCCCATGTATTGTGGCCGCTTAACTTGTGATACTCATGATTAGATTTTCATGACACTTGCTTTCATGTCCTGAAAGTGAGTGCCTACAAGGACCTGTTGGGCCAGGTCTTCTGAGGCCTTTTCTGCACTGCCTGGTGTCTGTGAGGGCTGAAGAAAGGCGATCTTTAGTTACAGATGCTTTCCTAGGAAGCAACGTTACCCTAGCGGTGCCCTGAGGTGACAACACAGATGTGGTGGTCCACATGAGAGTGTGAGCTGAGCTCACGGTCACAGTCCTAACCCTGTGGTCTCTCCTAGCTGGTGTACATGGGTTTCGACACAGCAGTAGCTGAAGCTGCGCTAAGGGTGTTTGGAGGCAATGTCCAGCTGGCAGCTCAGACCCTTGCGCATCATGGAGGAAGCCTCCCTCCCGACCTGCAGTTCTCGGGAGAGGACTCTTCCTCCTCCTCTTCCTCCTCCTCCACACCGTCCACATCCCCATCTGACTCTGCAGGTAGGTCTGATGTCCGGATGCCTCACTGATGGCTGCACTGTGCCAAGTCTGCACCAGTGGCAGCTGTGAACCTGAGGCAGAGGCAAACTGAAGGCTGAGGGAGCATCCCTGAGGTTCTGCCAGGACAGGGTGGCTACCAAAGGCACAATTAAGGACACCCCTCTTCCAGGGTCCTGCTTACCCTGTGCTGTTTCACTGCAGGAACCTCTAGCGCCTCTACAGATGAAGACATGGAGACAGAGGCTGTCAATGAAATCCTGGAGGATATTCCGGAGCATGAGGAGGACTACCTGGACTCCACTCTGGAAGATGAAGAAGTCATTATTGCTGAGTACCTGTCCTACGTAGAAAGTATAAAGTCTGCCGCAAAGAACAACTGAACAGAAATAAGTGCTACATTTCTGCCTATAAATTCTGTCGTTGTGAATGGCTGAATACAGCTCTTTGTGTTCCTCTTGCTTTTCAACGGTTTTGCTCCAAGTAGGCTTCCTCCTCAGGTTCAGGGACCCAGCATAGTGAAGAGACTGTTGGTCAGAGGACAGTCCAGGAGAGGGAATTCCCGGCCTAGCTCTGCTCTTCCCTTCCTCCTCCAGGTCTGCATCCCCGACTCTGCCACTTCGTTGGTTCCATCCACAACTGAAAAGCAGGCTCCCTAGAGGCAGGGTGTGCTCCCTGGGAAGGTCTGTAGAGGGACAGGGCGTCTGTCTCCTGTCTTCTCAGCTAGCCCTCCTGTGCACTTTTCCCCTACTATCCTGCTGCTGAAACTGCCCTCCTCCACCACCACCTCTGCTGTGCAAGCTTACCTCAGCCCTCGCTTGCCTGCCTCACCCCACAGAGTTATAGGCTGCAGTTGCCATACCAAATGGTGGCAGATACTTAGATCTTAAAATGTCAGTGTTTTGTGCTTAGATCAGTAAATCTGTACTTAAAATTCAAGGTTGCAAATCAGAGTTTATATGGATTCTAAATTCCTCATACAAAGTAAAAATCTTTTATTAAATGGAAAAGTTTTAAAAGCTAACCAAAGCAAGTTATTTTTAATTATCTCTACACTGCTGTCAGAGAAAGCTCACTGACAGCTGAGAGACTGCTGAGGTTGAAATGTGCTTTCTCTCCTTGGGTTTTGTGTAGCCGGGTCACAGAAGACTATTCCTGAAGGGGCCTGACAGCCTTTGGTCGGTTCATCCTGAGTGTGGACCAGACAGATAGCCTTCTGGCACCCTGGGCATGGTAGAGTCAGATGGGGCATGGGCCAAGTGCCACTGTTCCTGAGAGCCTTTCATTTCACCTGAAGCGTTGGCAGCAGACGAGACTGGACAAGCGTAATTGTCTCTTGCTTTCTTTCTAATCACATATATTTATTTGTGTGGGGTATGGGGCAAGCATGCCATTGCACAAGTCTGGGCATTCAGAAGACAACATGTGGAAATTGGTTCTCTCTTTCCACCGGGGACTGAACTCAGGTTGTGAGGCTTGGTGGCAAGTTTCCCTCCTTGAGTCATCTTGCTGGCTCCCTTGCTATTCTTTGAAAGTGGTTGATGCTGATGAAAATAAATTGAATGCAACTGAATGTCTTTGGCGAAGCTGCAGTGAGTTGCTTCCCCATTGTTCATGTGATCATTCTGCTCTGTGGCAGAGCCCTTGTTGGGCCCATATGTGATCTATCTCCAGCATCAGCAGAGAAGGACACCTTTGAAAACCAGAGTTTAAGCCAGGCGTGGTGGTGCATGCGTTTAATCCCAGCTCTTAGGGAGGCAGAGGCAGGCGGATCCCTGTGAGTTCAAGGCCAGTCTGGCCTACAAATCAAGTCCAGGACAGCCAGGGCTACACAGAGAGCCCTGTCTCTGTGGAAAGGAAAAAAAAAAGGGGGGTGAGGGAGTCAGGTGTGACATGGCAAAAGGCTGTGAGGCAGGCCATCAGAGTCTTGTGTCTTCCCAAGTGCAGGCTGGGGAGAGTTGCCTTCAAACTGATGGCCAGCCAGGCACCGTCCTGGGCGTGGCACCAGCAGTGCTTGCTAGCTTCCAACTGTTAAAATGCTGGTGGAGAGCACTGAAAGCCAGGCCGCACTGCCATGCCAGCAGGAGGCCACAGGGAAGAGCTGAAGCCGGAGAGTGAGCAGCCGGTGGGATGGGGTGTGAGGGAGAGTTGGTACAAATCCTGTTTTGGACAGGGTAGGGGAAAGAGACAGGTGAGAGGGACTCATGGGTTGGAGGGAAATGGTTCTATGTGCACCAAGAGCATATGTTGGGGGAAGGAGGGGAAAGGCCTTTCACAGAGCCCCACACAGCAGGCAGGAACTTGCCTTGAGCTGGCCAAACACCCAGAGGTTGGAGGGCCAGGGCAGGCATTAAGTATGGTTTTAGGGTATGAAGTCAGCCTGAAGCTGTGTAGTGATGTTCCGGGTTTGGCCTGGGATCATTGATACTGCTCATGTCACTTGTCAGATTGTCTTGCCCTGGTGAAACTACCATGCCTATCTGTTCTGGCCAGGTATCTGATAGAAAGTCCCGTTCTTTCCTCTGGCCGCCTGAACATACACCACCTGCTTTCTTCTCAGAGGCTAGGCAGGCACTCTACCACTGAAACACACTCTGCCCTGGTTTGGCCAGAGGGGACCTGTGGCTCAGCATTCAACCAGTCTACACATAAGCAGACTGAAGGTGCTGGGAACTGGGAAAGAGCGCAGGGCATGCCCATGTCTGTGCTAGAAACCAGGATCTCTATGCTGGAGAAGTCGAAACCCAGTGGTTGTGCTGGGTCAATGCAGAATATCCCAGTGTTTTTCCAGGAACATACACAACAGCCCATCCCAGGCTCCAGACTGAGGGAGGCGCCCATCCTTCTGGCCACCCCTCCTGGCAGAGTTCTCTCTAGGGGAGATAACCATAGGTTGTTTGTTTGTTGGGAGTAGTGGTATGCACACCAGAAGAAGGGGCAGGCAGACCTGTAAGTACAAGGCCAGCCTGGTCTGCACAGTGTTCCAGGACAGCCAGGGCTACACAGAGAAACCCTGCCTCAATTAATCAATATCTCAATAGAAAAAAGATACACTTTTACATTTAAATTATATTGTATCTCGTGTATGGCTATGTTCAGGTGCCCATGGAGGCCAGGAGAGGGGGTTGGATTCCCTGGAACTAGAGTTAAGGTGTTGTGAAAGCTCAGCTTGGTGCTAGGAATCCAACAATGTTCTCTGCGAGAACAGTGAATGCTCTTAGCACTGGGCCATCTCTTCAGCCCCAGTGGCTCCAGCATATGTGCAATGACTCCACCACACCTGACCATACTGCTGGCATTTCTGCACAAGACCAAATGGCCCTACCTAGCTTTTAACTCAGACCTTGATAGGAGAGAACCCTGGATTCATCTCCAAAGGATGGATGGGTGCTCCAAGGCAGAAGGGCCTCCTGTCAAGCAGGCTGACTGAGAGCAGGTTCCTTGCTCCCTGTCTTCTAAGGC